>NC_142064.1:112777767-113089614 GCF_059756535.1 Pantherophis guttatus
TTGTGGACCAGCGGAAGAGGAAATGGTTCCATGCACGCAGCTCCATTTGCACGAGTGGCAAGCACTCATGCGCATGTGCATGAAGCCCCATTTGTGTGAGCAGCCACTCATACAAATGGAGCTTCACATACACACACACACACAAGTACCCGCCACTCATGCAGATGGAGCTGGGTGCATAAGTATGTGCATCTGCAACTTGCGTGGCCCAGGTCTAAACAGGCAGTGGCCCAGGAGTTGAGGACCCCTGCTCTAGAGCACTTGCCAAACACAGAAAACTGGGTAGAAATAAACCACGGCTAATTTACTGTAAATATGACACACAAGTCTTGTGATCTCTGTTTAGATCTTTAATTAAGAGCTGATTAGTTAATTAAGATATTTGGTTCTATGTTCTTTGTTCAAATTAAACTTTTCCTTCAGTAAATACCAGGGAGTTGGGTGAAGCTTATCTTACATTATCTTATGTTAACTACACATATAAGAGGTAGTTATTCCCATAAACTGCAAAATTATATTAAAAATGTGCTTAATTTGGCTGGCTTTGTTTTATTGTTTAGGTTTTTTTATTAGCCTTGCTGAGTAGGGAGCAATTACAGAGAAACTGAATATAAATATTGCATTTAATGGGTGTATAGTTAGATTCTTAGGAGCAGGTCTTTGCAATATCAATGAGTTCTTCATTTCAAAATGTATCATTCCACTACTGTGAAGGTTTCAGCAATCTTTATGTCAGTTAAGTTTCATCAACTGCTTAATATATAAAAATATAGAAATGTAATAAACAAATAAATAAATAAATATGCCCTTTACGTCAATATTTAGACATGCTAAGAAACTAACTAGTTTCTTTCCAAGTGTTTGTCAATAGGTCTTTCATTTTGGTGAAAGGAATATCACAGAAGTCTCTCCTTCTTCTCATGGAATGAAATCTGTACACAGCCATTCCACCAGCTTCCCTCATGCCAGATGTGCATATCCAAGTGTAATTCTCTCCTCAGTGGGAAAGCCACCATCAAAATGCACAAGCACACATGGCCCTGGGAGAGACATTTTGTCCTCTTGGCCTCTCTTCTTGATCCAGTTACTGCTGTTTCACTCCAGTGACCTTCTTTGACATTCTCTACATAGGAAAGCCACAGGACCGGTCTGGCAAGAGGTATGAATGTAATACTACCACCATCTGTGCACTGCCCAGTGCCAGGCACTAGGCAGGGCATGTTTCGGTAAATGCTGGCATCCTTCAACGAAATGCTCTCAAATATTAAAAAACCTTTTGCAAATTCTCAAATATTTCTCCCTGTTATATTAATACACATCCCAGTTCTCTCCCCCTTTTTTCTTTATATATTCCCTGCCATGCATGTTCCTTTTTTGGTTATTGAAGAAAAATCTTTACCCGTTTCCCCTGGATTCAACATTTCACAAAGTGTTGATGATAGTCTAGTGTTGTGTCTGAAGTGAATTACAAGAAAGTCAAAGCAAGGGACCTGAATCCAGGTTTCTAGGTTTAAGGTGATGATGATGATAGATTTTAATCATTCCTCTTTATACTGATTGATGCTTAATTCTTTTCAGGAGGTCAAAAATTTGGGCATTTCCAACATGCAATACATTCCATCAACCAGCTATTGCTGTGGGAATAAAAAGTTGTCTGTGTTATTAGTGACATTATTACTAATATTAATGTCATTCTCTATATTGTTTATGCAATATTTTGTGTGGAGGACAAAGCACTATTTGTGCAATGAGGGGGGAAATGTTTCCTATACTGAGGAATCTTCCCTTCCCTAATCAGTCCGGAAGGGGCTAAACCAGCAGTTCTGCCTCTTATCGGAGTAATTCATTCACTGCAATCTCTGTCCAAAGATAAGCTCCAGAGAGTATGGAGGTTGTCCGTCAGTTCGCTAAGTTTCGGACTCCCGGCTGGGGAGGTGGGGGGGGGTTCTTTAGACAAGATCCATAAAGCACCTGCAGTCCAATTAAAAAGGCATTGCGAGAACTAAGCGGGTCGCCTCCTTAGCAAGGGTGGAAAAACTCTGAAAAGCTAGACAACTGATAAACAGACACCATCCTCAGGGAGTCTGAGGGCGACCAGTCGCAAAATAAGACCCAGTAAGGACTGAGACTTGTTGAGAGTTGGGCCGAAGCGGGAGGTCAACCGGCGAAGCCCAGAAGGGAGGAGGAGGTGCACGGGTCGAAATGCCTTTTCCTCCCACAAACAGCCCTCCGAGAGAGCATCGCCTCGCGCTTCGGTTGCACCTGATGATGCCCCAAAACCGAATAATGCCCCCCTCGCCCTTTCCCAAGACCTGGCGCGTACCATCGCGATCTCCGCTTTGCCCATTGCCTCCTCGGGAACGCTGGGCCGCCACTGTTCCGCCATCGGTCGCCGCTTGCCGGGAGCGATGTAGACACCAACAGCAGCGCGCTGCCCTACGAGAGGGCGGGACTGAGCCTCTGGCCCACCTGACGATTTTTCCACACAGCCTTCGGGCTCCACAGAGAAGGCAGCAGCCCAGCGGAACGCCAGGGCGGCGGCTGGGCAGCCTCTTGGAGGAGAGGAGAGCCAGCCCAAGTTTCCCTGTCGCGCTTGGTTGGCCCTTGGGGATCAGGTCCGGGGGTCTGAGGGGAGAATAAACGTGGAGGCGCGCCGATTTCCTTCTCGCTCCTGGAGAGATCGAAGGAAAGAACTGGACCATTGGCGGATCGTAAAACGGCGCATTTTCTCTTTTGCTGCCTCTTTATTTGGCACCAGCCTTACTTTTCGGTAGTTGTGCGCCAACCCGGGTGTCATTCGGACATTGACGCGAAGGCGTGTCCGCAGAGTCCTGCAGTTTCCCTTCCCGAGTACCCAGCAAGACGAATACCTGGGCTGGGCTGACCGATGTATCAGAAACGAAATACCCTCCTCAATGGTCAGGACCGAGATTTCTGAAGGAATGCTCTCAATCCTCTCAAGTGACTCCCGAGGCAACTCCCTTGTCTTTTTGAGGGAGTGCTCACCCTGGCCCTGCCCTCCAAACCTAAGAATTCTGCTAAATTTCCCCAAGTTTTACAATTTGAAACAGAAAAAATAGGAAGTGTGGATTTCCTGTTAGGCTTCATTTGGAAGGAAATAGGAATGCCCATCTCTACCTAGCAGGGCGAATAGCAATCACTTTCGGAAAAAATGATGTGCTATTGTAGGAAATGAAAGTTGTTATAAAAGAAACTTCCAGCTTACAACTATATGTTAACTTGAAGGTAAAAATGGGCTGTACAACTATCCGGGGAGAAGGCCCAAGGAGTGTTGGGGGAGAGATCTTTTTTAAAAAAAAACAAATGTAGCCAAGATAAAAATAAATCATAAACACAGTTTGCTTCTGGGGCAAACTGGGCACAATCAGGTTTCTAAGTTTCCCTGGTGAACTGAAGTCCCTTGAAGACTTCGGAGGTCTAGTCCAATCGTCTGCTCGAGTAGGACACCTTATATCATGCTGGACAAATGGGTATCCAATCTTTTCTTAAAACCTTCAGTGATGGAGAACCCACAGCTTTCCACTGTTCTCATTGTCAGGAAATTTCTCTTTAATTCTAGGTTGAATCTCTTTAATTATCTTCCATTTGTTACTTCTTGTTCTGCCCTCAGGTACTTTGAAAAATAAGTGGGCCCCTTCTCTGTGACAGTTCCTTAAGTATTAAAAGACTGCTACCATGTCTAGTTTCAATATAACTCTCTAATCAAAAAAGCCACATTGACTCTCATCTAGACTATTTACAGGGGAAACTAGACATCTAGATTGAAGAGCATGATCAAAATTGAGAGTAATTCTAATCCACATGTAATTCAATAAATCATCCAACTACAAAGGGAATATGACTTGCTGTAAAAAGTGTAGATATTTGATTTTTTTGAAATCTATGACAGGAACAGTTTTAAAAACAGGAAATGCTAAAACTGGTAGATATATGCATTCATAAGATGTTCTATGTAAGATGAACTTTTAGCTTAGTCTTTTTTCTCTACATAAAGAATTTCATCATAGGGCTAGCTCTAAAATTAAAATTGCAGCATTTTGTTAGGAGCATTTCAGAACCTGGTATAAAGATCAGGTCCAAAACACCAAATAATTTAACCCTTATATATGTACATTAGATTACACTTCATGCATTTGAACATTGCAGTTTTAAATGTGTGGTTTTCTTTGCAAAATTAGAATTTTTGTGTGAAAATGTTTCACATTATAAAAGACTAAACGTTATTCCAGCTTATTTTTACATGATCCTACACTTTTCTTGTTTCTTAGAAAGAAATGTTTCCCATGTAGAAATATTTGAAGTGATCTTATGTAAAAAATAATGGACTCTACTCACATTTACCAGGGATTAAATTACTGTATACAGAAAATGATTGAGACATATTCTGATGTGGATATAAAAATGATAGCATCACTAAAGAGTTGTTCCTCACTTTCAAAATAAAATGCTGTCTGCTAATCCTTGAGATAGCAGGAAACTATACCAGCATAAAATGTGCTGTTCCTATTGACAATACTTATCCTGCTGTTCTTATTTATAATATACTGAATGCCTTAAGGAGAAGATCTAGTGAACTTTCCTAGCTTTGTTTCCTTCTTTTTCCACAAGTATCCCCAACTGGCAGGGAAACATCTACCAATCACTGCCCTTAGCATGGAATAGAATAGGGGCTGTTGCAAGTCTCAGAGCAGAGGACTAGATTGGCAAGATCAGCATAATTCAAACTCCTCAGCATTTTCCATCCTCTGAATGTTGGTTTAAATTATTTCAGTGCAATGCCTAATATAGCCCTCAGTATTCCATAATGCATTACATTTCATCCCCACATTTGTTTCTCTGATAACTGCATTGAAAATGCTAAAGGAATGAGGCTCTGCATCATGTAGAATGGCTAGAGCAATTTAAAGTTATATCAAATGCCTTTTTTTAATGCACATTATATAACATTTTCTTTTTCAGAAAACAAACAAACAAATATAAATTGTCTTTTCCCACACATCTAGTAATACCACTACTGTTTTTTAATAACACAAATATTTAAAAATAAATGTGGTTTTATTCAATCTGTGGAAAAATGCAACCTGAATAAGATCCAGATAATTAGTGATATCCCATTCCATTTTTGGAGAAGGTTATCAAAATTATGAACTTGCAACTCCAAATGCATCAAAATTAGATTGAATATCTGGATCCATCTCAGGTTTTTGGCTGGGATATGGTACCAAAGCTGTTTTGGCTCTTAGTGATATAACTGCCTAGTGAGATTGGGCCTTTGTAGCAGTGATTGCAGTTGTCTTTCTTATTGGGCCATATCAAACAGAGATGGTAGGGGACTCTCCTGTTTGACATCTTGGGAAGTGACCTATGCTGCCCCTTGTCCTCCACATTGTTCAACAGCCACATGAAATTGCTTAGGAAAATTATCTAGAGAGTTGGAATGGGATATCATCAATTTGCTGTTGCTGATGACACCCTACTCTTTTGCACTTACAATCTGACTTAATCCAGTAACAGGCTGTAGATGTAAGTGCTGTTAGTAATAGAAAATTAGATTTGGGAGCTGAAATTCAATCTGTTTTTGACATGGTTCAATTTTTCCTGGGGGAAAAAAGAGCAGCTTTTAACCTGGATTCACAGGATTCACTATGCCTTTCCACAATTACGCCTGGTACTTCAGTTGTAATTCCTTCATCTGGTTGGATTTGGATTTGATAACAATTGATACATGCTTTTACATTATATTCTGCATGAAGTTACTGTACTCTTAAAAAGAATCTGGAAGTTATAAACTGATGCAAAATATACTAAGTAGATTACTGCTAAACCATGCAAAGTAATGGAACTGTATTATGCCTTTATACTATTGACCCTGGCATCCTTTTGGATCAGCTGTAGGGGATAGAATGGATGGCACAGTTCTGTGCTGGTTCAGTTCCTTTCTCTGTGGCAGGTCCCAATCATTATTGATAGGGAGTGAGAGGTCCAGCCCTCAGCCACTATTCTGTGGTGTACCAAAGGGTACTTTCTCCACTCCTTTTCAACATCTATGTGAAACCACTGGGTGAGATCATCCGTCACCATGGGCTAAGGTATATACTGTATGCTGATGACACTATATTTCCATATAGTTGGTGACCCAAATAATGCTGTGGCTGCCCTTTCACAGTGCCTGGAGGCTGTGGGGGCCTGGATGGGGGACAACAGGCTTCGATTGAACCCTGGTAAGACTGAATGGCTTTAGGTACGCAGGGCTCCAGGATCTGGGACTTTGTCCTCTTTGACTCTGGATGGGATGGCACTGCCCCAGAAAGATCTGACTGCAGCTTAGAGATTCTCCTGGACTCACAACTCCTGTTTGAGGAACAGGGAGCAGTTGCGGCTAGGAGAGCCTTTGCACAACTTCATGTTGTGCACAGGTTGCGGCCTTTCCTGGAATAGGATTCCTTGTGCTCAGTCCCTAGTCATCTTATGACTGCGGCTCTACATACGCTCTACATGGGGCTATCCTTGAAAAGGATTCAGAATCTACAGCTGGTGCAGAATGCAGCAGTACGGGTAATTTTGGGGCTTCCAAGAATGGCCCCTGGTCCAGGAGCTGCATTGGTTACCAGTCTGCTTCTGGGTGCAATTCAATGTGTTGATGATCACCTTTAAAGCAGGGATGAAATGCTCCTGGTTCGGACTGGATTGCCTGATCTGGTAGCGATGGTGGCGGGTGGTTCAGAGAACCGGTAGCAAAAATCCCTGCAACCCCCGCCCCCATGCCCAGCTGAGCCGCGCGATCATCAGAGGCTTTTTTTTTTACTTTTATAAGCATTTTTTTCTACCACCTCTTTGGCCGAAAAAATGCTTTTAAAAGTAGAAAAAAAGCCTCTGCTGATCGCGCAGCTCAGCTGGGATCGTCAGAGGCTTTTAAAAGCATTTTTTCTACAACCTCTTGTAGGTTAGGTTGATCTATTCACATGGCCTTAGGTTTTAAAATACTAAAAACCAAACTGTGTCAGCTGTTTGATAGTAGAATGTTTTCTACTACCCTATCCTATTTTGCTTAACAGCATTATTTGAAATCTCTGATCTTTATTTACTTTGGATTTGGACCTGGGTGTTATAACTGGATCTAGTGGAATTATTGAGTTTGTCATCTGTACTTCTATAACTTTCTAGTTTGGTACAGCAACCAAACAGGACAGATACAAACTCCAACTGATAGTTAGAACTGCAGAAAAAACAATTGCAACCAGCCTACCTTCTATAGACCTCTATATTGTGTGTGTCAGAAGGAGGGCTGAGAAAATATCTACAGACCCCTCACGTAAACTGTTTCAATTTCTCCCCTTGGGATGCCACTTATAGGGCATTACATGCCAAAACAACTAGACACAGGGATAGTTTTTTTCCCTCGTTCAGCTCACTCTGCTGTACACCTAATGGTCACGGTATTGTCTTACGTCTAAGTATATTTATCCATGTTGTATGGCTGTAGTATTATTATTACCCTTCTAGTCCTCTCTACTACTCCCTTTTATTGGTATCATTATTATGATTATTATTACCCTGTTGCTTTGTATGTACACTGAGAACTTCTGCACCAGAGACAAATTCCTTGTGTGTATTGGTCAAATAAAGTTTTCTAACAGGGTTAGAAAGACAGATGCCTGGGTAATCAAGAACAAGGAAGTATAGCAGGGAAAATGAAAGAATTCACATTGTCTCATGCATTTAGAAAGTTAAAATGAACTTCTACCCTCTGCTTTTTATATGAAAAGGATCAACAAAACCTAATTTGACGTGCTTTTATGAAATAGAGGAGGAAACTGCAGAGAGTTAAAGAAACATCAAGCAAATATTCTAAAAGATCAAAACATTTTCTTCCCATTTTCTTGGGACAATATTCCTAAGTAATTACCCACATTTATTGAGTTTGGTTTCAGAGCCATATTTGGTCTTTGGGGCACTGACAACAGCTCTGAATGCATTTTTTTTTTAAATCTTGGCAGAAGCAGACAACATACTGGCAATTTCAGCCTGAACAGGGTTTATTGCATCATACACAGCAAACAAAGAGTGATCTAATCTACACAGAAAGTCACAGAGCAAGTGACACCCATCCTTGTGATAGAATGTTAGGATGGGTGGCAAAACCATTCAAATTTAGGCTCAATAGGTACAGTTGTGTACAGATTTTATAAATTCTGAGAAATAATCTGGATTATTTAGATGGGGAACTAGATAAATTTTCCTTCTCTCCTTCAGAAGCCTTAAGGTCACATCTCCATAGATGAACCCACTCTTCTCATATAGCTGAGAGATAAAAGGCAGGGAAACAGGAGCTAGGCAGTGACTTCAGTTCACTAAGTTCCTGTGTACTCTGCACAGGGAGGTGGAATAGATCCACAAATGGTCATTGTTTTCCTGAGTTCTGCAAAACTGATGGACATAAAATGTGGGACTGGCTCATGCAGAAGACCAGTAACTAGGAAGCACTTTTAATAGCCAAGGAGGCTGAAGCACAGCAGGATCTAAGGAAGATAGGGCTACACAGAATGCAATCACAGCTTCCCATCCTTCTTTCTGTAGCGAGTGCGACGTTTGGTCTTGGCCTCAATGATTTGCTGAGATTGACGCTTCAGAGCTGCCCTTGTCACCACATCAGCATCCTCCTCCCCACTGTCCTCCTCATCTGCAAATAGATAAATAAATAGACCAAAAATATCACAGCGCCATAAGCCAAGGAAGATTATCCACCATGACAGGAGAATATGGTAGATGAGTTGTAAAATCTGTCATAAAACAAAGGTTAGAGTCAGAAAACCAGAACTCTATAACTGTCTTATAACTAAGGGAGATAATGTATCTGTGAAGCCAAAGCCGTGAGTTCAAGGTCACTAAGGCTGTACACAGGAGTCATAAAGGTAAATTAATAGAGACCATAACCAACTGGTGTGATAAATTTGGACAATCAATTTTCAGATTAAAAATAAAGAAACTAAAATTAGCATGCTGTCTACCTTATGTAATATACTCATCATGTGCGGTTTTGCAAAATTTTATGGATTTTTTTTCACATTGTGGAAAAGCCAAAAAGAAATGCTAAGGTACTATTCCTAGCACTGAAAATGAGACCATCCAAAGTAATAAGGTTGGGGCAGTCAACAATTATATTAAATGTATAAATAAAAGAAATTCCACAGAATCTTGGCATAATTAAGATCATAAACAGTCCACAGTCATAAAAAAACAGTAACTTTAACTGCTGTACTCCCACCACCTGTTGAATCCCTGGATACAGAGCCACAGAAAAGGCAGCATATAGTTTTTGTTCTGTGGCCACACTGACCTCCTAATACAGGGGTGTCAAACTCAATTTCATGAGGGCCGCATCAGGGTTGTTTGACCTTGGAGGGGGCCAGGGGTGTGTGGCCAGGGTGGGCATGGCCAGCTCAATGTTACTTATGTCAGGGACACCTATGGGGGCCCAAGTGTTCTGCCAGCAAAAATGGAGCATCTGAGCTACGTTTTCACTGGCAGCGGCAATGCGGGCCAGTCCTTCACTGTTCCTAGGGCGGCCCCGCCAGATGTAAGCACCCTGTGGGCCGGATCCGCCCCACGGGTCTTGAGTTTGACACCCTTGTCCTAATCCCTGTCTAGACTTGTTTACTTACCATAATACATATCCTGCTTCTGTGCAATGGGAAGTTTCACTCTGGTATTGAAGGCAGGCAATCTCCTCTCAAGTTTAGAATGAAACTGCAACAACACAACTGCACTTTAGATTATAGACATGGGGGAGGGCAACAACAGCTGGTGCACTGAGGTAGAGCCTAGCAATACTGATAGTTCAGTAACTGTGATCTACATTTTTCTCACCAAATTAATAGTGCTAATTCAGAGGCATTAAAGTTCATGAAACTCTAGAGTATATCCTATTCAAACAAATGAAGATCAGAAAGAAAGAACGACTGGGTAAGGTATTGAGTTTTGAGCTAAAAGCAACATTACAATTCTTTATCAGCCATGTACTTTGGTATTAGCTTACAAGTAGCCTATCACAAAAATATCTATTGACTGATCACAAAACATGATTAATTAGGTCAGTGAAAGATCTAGAAGCTGCATTTGCCTAACATGCTAAACCTAGTTACTTCTAATCTTAATTTGCTTTTGTGATTGTTTTATGCAAACCTAGCCCATTTGATTAATTTATGGTTCACTATATCCTGAAAACTCAGAAAAGGGGTTAAAACTGTGCACATGTTAAATGTGTTATACAAGCATGGCCATTTTTTAAAAAAAAATAAAGTTTGCATGAGAAACTCAAAATCTCACCTGACTGGGCCTGAGATTTAATAAAAAAAAATATATCCTTCAAAACTGGAAAGCTTTCTTGTTAGTGCAAAAATTTCAATCTAAACTTGAGCAACCCAGAGTAGGCCCAGGACCTGTTTCTATCTAGAATTATATGAATCATACATACAGCCAAAGAATGCCTTGAACAGTTTTACCCACTGTTGTAATGTCTACTATGATCACTGACCACCATGAACCTCTATAGAAGCTTGGTGGAAAAGTGTTTTCTTTGATCATTTGTAAACCAAAAAAAATTTGCAAAAATCTAATTCTTCATTCAAAAGAAACTAAACTTCGGAGTATTGTTTTTAAGAATTTAACTGCTTGGTAAATTGGGGAATAGAATCTGTAAGAATCTCTTTAAACTGTGGAGTCCTTGGTGCTGCTGAAGGTTGGCTGTTTGCTCCAGATGTTTTGTTATCAGACTAGGCAACATCTTCATTGCTACTTTCTTTTTTCCATCCACTTCAATAACACTTTTCTTGCACATCTGCAAGAAAATAACTAAGCTCAAAGAGGACCAATGACTCTACAATTCAACCCTGAACTACATACATTCTCTTCTATTAATCCTTATAAAACAATAATCAAATACATTTTTAAGAAAATATAATTCTATGTTGCTCTTTAGCCTGATCTGGACTCACCTCCACTTCTTCAATTCTCCTAAGCAGCTCTGCCTTGTCTCGATCCTTCAAGAATTCTACCAAATATAGCAATTTCTCTTCTGTTTGGTTCATGAGATCAAGAACATATTCACTCGCTTTCTCATCCAACTCCATGGAAGCAAAGCGGCTATCTTCCTAGGAAAAAGAAGCGCTGCTAACTGGCCCGGGTTTCAATATAACACAACAGGAAATTCAGAAATTTGCTAGAAAACTAATCTGCTCAGGGTCATAAAGAGAACCACAACAAAACACCAAATGCATTGCTTTTTAGTTGTTATTGTTTCTAGTAGGGCAACAAATATTAGGGGTCTTTGTGGTGTTTGTTATAAACACTAGCCTCTCCTATCTCTATCTCTTTCATTCCTCCTATCTTCTGTGAAAGGACACAATTAGCTCTCCCTTTTGAAAATGTGGGGAACAGTCATGGTGTTAAATAAACAATGAAAATGGGAAGCCATGGTGGGTATCATGGGTATCAAGCAGCTTAGAGGTATTCTTCATTAGAAAGCTGATAGTCTCAACTCTAGACATAGGCAATTGGTGACTGCAAAAAGTAATCATTTAACACTCACCAGTTTGATATGCTGAACTTTGGAAGCCAAATGTTCAATGCCAGCCTTGGCATTTAACAGAACCCGGTTCACCTTGTTCAGTTCAGCCTGGGTTGCATCACGCCTCTTTTCTTCCTTTTGTAGGTGATCATGTAACTCCTTCATCAGATTCTGAGCTCTAGAGCAAAACAGGAACAGTACTGGACTCAAGAAAGGAACCTATGAACTTCAGCTCCTAACTTTCACTGCTCAGTTTTCTACTTGCTATACATAACTTCATACTGAATAGCAGAAAACAAAGGTTGCCATTCTGTAAATTGGTGGCCAGTATATGCTGCTGATTACTCAGGTTCATATCTCACAGCCAAAGAAAAGCAAGTACTCACCCTACTTTCCGGGCCTCTCCTGAGTACTTAGTATGCTCTAATTCATGTAATAGCGCATCCTTTTCTTCTTTAAGCTGTTCCAAGGATATTTCATTCTCATTCTTCATTTCCTCCAGCTGTTTGAATGTTTCTTCTTGGGCCAGAAAGCAGGCCACAACATCCTATCACATGACCATAAAGTAGGCAAAGCATCATCAACCAATCCAACCTGACTTCTTCCTACTCCACAGGCTAGTCTTTGCATTCAAATCAGAGACAATGTGCTTATATAATATACCTCTTAGGGAAGCCTGCAAATATTGTTAATCAAATCTAACATATTCATCTTATTTAAAAAACAAGAAGTCCAAGAAAACTCCAAAACCAACATAGCTCTTTGGATTTATATGGCTTTTAATAACAGACTAGTCTTCAATTTACAGTTTAACAACTAAGTTGAAAGGGGAGCAATCTACAACATAGAACTATATGATGCAGATCTGAGAAAGATGGCTGTAGGAAAGGATAATGGGAGGACTCTGGCAGTATCAAGAGCAAGCTCAACAAAGGGCATCATTTCGGTTTAATATCATTGCATTCTGATGGGAAGATCCTAATGACCTAGGAATGAAAAGGCATCTAGGAGCAAGAAGAGGGTTTCTTAGTGTGACTGGTTTGGGTTTTTAGTGATTTTCTTTTTATTTATTTATTTAAATTTATATACTGCCCTTCTCCCAAAGGACTCAGGGCAGTGGACAGCCAGAGGTAAACACACAGAATACAAAAATTTAAGAACAGTTTAAAAAACATATTAAACAATTTTGGCCCAACAATTAAAATACCCCTTTTAAAATTCAAATTCAAATTAAGCAATTGGAGAAGTTAGGCCAGCCTGGCTTGCTGAAATAAAAAAGTCTTGCAGGCCCAGCAGAAAGTATGTAAATCCGGAATCCTCCGTATCTCCGGGGGGAGCTCGTTCCAGAGGGCAGGTGCTCCCACAGAGAAAGCTCTCCCCCTGGGGGCTGCCAGTCGACATTGTTTGACCAACGGCACCCTGAGGAGCCCCTCTCTGTGGGAGCATACTGGCCGGTGGGAGGCTCTCGGTGGCAGAAGGCGGTCTCGTAGGTACCAGGTCCTAAGCCATGGAGCGCTCTAAAGGTGGTCACCAACACCTTGAATCGCACCCGGAGGACCACTGGAAGCCAGTGCAGCTCGCGCAGGAGAGGTGTTACATGGGAGCACCATGACGCTCCCACAACCACCCGCACGGCTACATTCTGGACCAGTTGGAGCCTCCGGGTGCTCTTCAAGGGGAGCCCCATGTAGAGAGCACTCAATTTTGATTTTGATTTTGACAGATCAAATCCATTTGAGATTGGCTCATAGAACAGTTTGGGAAAAAACCACAAGGGTTGAGACTTTTCAGTGTGTGTCTTGTTCAGAAGTCCAGTCTCACCATAAGTCACATATTCTGAGCACTGTTGGAGATTTTCATACTGTATTAATTCTATTAGTACACTGAGTAGGTGGATGACTATGAGAATGGGAAGGACAAGTACCAGGCATAAGTAAACCTCCAATGCTACAAGGCCAATGCGATAGGAAAAATTAACCCCTTCTCTAGAATAATGGAAAAAACCCCACCAATTTTGTTGAAAAAAATTAAGACCCTAAATGGATTGATGGCCCTAAATGTACTACTATGTTTCCAAATTGAAAGACTAGTGGCAGCTGATGCATGGAGTAGTAGGGCTGTTTTTTAGTCACACATGAATGTACTCTAAGCAGCTCTTGATTGTTGATGTCAAGTGTGCCTTGGTAGGGAATGATAATGGGATGGGATGGAGTTGCTACAAACAGGGCTGAAAGAGTACAGGTCAGAATTGAACTTTATAACTAGCCCTTCTGATTGAGAAACAAAAAAGGCAGACAGCTAAAATTATTTCAGCCTGGATCACCTTTTGCGTACATTTGATTTATTTTCTGGCTTTTTTCTCCTACTGATTTTGATTCATTCCTCCTGAGCTACCTTAAACTCTATAATGTAAACTCCTGGTGGTGGGTGGATCTGCTTGATTATTCTTCATTGACTGATCCAACAATTAAATTTGGGTTACTGTGCATATGGAACAGATTCTTTTTCCTGGCTTCAACGGTCCAAAAAACAAATATCTAAGGACTACATTGCTTACAGTATAAGCAAATATGACCGAACAGGTCATATTACTGGATCAGAGTAAAGACCTACCTAGATCAATATTCTGTATTTACCACACCAAGAGATATCAATGGGAATTTCACAAGTAAGACAAGAATGTTCATTCTATCTTTTTGGCTTCCTTTACTACTTGTTTGCATTTTAGTAAAAGTTTTATTTAGTTTTGTTCTCATTTGGACAAGATTTCTAATTTCTAAAGAAATTTCTTGCTTTAATTTTTTATTATTCATGAATATCCTCTTAGATACAATAGTATTTTTTCTTACCTGTTACAAATGTTCAAGTGTTTTGAGAAACCCCTGGTCATTCTAGAAAAACACTGGACCTCTTGATTTCAATTTCAGTTTCTATGTTACCAGTCCCCTACGTTTTGAACAGTCACTTTGTTCAACATAAATTAAACTTGATGTCACTGTAGACACTATTTTAAATTGTTCCACAGCACTCACATTTTTTGCAGATGTGGATGATATTTAGGATTAAATCCAGGGGCATTTCTCCTCCATTAAATTTCCATCTGTTCTACAATTCTAAAAGGCTTATCAGTCTTTTATCCAATTATATGAGGACTGATTTAAGTCACCAATTACCAGAAAACGCTCTCCTTTGGCTAGCTCTCCAATTTCATTTTCTAATATATGAGTACCTTGAGAATTTTGGTCAGAGGAATGACCAAAATGACATTGTTATCTACAGCACCCCCATGGAAAATTTTCCCTTCTGGGGTTTCTTGTTTGTCTGACATGCTGTTTGTGATTTACAGAACAGTACTCTCTGAATGTGCTCTTCCCTTTTCTTCTAATAGGGTTTCTAGAAGTACAACCACACTCTTCCACCATGTATGTTTGGCCATTTTATCCACTTCTTCATAAAAACCAAATATTCCAAATTCTCCATTCTGCACAGAGCTGAATGGGAAGCCAAAACCCCACACTTTAGGAAGGAATTAGAAAGGATTTGCAGCACACAATACATAAAGCTCTTACATTAGCCTCAGTGACCCCAGTGGCTGCTCGGACTTTGTCAAAGTTTTCAGATGCGGTGAGCACAGCCTGTTTGGTTTTTAAGATGTTTGATTTCTTAAATTGAGGTTCTCTAAGCAGATCTTCAGTTCCAAATGGGATACGATCCTTCTGGGAGTGCTGGAACACATAAAATACACATGGGCCATGAAAACTGTTGGTCAGCAAATAACTGTTGCATGACTTTTTTGATTCCACTTTTATATATACATATCAAAGCATAGAATGTGGTAGTGGAAACCAAATTCATAATAAACATCTCAGTTTTCAGTTAAAATACAAGACTATTTCTGGTCTTCTAGCATAGCCTGAAATCTGTCAAGCACACATATTTTTCCAGATGGAAATTTTTCAGCTGTCCATTCAAGACAATATGCTACCGTTTCAAATGGAAGGCATTGTTATTTGGAATAAGCTATGTACAATTCTGTGAATAAAGTGGATTTCCCCCAAAGTGTTGAGGATTAGATGTTCACACATTAGAATTGATTGATGTCAAATTTTAATTGTTAATGTTTTAATATTTTAATAGATTGAGTTTTATAGTTTTAAAATGATTTTATATATCTTTTAAGTTTTGATTGGGAGTCACTTAGAGTTGGTTGTGAAATAGGCTGTTATATAAATATAAATAAATAAATAAATAAATAAATAGGTAGATTGACTATGGCTTGGTTCACATTATATTGTAAAATATAATATGGCTTGCTTGGTTTAATATATTATCTAGCCACTATGATCTGAAAACTATAGTTTATGACAGGATGATGTGGGCACTCAGTATTTATAACATATTTAATGAACCAAGATTAAAACAAGCCATGGTTTTAGGAAAAATCATGAATCCAATCTGTATATTGGGAAAGGGACAAGAGTTTCCAAAATGAGAGAATGACTTTCGTGCCTCATTACGTACATTATTTCTTAGCTCCAGAAATGTATAAAAATTAAGTAGATATATACAAAATACACTTTGCATGCAATTAGTAAGGGTTATATAACTCAGCCAATGGACAATTGTTTAGGATTTATTGAAACACTTTAGTGTGATTTAGACACTGGTGTTGGAAAAGTGTGCTGCAATCCTAGTAAAAAAGGGAGGGGCATATTATTATCATCAGTTTTTAAAATCCAGTTTGAATTTATTTAAAATTTCAGTATTAGAGTCATGAAGCCTAATTAATCTAATCTAATCTAATCTAATCTAATCTAATCTAATCTAATCTAATCTAATCTATTTATCCAACAGAATCTAATCTAATCTATTTATCCAACAGAACTCACGCATCCCAAATAATGGGGGAATTTTGCATTTTGTACACATCCTAGAGTTTTCTGAATAGTTTTTATCCCAGACCTACAATTGCACTCAACAATGAACTAAAGGGCCACCATCAGTGAGCTGTTGGACAGCATTACTTGATCTATTGTGTGGATGTTTGGGTGGTTTAGGGGTGGGGAATTTGTGATGGGTAGAGGTGTGTTTGGGGATTGTTATGTGTGTTGGACCTGGTCTTTGGGTGTTAAGTGAATTTTGTTGTATGTGTAAACTGTGTATACACGTACAATGACAATAAAGTTTTTTTTTTAAAATTTTTTTTGATTTATATGCCGCCCTTCTCCGGAGACTCAGGGCGGCTTACAATGCGTTAAGCAATAGCCTTCATACTTTTGTATATTTATACAAAGTCAGCTTATTGCCCCCACAAACTGGGTCCTCATTTCACCTACCTTAGAAAGGATGGAAGGCTGAGTCAACCTTGAGCCTGGTAAGATTCGAACCAGCAGTAAATTGCAGGCAGCTGTGTTAATAACAGGGTGCGTAGACCACTGTACTATCAAGGCTCTTTTTATTATTATTTTATTATTAATATTTGATTTGAGATGGTCAGAATGTAAATCTTATAAACAGATAAATAAACCTTTTATTTACTGAGAATAAAAGGTTGCTGCTGCTGGAAATCAGTCAGTGGGATTTCAAAATGTCTTCCAATACAACTGCCAAATAAGCTTGGATGTATTTAAATATCAGCTAAAGTCTAGACCATCTTGATTTAGGAAGGGTAGAGCTCATATCTGCTCTTTGTCTCATGACTCCAACAATAAAGGGTTTTTTTCTCTTTTCTACTCTTCCAGGACTAGTACCCTTTACCTAAACCCTATGCTATATTTTCTATTTCTTTCTCTGCCTTTTGTGCTGCTACTACTGGAAACAAAACAAAAATGCAGATGCAAGCATTTGCCTTTTTCTCATGTGAAAGTGGTTTCTATGAAGAGAATGGTTATGTATAAAGAGAAAGAATTAATTTTAGCACCTGATGGTTTATTTTACAGGTAATTAATTTTAATATATAGGTTTTATTCAATCAACGTTTTTGGTCAGGCTTTTCTTTTAAATGCTA
Organism: Pantherophis guttatus; assembly: GCF_059756535.1. NCBI lineage: Eukaryota > Metazoa > Chordata > Lepidosauria > Squamata > Colubridae > Pantherophis > Pantherophis guttatus. The sequence continues at coordinate 112,795,362 of NC_142064.1, forward strand.
CTTCTATCAAGTTTGTATGTTCATATATATATACTGTACATACTATATATAACTGTGTCACTCAGCTACATTTGTATTGATGAGTGAGATATTTACCAGATTAATTTCAATGGAAATTGGTAATTCTAGGTTGACAAAGAAATCTAGGCATCACATAGAACTTTTTCTGCATTTATAATTTTTTTCTATTTTATTTTGGGAAAAGGGCATCTTAACTTTTCCACTTTTTTGGAAAATATGGTACATCTTTACTTTTGTGCATATGCCAGGCAAAACAACCCCTTAGCCAATAATCAAAATGAAAAGAAAAATAAGCAGTCACTTCATGGATAGCAAAAAATGCTACACTACCCGTCTTTCTGCACGCTCATTCTGTGCTCTCTTTTCTTCTGTCATTTTCTTTATGTCTTTCAGTTTCTTATCTCGAATCTTTCTTTCTCGGTAGATGGTTTCTTCTTGAGTCAAAAGCTGCTCCTGCATTGTAAGGGGAAATAAACAGGACATACTGCCTGATCAGCACAGTTCTGCTATTCTTAAAGTTGTTTGAAATGGTCCACTAGATACATCGATGCGATGATAGCACTGGTTTATCCAGACCTGAGAATCCTTTTTAAAAGTTTTGGGGATTAATGGCTATTAGTGTTGATGGCAGTATGACTGCCTCTGAAGGCTATCTGCTGGGTTTCCTTGAGCAATTGGTTGGCAACCGTAAAAACAAATTGCTGGGCTACAATGGTCAGAGATAATCCAGCAAGATACTGCTTAAGTTCTTATTAATCTTTCCCCAACCTGTATGGATTTCCTCATGGAAATCCGCCCCATTTGCTCTATTTACCTTTAATGAAAACTCTGTATATTCCAGGAATTTGTCAAACAGAGAGCTTATTATTAGGCACGCTGTTATGAACATATCAGTTGTTATTTCCTGTTTGTTTTAGCAGGAGTTTTTCCTAATATGATTCTTCTAAGATGCCTCCAGATTAAATCATAACTTATTTAAAAGCTTGAAAAAAAATATGGAAATCATATGTCTGTATACATATAATTAATTCTGCAAAATTATGATTCCAGGTATATAACTAATAAGATAGATCTCCTTACAGGGGCTTATCTTGGTACATCTCCTGACATTCACCTACACACTCCTGAATTTCTATATACCATGCCATTTCTCTCATATACCTTTGGCAATGTGGCTCCATCTATTGCAGCTCTGATCTTTCCTTACAACTGCAAATGGAGCAGTCTGGATATACCAGAAACCAATAGTACCTTATCTGAATTAGATCCTAAGCTATGGTTGTGATACTGAACTAGAGCATTGCATATTCTCTTCCATTGCTGATACCTCAACTCTTACTTAATACTGTGCTTATCCCATTCCCCTACCCTAGCAACGTTGCGAGCATGTTGTGCATCAGTGTTCACGCTTTCCAGTTCTTGGAGCTCATGGCGTAGACGTAAAATTTCCGCTTCCAGGGCATCCAGCTTGTTCTGAAAGTGCAAGCTTTCCTCCTGGAAAGGGGATGAAAATTTCAGAGTGAATGATAGAACAATCAACTTTAATGTTCCTACATTTTCCATGGGCCATAAAGTTACAGGTGTTGCAGATACAACAAAATTATTGAGTATATAAATTCCTAACCTGTCCATAATCCAGATATTAACAGGTCAGAGATTAGATACCTCCTCCTCAGGAAACCCATGAGCAAAAGCTGTCATGTTGCTTTTTGATCACTGCAAATTGAATAGCACTACACTAGCAGTGGCTAAAACGTATCTTCTTTCTTTCAAGATTGTGGGGAATGCCTAGAGTTGTGTATCCTGTTTTGAAATAATCTATTTTGATGAAGGCATCATACCTGCATATGTGCTTTTAGCTTCTTATACATGTTGGTGATGCGTACAGCCTCCTCAGTCTTGAATCGGGCCTTTTCCAAACGGTTCTCCAGTGTTCGCAGAGTCTGGATGCAAAGAGCAGCAAACTAAGATAGCAGCTGAGCCAAGGATATTGAAAAGCCTATAAAACTCCATCCAATTCAATTTGATCCCTGTTGTAAAGTGCTATATAGTTGCTGAAAGGTGAGCAATTTAATTGCTTTACAGTAGCTCAATACCCCAAAGAGTCCAATTTTCCTTCTCAGTATTTTTCACATTGTGGAAAAACAACACATCACGTCTGGAGTCACTCCATATAGCCACAATACTAATAGTCTGGTCCAATGTCTGGGGAAAGAAACAGATCTCCAGTATCTTACAAATGATTAGCAGGATCAGGACTCAAGGGATATTTTGTGCCATGGGGGAATGCTGCAACATTCCTTCCTTCTATTAGGTATAATGGTTTAACAGAAGGGTTGTAAATATGCCTACTCTATCAGACCTCTTGAGATGAAAATAAATTACTGGAGACATGTGGTCCTGTCCCTTTATATATAGTAATCAGCACATTGACTTGGAAGCCCACCGAGAACTAGTGAAGCTCACAAAGTAGATGCATTACACCGGTATACCAAAGTGCATTCAAAACCACTCTTGCTGCTGCTACTGGCTGTAGCTTACAGATGATCTTCAAGAGGAGAGAGATAAGAAGATATGAGTAACAGTGAGGAAGACCTCCTAGTCTAGGAATGGAACGTCCACATTAATCACAGTATTATTGAAGAAAAGTTTTCCAATATTTTTCTGAGTTTGAGGGAATTTACAAGCAAAAGAAATGGAATAGCTTGCCTCCTGGGGATGTGGGTACTCCATCACTGGAGGTTTTCAAAAACAATGTAACAACCATTTGACTGGGATAGTACAAGACTCCTGCCTTGAGCAGGGGGTTTGGACTAAAAGATCTTCAAGATCCCCTCCAGGCTATGATTCTATGAGTCTGTGGTGTTGCCTTCTTGTTAGATTGCATTGTTCTGTTCTTCAAATAGCATGAACTGTAATTTGGTAAAAGTCCAGGATTTCTTATTGGACACTTGGCATCTGGTTATTCTTTTTCCCTTTTTTTCTTTTTTTCTTTTTAAATCAAGTTTTATTGATTTTTTTTTCTTTCCCCCCCACTCAGCTGCATATTTTATGAACAGAGTATTGGCCATATCATATCTTATACAACTTATCACATGCAAATACATTTTACTTAGTTACAATTTCTGCCAAGATCATCTTTTTCCATATTTTTAAATCATATCTTAATATTTCTATGTTTATTTATATAAACAACATCTTTATTCGCCCTCAAATTCTAATTTCTCCATTTTTACTCATATTTATTCTTTTTTACTTTTTAATAATCCATTCTTTATCCTAATACATTTACACATGTTTAAGGTTGCCTTTCTTCCATTTCATCTTTTTTACTGTACAGCAATCTTTCTTCTCATTCTCTTCCGTCTCCCTCCCTTCTTTTATCCTTCCTACTTTCTTCTTTTCTCCTCTCCTATTTTCCCTACTTCCCCTTCCTTTCTCCCCCTCCTCCTCTCTTTCTCCCTATCTAACCTTCTCTCCTAGTCTTATTTCCCCTCCCTCCCTTCCTCCCCTCTTCCCTTCCTTCCATCCCTCTACTCCTTCTTTCGTCTCTCTCTATTGCTGTATTCATTTTTAATTTACTATTTTCCACTATGGTGTCCAGGCAACCCTGACTTTTCCTCCATTTATTAAATATATTTCTCAGAATTCCCCTCCTCTTTTTAATTATTAGCAATATATTTCAACTTATTTCATTTTTACCTTAAAGACTTTGCTGAGTTGGCCTTCCAAGCCTTAATCTATTTTACCTTTAATAATATCTTTCTTTTTTACTTCTTACTTATATTTCATTTCATTCTTACTTACATCATTTACTAACATTTCAATTTTATTCAGTTTTTCAGTTTTTCATCTTAATTTCAATTAATTTCTTTGTTCGTCTCCATCTTTAACACACTCTTCTTTACCATCCACTATTATTTCTCTCCAATCTATACTTCTTCAGACAACAAAACATATAACCCATTCTGTCTTTCATATTACATCTACTGTTCTATTTTACATTAAAATCTTTCTTTTTTCCTTCTTGCCCACATTTCATTTCATCCTTACTTATATCCCTTTTATAATAATCTATATTTTTCTTCTAACTTACTTTTTACATAGTTTCTACTACTAATATTCTTCTCTTAAATCAACATACTGATATTTTAATTTCCTTTCTACTATCCCCTTTTTAACCATTTTCTTTTAATCTCTCCACAATTCCATAATTTCCTCCCTTTTTCCCATTCTCTTATCTTCTTCTTTTTCTTATATCTCCCTTTCTGCCTCCTTTCTCTAATTTTTACTCTTAACTTTCCCTCTCTATATTTCCCCATTTCCTTCTCTTCTCTTCTTTTCTCTTCTTCTTTTTTGAGAGATATTTCCCCTTATCCATTTTCATACTTTCACTGTCAATCCCAGTGTAATCATCTGTATCTTTATTTTCAATCATTTCCTTTTCAGTCTTGTCTTCTTGCTTCTCTTGCTTCCCGTTCATATTTTCTTTCATTTTTTTTACATTCTAACCAGTCCTCCACTTTTTTATTTCCCTTAAATGCTTCGCTTATCTTTTGAAACATCTCCCTTAGTTTCTCATATTCATCCTCCCAATTCTCCATGTTATTAATTTAAAGGGCAAGAGGTTTTAAATTTATTATTTTTTTTACATATATTTCAAATTCAAGTCCATATATTACATTTTTCAATGTATATAACTTCAATTGTATGACAGGTGATACGTAAAATGCTCTTGGGCATTTTATTTATTTTGAGCATCCCAAAAGAATAATGATTGATTTGTTTGTGGTCACAGTTCATTCTTTAGAGATGCTTTTGTTACCTAATGAATAATTTAATCATCTCAGTATTTCAGTCTGGTAACACGTTAAATAGCAACTGTATATGACCAAAAAGACATTTTATCAAAATTTAAAAGAAGTAAAAAAACCCACAGCATTATACAAATTGATTATAAATGGAAGACAGCAATATCTGGAGCCAACTCTATAAAATCCAAATATATAAACACCTGAAACTCTTAAGCTATTTATAACTTCCAGTGAAAGACATCTGTCTGTTTTTAAAATGCCATTTTTTTCTTTAAGTTATAATTTTGCTTTTCTTTCCCACATACAAACACACACACATAGCTTCAGAAAAGAATCATACCATAGAAATACTTGTCAGAACTTCTAGGATAGTACCTTGTTGTATTCCAATTTAACCCTATAACATATGGCCTCTTATGTGAGTATAATGCTAGAAACCCAGGGATCTTCTCTACTCAAAACATGTATCGTTTCTTTGAATTATGGGCTCTTCCCTGGAGCTGTTGTTTATTATAAGCTAAAATGTAAAGAGCTAGTGATTATAATGTGGTGCATGAACGGAGTTAACAGCATGTATCTATGTAGGATTCTTCTTTATTTTCAGATGAGCAATAATTCAAATTAAAGTAGCCGAACATTCAAAATGGCAGAACATCTCTATGGAAAGACAAAGAAACCTGGTATAGAAATGAACAGTAAAGATCCAAAAGACTAAATTTTTGTCCATTGCTTGGAAATCTAACCATGTTACTCCTTCCTCATCTCTCTCTGCTTTGACCAGCTTATCTGAAATTAGAGTACATAAATCATGTCTACTTTTAATACTTAGATATAAATCTAATAGCTAGAATAAGGACAGGCGTAAGGGAGAAAACAGTAGACTTGTTCTTTGCCTCCCTCTTATGGTATATTTACATAACTTTATAATAATAACCAACAAACTACATATTAAAACTTATAATTAGCAAATACATGCTTGATTTTCATTGTCAAACAGAGGAGGTATTTAGGAAATTTATTTATCAAATTTATATAGGGGTCCGTTTCATAAAAAATTATTCTGGGCGGTGTAATGTAACAAGAGGAAGAGAGAATCATTACTCTCGCCACAATTCCAATCCAAATCAGCCCATCCCTCCTATAACTACCAATTGTCCCATGAGGGCAGCTGCCAATAGTAAAAAATGAGAGCCGATATCTGATAATGTTTGAAATGTCTAAATAGCATAACAGCAAAATAGAAGATATCTTTTAATCATCACTGTATTCCAAGAAGAGGAGTTGCAGGAGGGCAACAATACACTCACTCATCTCTGTTTTAAAGCATGACCCTCATGCTACCTGGATGGCTCTAGATATTGGCTTTGCTCAGAGTGAAGCCATTTTCAAACCTTCATGCACTGATTCCTTTGGTCCCACTTTTGTAAGAAAACAAGGAAGGCTAGGATCCTGGCTCTCAAGCCTTTCCATCCTACTGCAGGATGGAAGGGGAGGGTTCCAAACAGCCTTCAACACAATCTTCCAAGGTTTTATGGCAATGCTTTATTTTAGATAAACAATGAGGAAAGACTGCACCTATTTGAATATTGGGAAGGGGCCCCAGTCCATGTGAGCAATGGAATGGGATAACTCACCATGGTCAACTCGCCATGGCCAACTTGCCACAGCCAACTCAACATGGGCAACTTGTCACAGGACAACTTGCTGCTGGACAATTCAATTTCATTATTTAAAGTAATTTTTAAAATATTTTAATTTTTGCTATTCACTTTTCATTTTGTCCCTCCTTTGGCATCCTTTCTTTAATGATTCTATTCCACTATTTCTTCGATATCATTGTAAATCTTGTCCTGCAGTGAGTTGTCCTACGGTGAGTTGGCATGGCGAGTTGTCCCACAGTGAGTTAGCTTGCCGAATTGTCCATAGCAAGCTGGCTGCAACAAGTTGGCCATGGTGAGTTGGCGATGGCAAGTTGGCTGTGACAACTCTTTCCAAGAGATTCAGACTTCTCTCACCTTGGCTGCCTCAATGTTCCCTTCTTCCATTTCTTGCATATCATTGATTTCTTGTGCCTTAGTACTGTATTGAGTCTGCAGCTCCTCCAGCCTGAGCTTCCTCATCTCCACTTGATGCTTCAAATTGTTTAATTGATTGATTTTCTCGCATAGTCGATGATTGATTATCTGAATAGCACCCTTTATAGTAGTGAGGAAAGGAAACAGTTTAAAGCAATCTGAACAATTGCACAGGCTGTTCATTTACTGGGAAAAGGAGGATTTGAATTATAGACAGATAATAATTTTTAATAGATCAGAAAAAGCCTAAATTGAGAAAACTTCCTTCCCATGTTGCAGAAGCATCTTCAGAATCCCATGGTTTTGTCAGAGTGCATGTATAAAAGGAACAGACATTAAATTGCAGACATGCTGGCTCAGGAACTCTGGGAGTTAAGTCCACAAGTCATAAAAGAGCCATAGTCCTCCACTCTGCAGTAGAGGCATGTTAACTTGAGTTAGCCTAGAATTCTCAAACTTCTTTAACTCTGTAATCCCAACTCCCTAAATACCAGTTTTTTTAATCTAGCAATTAATTTCAGAAATGTTTGCATGATCAATTACCTCCCCAGTTTTATTTTTCACAGCTCCTTGTTCAGTTGGATGTTCTTGGAATGCAGCCTTAATTACTTTTTCTTCTCCCTGGAAAAAAAAACAACATCCCAAAACAATTATAGTCATTATATGAAGGTAATCTAAATCCAATTTTTTGAAAAGAGAAATACCATTATTGGCTGGGTTTCGGTATTAATTTTCGTTGAATAAGAATTAGTAGTCTGGTTCATACATAATCCTAAAACATAGTGAATGGGTCCATATAACACACAAGGCCAAAAACAAGTAAATCAGATTATAGGTTTACATAACCTGAAGCCAGCTCATGGGTAAATGGGGGATAAGAGAAGGACATAAGCAACAGACTCTTTTAGAGTTCTGCTGCCTTCCTTCCTTCCTTCTTTCTTAATATAAAAAATGAAGATACAGAAAAAGCTTAAAATACAATTTTCTGATCAATACTGCATACTTATAATAAACCTTGATAGAGCACCATTAGGAAAGAAGCATTTGTGTTATTAAGTGACAAGCAAGCCAATCAGATACAATGGAAAGGGACAGGTTTTTAATAATATTATAAGATGTAACCCTGATTTTTTTTATCACAGAATTTGATATTTGAGATTGTGTGTGTGTGTTTGTGTATGTATATAAGTATATATGTTTATAATATAATATAATATAATATAATATAATATAATATAATATAATATAATATAATATAATATAATATATGCTTATGAAGAAGGCACAGAAGAGGCTGTACTTTCTGAGAATGCTCAGGAAGATAAATCTATCTCAGCATCCACTTCTGCCCTACTATCGCAGCACCATTGAGAGTGTCCTGACATACGGCATTCTTGCTTGGTATGGGAGCAGCTCAATAGCGGACAAAACAGCTCTACAGAGAATCATTAAAACTGCCCAGAATATCATCGGACTCCAGCTACCAGCCCTGGACGACGTCTTCGAATCTCGCTGTTTGAGAAAGTCTTCTCAGAGACTCTTCCCATCCTGCTTACAATCTTTTTGGACTGTTGCCTTCTGGCAGAAGATAGAGAACAATTAAAATTCAGACCACACGTTTTCTGAATAGTTTTTATCCCAGAGCTATAATTGCACTCAACAATGAACATCAGTGAGCTGTTAGAAAGTATTACTTGGTCTGTTGTGTGGATGTTTGGGTTGTTTAGGGGTGGGGAATTGTGGTGGGTGGGAGTGTGTTTGGGGATTGTTATGTGTGTTGAACCTGGTCTTTGGGTGTTAAGTGAATTTTGTTGTATGGATATACTGTGTATACATGTACAATGACAATAAAGCTATTATATATAATATCAATATTATAATATAATATAATATAATATAATATAATATAATATAATATAATATAATATAATATAATATAATATAATATAATATAATAATATAATATAATATAATATAATATAATATAATATAATATAATATAATATAATATAATATAATATAATATATATTATGATATTTCTAAAAATACATTGAATAAAGGCAAATGGCTGTTCCTGTCACTTTTGGAATACAAATGCAGATATACACACAGACGCATAGACACACAGACGCATAGACACACAAAGGCAAAGAGCTGCTACAATATTCCAAAAGTGACAGGAACAGTCACTTGCATTAAGCTACCAGATCTGAGCAGAAAAATACAGACAAATTTCAGATGCCAAGAAAGTTTTTGTGTTCTGATTCTCTTCGTCATTTCATGCTTGTCAGGATCTGATCTGGCATCTGCACATTTATAGTCAATGAAACCAGAAGTTACGGTGCTTGACAAATGAATTTGCCAGTAACATGTTTCAATCTGGCAAAGCTGAAAAACAATTTGCCCTAAAGGGAGGAGGTAGTAAGCATAGCAGACTGTTAGAAAACCCATTTGATGAGGACCCAAATTGTTGGGGGGCAATATGCTGACTCTGTAAACTGCTTAGAGAGGACTGTAAAGCACTATGAAATGATATATAAGTCTAAGTGCTATTGCTATTGAACAGAGCAGCCCAAATGGAATAAGCAGAGAGCTTAAATATGTTTTACCAAGAGAAGATGAGATTAGAGTCACTATACTTTTCTTTTCCAATGTCATACTGTATGAACCCAAAGGGAAGCAATTCCAAAGAAAGGGAAAAGAAGTGGTGATTATGATTTGACAAGGGCTCACTGAGACAGGGCAGTATAAGGCCACAAAGCTCACCGCTAGGAGGTCTGCCAACCTCTGATGCAATTTCTTATTCTCCTGCCTCAACCGCAAAATGGACTCCTTGTTCTTCTTGATGTTCCATTGGGAATTCTCATAGAAAGCTTTACGGTCACCTTCTGTAATGAGCAGAAATGAAACCACTCTGCTGATCAAGTAGTTGCTGGCTCATTGAAAAAAGCCAACAAAGCCAAATAGTTCCAAATTGCCAGGTTGTTAATTTAGAATGAAGTTGTTTAATGTACCACAAAAATGAAGGAATTAATGCTGTAAATCAGAAGTACAATTGTGATGATAGAATTTCTTTCTATATGAATTTATATTTTCTTTATCTGTAGAAACAATTTTGAACTTTGATTTTGCAACAATGTTCATTTCTACGCTTCAAGCCTGAAAACAAGTGAGCTTTTACATAACGTTTTCATAAAAGAAAATAGGAACTTTGTATGGTATGATATTATAAGGCAATCATCCATTGGCCATGGCAGAAATATCTCCCAAGCACTTTCACTAATTCCATATTCCATCAAAAATAAATTAAATTGAATATATTTTGCTAACTTTAGTTAGATTAATACTATTGGAATATTTATATGAATACAGACAATACTGATAAAGGGTTGACTCAGCCTTCCATCCTTCTGAATTCAAAACCTCTTTCATAACCTCATTTGAATAGTACCTCATAGAAAAAGCCAGACTAGGTTTATGTTGCAAAAGAAGTGAGGCAGGATCTAGGAAGACCACTTATTCTGTGTAGTGGCTCCGAGGCGAGGACTACTGTCTCCATTAATTTTTTATATTTTCCAATAAAGCTTGATTCTATCAAGCCTGGAAAATCCATACTGAACATTCTTCTCATATCTTCTGATACTTTTCCAATAGAATACCACTGTTTGATCCAGTTCACATGCAAACGATCTGTTATGGTTTTCTTATGAAGACCCTACCTCCCATATGTTGTGTCTTTTTAAAGTTGTCATTCTCCACATGTTAAGCTGATATTTCTTGAACAAACTTTTGTGCTTTTTTGGCCTTCAATGAATGGATCTCATGTATTCTTTCACACAGATTCGTTCACATAAACACATGGCATAAAGTTACACATTATCACTACATCTAACAATGGACTGTATGGTACAGAGCATTATATGCTATGGACCACATTCTAGTATTAATATACCGTACTGATACAAGTTTACAAAGACATTGCACTCCTCACAAGGAATTCAGCTTTTAATATTTAGATTATGGTGTAGTTGTAATTATCCCAGGTTTGGGGAAGGAGCTTTTTTTTTCTTCTATCCAGTTAAGAGGAGGATACTTGAGATCTAATTTTAATGCCAACAACAATGAATGAATGAAGTAAATCTTTTGCTAAGTATTCTGAAACTATGATCAGCACACAATATGTGTAGGCAAACAAGGTGCAATAATTAAAAATTCTCTAAGGCAGTGGTTCTCAACCTTCCTAATGCCACGACCCTTTAATACAGTTCGTCATGTTGTGGTGACCCCCAACCATAAAATTATTCCTAAGATCATTGAAAATATGTGTTTTCCGATGGTCTTAGGCGACCCCTGTGAAAGGGTCGTTCGACCCCCAAAGGGGTCCCGACCCACAGGTTGAGAACCACTGCTCTAAGGGATTAAAAAAGCAAAGAAGTTGGGGAAAAGTTTAAGATGATAGTTGATAGAAGGGCTGAAGGCATTAATGTATGTTTTTTCAGATGTCTTTTTTCTATCTTTGTGTTTGTTCTGTATATTTTTTAATTATTATTTTTTTTGGAGTGTGTGGTCTATTTGGTCTAATTACTCTTACTTCACCCTGGAATTTTACAAGAGCCAAGAGTCATCCTCTAGGCATAATGAGGCTTCTTTCTAAATGCCCATAGTTTTGTAATTTATATTTAGGGGCTGTACTTATCTTGTCCTTTTCCTCTCACCCTCTATATTTTCAGCACCCCTTACCTAGAAGCTGAATCTTGCTTTGCAGCTCCGATATCTGCTCATGAATAGGGGGTTTTATTCCTTCCAGATGTGTTACTGGCATGGCAGCAGTGACGGTGGTGAGAAGGTGGAGTCAGAAAAGATTAGTTGGACGGGAGAGAAAACACCAGCGTGCTTCAACCCGGGCTTCCTGAGATAACAGTAGGCAGAGCCTGTCGGGTGCAGAGGGCTAAACAGGGGATGCACTGAGAAGGAAAATGAAGTTACCACACGCATACAGACACGTTTGACAGCAAATGGTGCTTCGGCTTGAGAAGTCTTAGAGCCCTCTCCCGTTGGCCTTCCACAAAGGCCACTGCCGCTCATCCAGGCTTTCCCCGCGCCCTTTGTCGGTGGCCGCAGCTCACTTGCCCATCAGCATCCCTACGCCTAGATGGGTCTCCATGACAACCACTTCCGACGCAAAGCGCTTATTGGTGGAAGGAGCGAGTTCTGCAGGGCACGATGGGAAAAAGGTCAAATTCTCCTTGCACCTGCCGGAAGTGAGGCCGGAAGTACCCTTCGTAATCCTCACACGGGGGATAATAAAATCCAAATTTATTATTAATTTGTCACGCAGGAGATGAAATGGAAACATTTCATTGTCCACGTGGAACAAGCAACAAATAAAAGCGAACTGCGGCTAAATCCTTGGCCAATCGTGTGGCATTGGCAGCATGGATGGAAAGGAAAGCACTTCCGCCACTCTTATGATGGTCACCAAGGAAAGTCGAAGTCAAAAACGGCGACTGGGAGAAAAGGGCCGTTTAAAGTCCCCACCCCCTCCGCGCGCTTTGGAGCGGATATTTCATAACTTACTTCCGGTTTCGAGGTGGAGGGGCTTGGGACCTTTTTCCACGAGAGTTTCGGCGGGAGGCGGGTAAGGAGGGCGGCGGGGGTGGTGCATTCACGGGCAGGGGCGCGCCTGTCGGAGGTTGCTGTTGGGGGCAGATTTCCCGGGGAGTGGGGAAACGCGGAGCTCTACTGGGCTTGCCCCTCTGCTTGGCTCTCGGTGTCCTAGTCAGTCGCCACGTAGATAAGAGAGCCCGTTGGGTTAAAACGCAGAGCATGGCATGCACCGCATCGCGTTCAACACCCTGTAAGCTTACCCAGCTTTCCTTAAGCTGCTGCTGTTCTGATAACTTGTTTTGTAGCTTTCACCCTCCGTGGACAGTATGGACAGAATTCTAGTCCAGCACGTCTGGAAGGCTCTACACTAGGAATGGCTGATAATAATTAGCCATTGTTGCCTTTAATGTACGCTCCTCGTTTCAGTGCGAATTAGGTTGAAGGTCTGTCTTTCTGCAAAAAAAAAATATTCAGGTTTTGCATTATTGCTCACTTTTAAAGTTTAGAAAACTTAAAGTGCATTCGACCAACATAGAACAATACTTAATTGTTGATTCTTTGTCCTTTAGGTATAAAGGGCCATATTACTGCAACAGATCAATGAACACTTAATCTTAATTCTTAATAGCAAAGCTCTGGGTGAACTCAACTTTTAACAGAGTGGCTAACGTGAATGAGAAGCATTCACGTTGTTTATTTTTTGCTTTATGTGCCTATGAGGATATTTCAATTTATAAAAACTATGTGGCATATCTCAGCTGATTAAAAAAAAAATTGAGATTTCAGCTTTTTTAATTTTCCAAAACTAGTTTAAATTGAAATTAAAATGCTGAGCTATAGCTTTAGACAAGTTACTGTTTCAAAATGACTCTTTGGGTGGTGCATCCAGGAATTAAGAAGTTTTCAGGACACCGAGCAATAGTTAAACTATTAATTAGGAAGATGGGAAGATAATTAAAGTTTGACATAAGCATTGCATATTTACTAGCTTAATTCTCCAAACGGAAGATTTGTACTTCAAAATGGCAACTGGTAATAGGAAGCAAGTAGAATCTTGACTGTGTTAAGTCATGATCATCATAGCAGAATTTTAAACTCAGAATGTGGGAGGTGCATTTTTCTGATTTGTACAGGTTGCTGCATTTGTGTGGTAGTTTGGAAAACAATAAAGTCTTTTGAGAGGAATTTGGCTCATGCCAGTTTCATGGAATTATTATGCAGGATTTTTATTTTTTTGCAACATTAAGGAAGTGGTTTATCATTAAAAAAATCTGATTTAGCCTATAGCTTCTAGAGTATCTGGTGGTGTTTCATTGAAATATCAGCTGTAGAGATCTGAAATTCTAAAAAGCAATACAATGCTAAAATTCATGTATTGTAAATTTCAACATGTAGGAAGAATACTGCCTATATAAGAGCATTTTCAAGCAAGGTATTGCACAGTAAGGTTGGGAAAGGGAATAATCAACATTTGATTAATATCTGAGGGGGCTCAAAGTTGATCCAGCCTTCCGAGGTCAGTAAAATTAGGACCCAGATTGTTGGGGGCACAATGCTGACATTGTAAACTGCCCAGAGAGTGCTATAAAGGAGGTGTGCAAGTCTAAATGCTATTACTATTTGCAGGAAGCTTGTAGCGCCTGACTATAGTGCTATTGATTCGATTTATTTTAAAGGATAAACTGAAATCTCTCTTTTGAGAGAAAAGAAAAATTCCCCCAGATCCTTTGTCAGCTCTTGGAAGTTGAAGAATATGTGAAGCCATACCCAGTCTCCAGGGACCAGAGCTTATATTTGCCATGGTGGTGACACTTAGTTACTTCTATTCTGGGTATAACAACTTTATCATCTTGCCATAGGAAAAACCATAAAAATGCTTAGTGTTATGATGCTGCCCACATTCTAAGGGCCTTGGTATATTGTGTCCAGAACACGAAACTTTGTTAGCAGCCTTATGGCAGGTGCAATGAGTAATCTGATAGTTGTAGAGGCCATTTGGGAGAGCAGAGAAGCTATCTTAAATGGTTCATGTATATTCTTGTTCAGTTTTGGGATAGTCCTTAATGACACTAATTTGAGATGAGATATTACTATCAGTGGGATTGAGACACATTGGAATAGTTTTAATGTGTTCGGAGTGGTGGTCTAGTAGTAAAGACGTTTGCCTCCCACTTGAAAGGTATAGAGTTCATTCCTAGGTAGTGGCAGATGCTTCCTAGGGCACAAAGAAAAAATATCTGCTGGAACTTTGCATAGGGAACAGATAGGGCATTGACCAGTAAAAGCACAGCTCCATTCAATAACCTGGACCTTACCCTGAATTAGAGGGTTATAAGATCATAAAAAGGGAGAAAGTGATATCAAAACAAGTACAAATCTTGGTCAAGAACACAAGTATTTACCAATTCTGTTAGAAACTGAAAATAAATCTTTGGACTTGCATTTTAGGCACTCAGGAGATCAGCTTCATAGAATTTTTTGACTACAGAGAAAAAATATAAATCACATGTGAGGATCCTACCTGAAACTTGGGTAACTTAATAGTTTTATTTAAAATAAAATTGGATGAGAGGAAGGAATATTCTGCATCTTCCTCCTCCATATATTCATGTTAACAGGAAAGTTTGTTATTTATTTATTTAATTTGTAGGGTCACCCCAACAAGTGGCTCTGGGTGGCAAACATGATTAAAATAAAAAGCAATTATAAATATTGCAAAAATTAAAATCCAAACAACTGTGAAACAGCAAATCAGTAGTACAACTAAGAAGTGGAAGTTTCTAGAGTAACAAGTCCTTTGTTTGCATTTTGTTCCAGGAGTTGCTGGTTTTGAGCTTCCGTTATGCTGCTTCTATATCTTGGACTGCTCTCACTTTCTGGCCTGGCTTATCCTGTGGAAGTGAAGCGTCCAAGAGGGGTCTCCCTAACAAGTGAGTTTTCAAGCGGATAATACAGGTAGTCCTCAACTTACGACCACAATTGGGCCCAAAATTTACGTTGCTAAGTGAAAAATTTGTTAAGTGAGTGTTGCTCCATTTTACAACTTTTCTTGCCGTATTTGTTAAGTGAATCACTGCAGTTGTTAAATTAGTAACACAGTTAAGTGAATCTGGTTTTCCCATTGACTTTGCTTGTCAGAAGGTTGCAAAAGGTGATCACATGACCCCAGGACACTGCAACTGTTATAAATGTGAGCCAGT
Source organism: Pantherophis guttatus (assembly GCF_059756535.1). Taxonomy (NCBI): domain Eukaryota; kingdom Metazoa; phylum Chordata; class Lepidosauria; order Squamata; family Colubridae; genus Pantherophis; species Pantherophis guttatus. The sequence continues at coordinate 112,811,080 of NC_142064.1, forward strand.
TGTCAAGTCTCCGAATGTAAATCACATGACCGTGGGAATACTGCAACGGTCATAAGTGTGAAAAATCATCATAACTCACTTTTTTCAGTGATGTAACTTTGAACAGTCATTAAACGAACTGTTGTAAGTTGAGGACTATCTGTAGGTTAGATGACAGATTTGATCTCCTCTTACAATGTATCACTTGGAAAGTTTCATTATTTCTAGCAATCAAAGGTTGGAAATGTGTCTATGTTTTTGCATTATAAATCAAAAGATTGCATCCATGTTGTATAAGGAAACCTCCATAATTCTCCAATGTTTGTTTTCTTGGATTTAAAATGGTGGTATGAGAGAGAAAGGTGGTAATCTGAAGAGAGATTTAAAGCAAATGAGTTACTGAAAAGAAAACAATTTATTGTTTGAAGTTTGTTTAGATGTGCAACTTCCTCTTGCCCTCAATACTGATTTGTGCTAACAATAAGCTACAGAAGTGGAGTGATTACTAATTGCATCCTGCTCAACATTTTGTTTGTCATTTAAAATATAAGTTATATAGACATAAGATATGGAATGACTTAACTAGACATGGAATATTAAATGCTGAATACTTTTCTGAATTGACATATCTTTTTTTCAGTATTTTTTCTTCCTTGAACCCAAGTGTGTGTGTCTGTTGTTTTTAGACCATCACTTCTATGACGAATCAAAATTATTCACTTGTCTTGATGGCTCTGCAACAATATCCTTTGATAGAGTCAATGATGATTACTGTGATTGCAAAGATGGCTCAGATGAGCCAGGTAAGTGTTGCATATTTAAACTTGCCTTATTTGCACATATTGCCTTCCCCATCCCAGCTCTTGTAATTACTGCTCTAAGGATGTTTGCTAGTATTGGATCTCACATCAACCAACATGTATCTCTCTTTTAACGAGGGGCAGTAACTGATCTTGTAATGTTCCCATCCCCATTAATTTTATTAGATTCTTAAGCAGTTAAACACTAATCTCTGAAGATTTTCTAAAAATTTGGTATCCAGACATAAAACCATAATATTTATCATGTAGATGATAGTAAGTGGCTTCCCACTGCAAAATAGGACACAGATGGCCAAGATTAAAAATTATTGTAATTAAAAATTACAAATTTTAAATTAAAAAATTAAAATGAATAAAATGAAATATAATGTATATATCAATTAATAGAAACCAAATCCATTGCTGTTACGAGTCTTATTTTTTAAATCTAGAAGTTCCTAAAAAATCTGCTTCAATTTATGCAAGAGTTTATTTCTTATATATTTCACAGTCATAGCTTTTGGACACCTTATGAATAGCAAGTAAATTGTGATTGCTAGGAGAAATTAAATTAATATAAATTAACCCACACATGCAAGCTCTGTATAGTAGACAGTTTGCATGTGTGGCTTAATTTATGCTTTCTTCTCTTCCCCAGCCCCCTTTCCCCCTTTTGTTTAACATACAACTGTTACGTTTCTTTCCTGTCTTTCTGCACAGGAACTGCTGCATGTCCCAATGGCCGCTTCCATTGTGCCAATGCTGGATATCGTCCTATGTACATCCCCTCTTCCCGCATCAATGACGGGATCTGCGGTAAATATTGCTACTTGTTGTGAAGGAATTGTTTGGCTCTGAACAGTAGACCTCAATGACAGATGCAGATAGATAGATAGATAGATAGATAGATAGATAGATAGATAGATAGATAGATGATAGATAGAATTCTTTATTGGCCAAGTGTGATTGGACACACAAGGAATTTGTCTTTGGTGCATATTCTGTCAGTGTACATAAAAAGAAAAGATACATTCATTAAGAATCATAAGATACAACACTTAATGATAGTCATAGTGTACAAATAAGCAATCAAATCATACTAGGAAACAATATAAGTCATAAGGATGCAGCAACAAGTTACAGAGAACTAATAGTTCTCCCCTTGCCCCCTTAGATTGCTGTGATACAACTGATGAGTACAACAGCGGCACAATGTGTGAAAATACCTGCAGGTAAGATGTTACTTGTTTTAGAAGAAGCCCCTCCTTTGTTCAGAGGAATGATTCAGAAGCAGACTCAAATACTAGTCATCAAATATACAACTTAGGGGAGAAGTGATTTAGAAGAGAGGATGGTTCTGCACGAGCAGCCAGCAAGCATGTGCATACAGCTCCATTTGCACAAGAGGCATGCATGTGTGCCTGCTGCTCATGCAAATGGCACACATATTCGCCCACTGCTTGCACAAGTGACAATGTGCGTGCGCACATTCGTGCTTGCTGGCTATTTCTGTGGCCCGGTTGCAATCCCCTCACAGCCCACTAGTGGCCCATAGGATATACTGTGCAAGTACTTGCACAGTACTTGTAAAGTACTATGAGCAGTATATAAATCTAAGTGCTATTGCTATTACTAACCTGCTTAAGAACAACTGTTCCCCTCCCCTCCCACCAGTCTCTAAAACCGGAAACGTTGGAAAACACTGCTTTACAGCACTCTGAACAGTTTACAACGTTAGCATATTGGCCTTAACAATCCGAGTCCTCATTTTACTGACCTCATAAAGATGGAAAGTTGAATCAACCTTGAGTCAGTCAGGATTGAACTCCTGGCAGTGAGCAGAGTCAGCCTGCAATACTGCATTCTAACCACTGCACTGCCACAGTTCATCCTCCCTTTGGTAATATGGACATATCCTGGAGCTAATGGAGCAATTTGTAATTAATTGCTTGTGAGCTGAAAATCCAGTTTGAAATTGCTGCTGAGATGTAAAACGGGGTTTTTTTGTGAGAGTAATAACATCATTCAAGACCCATAGAAATTGGGTCAAACTGTTTAAGATCTAGAACTTGAGTCTTTGTCATGGACGCTTACATAATAATTGTCATGGGAGTTGTCTGTTCACAATGTGGCTGCTAATAGTTATGAAAGGAAATGTCGACTACCACCAGGTGAACTTGTGAACTTGTAAGGTTGTTTTTCCTCTCAGGATACTATATACCACTCCCAATTTTCTTTCATATTTTGTAGATGGGCACATTTTCAAGTAGAACTGGACTAAAACCAGCCACAATGCTTGCTTTTTAAGGATTTCTGTTGATCTTTTTTTAAAAATTAATTGCAGAATGTGGTGCTTTGCAGCATACCAACTTTATAACTGCTCTTTTTACCTTATTTACTACCATATGGTGTTCAGAATTATGTGCCATGCTTATGAATTTGAAAAGCAACAATAGCTTTCAAGTTATTAGACAGTGTTCTGCATCCATACCATTTCCTACAGTTATGCAGAATTTTTCACTTGTGCAGATTTTTCTAGGATAGAATTCCTTTCTATCCATTGATAGATACCATGACTGAACAATATCTTGTCCTAAACCTTGGCATTCTATTCCCTTGTCCCTTTGCAGAGAAATGGGCCGAAAGGAGCGGGAGGCACTGAAGCAGATGGCCGAGGTGGCCAGAGAAGGCTTTGAAATCAAGAAGGCCCTGATGGAAGAAGCAAGTAAGAAAAAGGAAGAAAAACAGGTGAGAGGCAGCCTGCGGAGAAAATGCTTATTGCTAGCTGGGACTGTAAGACTGGATTCTTTAATTTTTGCCAAAGCACTTTTGGCATGCTGAGAGGAGCCAAGTTATGGTTCTTCTTAGATTGGTTTTTTATATTTCTCTAAGAAAAGTAAAAACTTTGTGATTGTATAAGTAAAATTTGGGAGTGCACCCTATTTTTGAGCATCTTGAGTAGACTGGAGTCTTTCTGTACTCTGTATTGTCCTAAGTGCCAATTGTCCATATACATTTTAAACTGGATATTGTGAAACATGTATGTTCATTATTAACATGTAATGTCATATATGTCAACACAAAATAATTGCTCAGCAGTTCTCTGTCCATTTTTTTATTTTGACTTTTTTTTTTAATATATACAATTCAAAATGGTGAACATTTATGTGTCTTCCTTCTATTTTCTCCTGTGAGGAAAATTGGAGTGAGAAAATGACTGGCCTAGTCAGTCACTCTCTCTCAATCCAACTCACATATATGCATACATGCATACAGTACATGCAACCATATTTGTATTGCCATACAAATCTGCCGTATTTTGCAAGATGGGTAACTGGGATTCAAGCAGGAATTTCCTATGAAGCTATTTGAATTTGGATAAAATTCACATAGTCCTTTTCTTTCCTTTCTCTGTAGAAAAAACTAACAGAATTACAGGAGGGTAAGAATTCTGTGGAAGAACAGGTGGAGGCACTACGTTTAGCAAAGGAAGCTGCTGAGAAACCTGAAAAAGAGGCCAAAGATATCCACCAGAAAGCATGGGAAGGTTAGTCTTAGTTACTCTATTGAAGGCTTTAATGACATTGAATATTAGCATCTTTCCTCTTAAAAGAATGAAGGAGATTTTGGTTTATATTAGAACTACAGTGGATGGCAAATTAGGAATGAAAACAATGACATTTTTTCTCATCTGAAATGAGAATTTAAGCCGATGTCTGAGAAATTTTGGGAGATTTGGGGAAACAATGGCAGATGTATGAAGCTGGTTCAGAAAGCTAAATTTCTTGTTAGGGATGTGCAAGGCTGAATGTTCTGGTGCATTGGCATGACCCAGAGGAGAAATTAAATGTTTAAGAATCATCTGAAATGTCCAGTTTCTAGAACACTTGGTTTTGTTAACACCCGTTACTGATTTTTTTGCTTTTTCGTCCCCAACAAAACAACCAAGCGTTTTAAACAATTTTTTTCATGTTCCACTGTTGTAGTTGGTTTACTTTTTTTTTTCAAGTTTTTTTTTAATAAAAATGTCAAATCAATGCGTGAGCAGTGTGGCACCTGGGCACCATACATTCCAATACAAACAAAACTGATTAAATTAAACATTATTCTTACATTCAATTGACTTATGTAATTCCCATAACATTACACATCTATATTAGGTTACAGTCTATTATTATTCAATTATTCCATCTATTTATTTATATTTATTTATTTATTTATTTATTTAATTTGTATGCCGCCCTTCTCCAACAGGACTCAGGGCGGTGAACAGGTGAACAATTTCTCATTATTATTTTCATTTTATCAAATGAAAATATGATACATTAATATTCCCTTTATTTCTATCACTTATTCTAGCTTTTAATCATGTCACCCTATATTAAAAAGCTTTTTCTTTCTTTCCTGTCTAACTTCTAATCATGTCACCTGCCTGCAAAAAGAGAGAAAGAAAAAAGAATAGAGAGAGGAAGGAAGGAAGGGAAAGACAATTCAAAACAGCAACTGAGAAAAGGAATCATCCATCCATCATCTCTTGCCTGCTTATACTTTAATTGCTATGCTTTAAAAGAAAGAAGGGGAAAAGGAAAAGCAAGTCAAAAACAATATAGAAAGAAAAAAAAAGGAAATCATCTACCCATCGTCTCTTGTCTACTTCGATACTTCAATTGCTGTGCTTTTTTTTTTTTTACTTGCCTCCCCCATTCCTCTCTTAAGTCTCCACCTATATCTATTTCTTGGATGTCCAGTCTAGGTATTTCTCCCACCTCTACCCTCTTCAACTGCCTATCTTCTAAAGTTTTTACCGAGGCCCCTGCTTCCTTTTCAAGCATATCTTCCAACTCCCTTAATATATTTTCCCCCCTGGTTTAATTCATCAATCATTATTATTTTTGTTATAATCTCCTCCTTGTCTTCTTCCTTCTTTATTTCTTCTTCTGACTCCTCCCTTTCCTGGGCGTCGTATTCTGTAGTCATCATCCTTTGTATGGTGTTTTCCATTTTTGCCATGATATCCTTAAATTCTTTGTCCATAATGTCTTTTATATTTTGAAAAAGTAGATCCAACTCCTGGACAATTCCACTCATCTCTCCTTGTTCAGTATCTTATTTTATTTTTTTTAAAAAAATGTTTATTGTTTTCCAACAGTTCAAGAATTATTTATTTAGTCTTTAAACTGCCCTTCTAGGAGTACACTAGTCCCAATTCTTTATATCTCATAAATTAACACTCAGTTCCATTCAAATAGTCCCAAAGGTTATCAAAAACCCCTTTACAGTATATACTCTTTGCAAATTCAATCCTGTTCAAGTGTCTCTTTAATTAAAACACTTCCTTGTAGTTTCTTCTTTTGTCAGCAGGTGGCACTCTTCTTTTAAATTTCAGTTTACTAGTTTACTAGTCTGTTGTCCTTTAGATTATACATCAGATTTAAAAGCAGAGTAAGTTTTATATATAGATAATTCCAATGTTTAAGAAATACCTTCCCAGTAGTGCTTCTTTCCAGTTTAGGAGTCTGTTTATCTTATAATCTGTTGTTTATTCTCCTACAGCTTTCATTTCCGGTTAGGTTCCCCTCCCCACCCAAAAGGTCCCACAATGCTTAGGCGCCGCTTTAACACTCAGTTCTGGGCAAATAATTCTAAATTATTTCTTGGTATTCCATTTAAGGCAAAAGGAAGTTCCTCTCCCCCAGTTCCACCACGCTCACCTTCTTCTCTCCTGCACCAGTCTTAGCTGTTATTCTCTGGTTGTCCCAGCTTTGTAGCGGCCATCTTTAGGCTGCTTCTTCTTGCTGTGGCTGAGAGGAAAAAGAAACCCCAGACCGGACAGGAGAGCTGCGTCTCTCTCTGACCTCACAGGGTGCTCCTCTTTGCTTCACCGCCCCTTCAGGGCGGCTTAGGCTCCCTCCAGAGCCCACAAACATGAAGCGTTCAACACAGGGAACGCCCGTTCCTCTGTGTATTGCCGCGATATCAACCGGAAGCCTCTGTTGTAGTTTATTTTCTTGCATGTCTCCCCAAATTTGGTTTTCTTGGAACCAGACTTAAGATGTTTGATGTAATTCTAACACTGATCTTGACTACTTTGTTCACTGTTGAGCCTTCCCTCCAAATGCTTAGATTGGACTAAGGGTGCCAGAGAGAGGGATTCTTTTCTTCTTTTCTTACTATGGGAGAGTCAGATGCAACTTCTTGTCTAGGTACATTTTCTGGAAGATTTAGCTTACATGCTATAAGATTTGGCCATGGACACTGGCTTAACCCACATTAACAAGGAAAGGTTAGTACAGAATGTTTCTAAATATCACTTGTATAATGATATTCATAGTATAGGAAAATTATCATCTTTATAATCTGATACAGTATCATGTACCATATTTTTTGGAGTATAAGACGCACCAGAATATAAGACGCACCTACCTTTTTTGGTGAGGAAAAAAAGAAAAAGAAATCTGCCTCTGCCTCTGAGCAATTTTGCCTTGTTGCAGCAAACAACAAACAGCCTGCTTTACTTTCATTTTCAGCATAGCTTGATTAGCACAAGGGAAAAAATAATCTGCTCCAGCAATTTACCTCTTTGCAGCAAGCAGCAGAGCCTGCTCAAAACAGCTGAGAGCAAATCAGCTGAGAGTCGGGAGGCCGATCCAATCAACTTGTGTTAATTAGGGTTTGCTGAAAGGAGCTGTTTTTTCTTGCTGTTTGCTCGCAAGGAGGTAACTGCTGCGAGGCAGAGGCCAAAGGGTGGGGGCCAGTGGATGGGTGGGGCTACATTCGGTGTATAAGACGCACCTAAATTTTCACCCCCTTTTAGGAGGGAAAAAGGTGTGTCTTATATTCCGAAAAATACGGTATATCTTATTCTGACCATACTAGAAATAGAGTGCTGGATTGAACTCATCTTGGCCTGTGCCAGAAGGGCTGCTTTTACATTTTTAGTTTTGATTACAAACCAGCACAATACCAGCTTAAGGAAATAACACCAAATTCTTAACAAGAAAAATGTTAGCTGGAGTTGAGGGGAAGCAGAATTTAATTTAATTTTTTAGGGATCCATTAAGCTACTTAAAAAATGTGAGTAGTTTAACCAATGCTTAAGAAACGCAGCAGTGTTTAGAGCTCTGCAGAATATTTTCCTTAAGTGTCATAACAGTTCAGTTTTTTAAATATTTTAGAAATATTTAATACACAAGGCTTTCAGGTTTTGAGTGGCAAAATCAGGCAAATAATTAAGAACAACTGAATTTGCTTGAGTATGGATAGACAAATAATTTAGACTCAGTATTAACCATCGGTTATATTTTAATTTCTTTTTTATACTTAGGTCTGTACTTTCTGTCAGCTGTTTTCTTCTCAGATTTGACAGGGCTCTGGGAAACAAGTTTATAATCCTCAAATGTCTTTATATTACTATGTCATGATTTAAGCACAGACATAAGTGAAAAACAAATGCTGAGCATACCTCTGACTCTTGTGATTTTGCATAGTGCACAGGTGATATTGATCTTGGCTACCTCTTAATATTCAGAATAATAGCAAAAGTGAAGTGTATATCTCCAGCTGTTTATGGAAGTATAGATAGTCCTCAATTTACAACTGTAATTGAACCTGCAATTTTGGTCATAAGTCATGACAGTCGTAAAGCAGGTCACCAGATGACCATGCATGATTTTACAACCTTTTTTGTGGTGGTCATTAAGTGAACATAGCAGTTGTAAAGCGAACCAATTGTTTGCCAGGGTTTTTGGGTTTTTTTTTTGCTAGAAACCAGAAATAAATGGCAAAAATATTGTAAACTGTGGGATGCTGCCAAAGGCTATAAATGCAGGCTGGTTGCCAAGCACCCAAAATGTCATGTGATCCTGGGATGGGAGCAGATCTCAGAATTTGGAATCTGATCATAAGTCACCTTTTGGGGTCTGTTGTAAGCTTTGAACTGTTGCTAAGTCGCCAATTGTAAATTGTACCTTTTTTAGGGAAGGATTATGAATTTAAGAGGATGCTGATATTTTGATAGCTTAATGGTGGTGTTTTAGAAATTGGTAAGCTGTTCTGTAAATTCAAACAGTGATGAGCTTTTGGGTATGGTCTAGTTTTCTGTTATCCTGATGTTTTACCAGCAGCTGTGGCTGTCATCTACAGAGGCAGAGTGAGCTGCTTTGTGGTGTACCTCACTCTAAGATATGTTCTTTAAAATAAATTATGCATCTGTTTTGCAATAGAAAAGAAAGCAGTTGAAAAAGCAGCACAGGATCAAGCCAAAGCAGAAGAGGCTTTTCATAAATTGGATGATAACACAGATGGAATGTGAGTCTAATAACAACTTTTTTCAATGGTGGAATTTTGGGGTATCTGGATTAAGGGGTAAAAAGAGCAGTTATTCTACTCCTCCCTTCCCCTAGTGTCCAGTTCTACCATTCCTTTGGGGAGCATCCATTGCCACCTTCACAAGGAATGCTTTTTCATTAAATAAACCAGTAATATGAACCAATCCTTGCAATAATTCTAATTTTTAAATAATCAAGCACTTCGTAATCCTTCTACTTCCAAGAAAGAAGATTCTGTATAGATCGTCTAATCCAGTCTCAATTGCTCTCTTTCTCTCTTTTTGAGGAAAGATACTCAGTTGCCAGAAATGCCTTATGGTGTAAATTAGCAGTCCCCATCCTTTCTGGCTTGGTGGATCAGCGAAGGGGCGGGGGGGGGGGGGAGAGGGGATGGTTTCATGTGAGTGGCAGGCGCACACGCAAGCATGTGCAACTCCATTCACACAAGTGGAGCTGCTTGTGAGCTTGCCCACTGCTTGTGCAGCTCAGTTCTGAACAGGCCATGGCCCAGTAGTGGGCTGTGGCTGGGAGTTGGGGACACCTGCTGTAAATTTTCAAAACCAATTATTACTGAAAATATCTATTTTTGATTAAAATAAAAACCAAAAAACTGGTTTCATTATGGCAGTTCCTGTTTCAAAATTTTGGCCAGCTGGCTGTCATTCTAACTGGCTTATTTCCCTTCTGCTTCTCCAGGATATCTGTTGTAGAGCTTCAGACACACCCTGAGCTAGATGTTGATGGGGATGGGATCTTATCAGAAATGGAAGCCCAGGTAAGAAAGGAAATACTTAACTATCAAGGAAGGCTCTTCAGACTCAAGCAGGAGTTTTCATCTTTCAAGAATTTTCTATTCCTTGTGATTCTTCTGTCACTCTTTCATGTAAGATCAGAGTGGGTATTATTTTAAATTTGGAGGGAAGCTAAAGTTGTGGGTACAAATCGGGTCAGATGCTCTTGGCTTAGCAGAAGTTTCTGTGAAGTCATTTTCTTTAACTAGTTCTCTTTCAGCAATTGCCACCGTGGCTTGTCCTATTTGTTCTCTTTATGGGTGCCTGGTTGCCTGGCAAGAGGTACTGGATCTTCAGTGTTTATTGCATTGATGACCAGTCTGTTCATCTTCCAAGGTCAAGAGCAAAAATATGCCATTTATCTGAGAGCCAAGGCTAACATCCATGTGGTTATGTAATTTGCAGAACATTTCCTATGCCAAAATTACAATTACATTTCGTTTGTGCTTTGCAATATTACTTCCTAGGGCTGTAAAAAATGTTGATTCTATAATATAAATTCATTGGTCTGTGATATAATTCTTCTCCAGTGATGCCTACAGAGACTCTTCCCAAAGTATCTTTTGTGGCAATGAAAATTCATATGGAGGCTGAGAGTTAATTTACTTTTAATTCTTCCTCCCAAAATACTTTTGACCCATAGGATCAGTATAAGGTCTAGGGCAGAACGAACATTTCCTTATTATTAGCTATAATTAAGGCTGTATACTGCCCAGAGTCACTGTGTGCGAGTTGGGCAGCTATATAAATTGATTAAATAAATAAATAATAAAAATTGTCCAGGAATAATACTTCACCTCTTCCTCCCTGCACTAAGTTGCTCTTCCAGTAGTTAGTTGGAATTAAAGTGGATTGAAAGCTGCTCACAGCTAAAAAAAAAAAACCTGGGAAATACTGTTTTGCACTAGACACAAACCATTTATGTGAGCAAATTCTGAAGTTATAACTATGTGTTGAATCACTTATTGAAAGGCATTTTTTTTTACTTTAGTTTCTCTTTTTGTAGACTAGGGAGAGAAAAAGTTATATTAAACACATTTGTAATTTTAAAGAGTTGTGCAGAATTTTAAATATTAATATTCAAAGTTCAACTCATAAGCTATCTGCAGGCCACCCAGAATCACAAATATGAGATGGGAGAAAGAAAGAGAGGGAAGGGAAGGGAAGGGAAGGGAAGGGAAGGGAAGGGAAGGGAGGAAGGAAGGAAGGAAGGAAGGAAGGAAGGAAGGAAGGAAGGAAGGAAGGAAGGAAGGAAGGAAGGAAGGAGACTTTTCAGGTTTACTGTAGTCATGTTCCTTATTATAATTGGTCATATTTAAGAGAAATGCTATCTTGTTCTTGCAAATTTCATCAACATACTGAGAAGCGGCTAGTGCATTTGCTAAGTTGTATTAGTACTTTCATGAACACTATACAATGGCTTAATTCTGCTCTTATTCTTCCAGACCTTGTTGGGTAACTCCTTGCAGGTGGACAGAGGCCATTTCCAGGACACTGTGTGGCCAGCAATCAAGGAGAAGTTCAAAACAGAGGTCAGTGTCTCAAATCCTTGAGAATAAGTACTTCTGGAAGAATGGTTTGGAATATATATTTAGAGCAGCTGCTTCTTCATAACAGGATTCATGCTGGGTGGGCAGACCCATTCTCAGGGGATGGCATCTTTTATTGATTGATTGTACTTTTAAATCTTGGCAGGCATTAATATTAAGCTTTTTCCTTAGGAAGTGGGCCTGTTCCACACAGTATGAAACTTAATACATAAATATATTTATATCCTGTCTTCCTAGTGTTCATGCAGCACTCAGGATAGTAAACGGCAATTAAAATTGATGAAAAAGACTGAAAATGTTAATTACAAAGAAAAGTGATACAATTAGGAGCAGACAAATAGCAAAGAAAAAAAAAGTCCAGATGAAATTTACTTTCCATGTTTAACAAATGCATTGCTAAATGAAGAATCCACCAATTGTTGAATGAAGTGAATGCCAGTTTAACTTCTTGTGACCCATATCCAGAGCTCTTATCAAGTTTCTTTCACTCTCAATTGCACATACAACATATGCAGTCAGGTTATGGAGAAGAGTCTTTGATGTGGCCAAGATAGTATGGGGAGGCAATATTGAGAACTGAAGACCTTTCTATTCTATAAAGCCTTAGAGCAGGGGTGTCAAAACTGGCGCAAGTTTGACACCCATGCCTTAGAGGAAAAATAGACTCGTCTTATTTAGGATTCTTAAATAACATCTGTAGTACTCATTTTTCCTTGTTTCTCAAGTTGTTGAAGAGCCAAATTGAGTTGGTAATCAACTGCATGAACAGGAGTAGTTTTAAGCTGAACTCAGTTTTCCCTTTACAGAACTTGGCTGAAGTACAGCCTCTACAAAATACTCCAGTGGAAGAGGAGTCTGATACTCAGTCTGATGCCCAGGTGGACCAGTTACCACCTGAAGAAGACTATGATGAAGATGAGGAAGATGAGGAGGAAGCTGATGATGATAGTTTGGATGAAGAGATGAAGGTACAGCATTAAACTGCTGTGTGACATTTATCAATGAAATTTACAAGGAAATTTCTTATTGTATTCCTAACCTAGATTGTGTTTACAAAGTTGTGCTCCCCAGGAAAATGTGTGCAGATTTGCTTATTTTATTTATTCAGTTCTTTATGGTTTGTATGACTTGAGAAGAACTGATCAGTAAATTATGTATTGAGGATAGGGGAAAGAGATGTTTTACCAAACTTTGACCAAATCTTATGAAATATCAATAGTCAGGAAACTTTACTAATCACAGACATTTGCAACATTACTTGCATGTATTCAAGCTTCCAAAATAGCTTAATATCCCAAATTACATAAAGAATTCTGCAAGTGTAGACTTCTAGATGATAAATAATACTATTTCATATTTAGATAGATAAAATCAGGTAGCGACAGGTTTGCTTTCTTCTTAAGGGCAGTGGGAAACAGGCTTTTCATGCTATATAGAAGAAACATAGGTTGTGATTAGTGTGAGTTTGAATAATGCAATATATTTGATTTAGTGCAAATTATAAATTGATGCCAAGTTGCATTTAAAGCAAGCCAAAATCCATAGCACCAGGCTATCACATGCATAGCTGAGGTTTTAAGTGCTAATCATCCTGTGTATGAAATGTGGAAAAGAAAGGTTCTGTTGAAAGAAAACTTGAAAATGAAGAGGCTCATTTTGAAGAACTATAGCAGAATACACTATGAATATGAGTTTATCCTCTTTTACTGTTACACAGTATTTCATTAATAAGTGCATAAAATTTATATTTTAAAATTTTAATTGCCTATTTCTGTCAAATAAGAACCAATTCTGTTTTCCATAGAAATGTCACTGAGTGCAAATTTGAATAATGTGACCATTTGTGGGATTCATCAACCACATTAATCGAGACCTGCCTCTATCTAATATTGAGCTTCAATAAAAACATACTGGTTTGATGTAATTTGTGATTTAAGCAAAAATAAACATTTTCTTTAATGTTCAGAACTTCTCTAAATATTAGAAAAAGAGCATGTATTCCTCTGTAAGTTATTGAATTACAATTCCCACATTTTTGACCAGGGTATCTGGAGTTGCTAGGAGTTATAATTCAGTGGCACTTCCTATACTACCCAGATCCTTGCATTGCTTTCCAAGTCTTTAAAAATAAACTAGAGAAAAAAATACAATGGTCATTAATGTCTGCCTCTTCTTATTGTGTTTTGCTTTGCTTTACTTGCATAATTTTTTCTCTGTAAAGCCAGATATTTCGTAGAGAATTATGCATGCAATAGTCATTATCTATCTTGCAAACCATTTAGACTAACAGTGCTGTCTGCTGCATGCTAAACAATTTAGGAGAGATTTAAAAGATGCCATTTGTGTAAATCAAGGGCAACCTTGGTGGCCAAGTACATCCTGCAGTTGGGAGGCTGAGCACTGCAGAGGACTAGAGTCACAAACATGAGAATGAGTTGATTTGGGGAAGGACTTTGGGAGATTTTATTTCTTTTTAACTGTAACATCTTTTTAGGGCATATATATTCACAGTTTTCTCTATTCAAAATGGTGGAAATTTCTGCTAACATTATTTTTCAGCAGTTTTGATCAGAAGAGCTCTGAGAGTTGCCCATCCCAGCATAAGAACATGCTTTTCTCATGTAGAAAAAGCAAAATTTAAATATTTTTTACAATATCTATTGAAATACATTCACTCATTTGAAGCTGGCAATATTTGAAGTGACTCTTGTTTAGTGGTTAGTATGGAGTTATATATAAAGAGAGCCAGTTTTATATATATATATATATATGAGAGCCAGGAAAAGTGCCGGACTCGGAGAATGGAGATCCAGGTTCTCCTTTAGACATTGATACCAGCTGGGTGACCTTGGGCCAGCCACACACACTCAGCCTTGAAACAGCATCAGGCTCTGCAGCAAGCTGACTGAACAACAGATCCCTAATTGTACCATGCAGTGATGGCATTGCTGTGTAAACTAAGCAAGCAGAATGCAAAAAAAGTGGTCCCTGCAATGAAGCAGGACAAATGATAATAAGAAAAAAAAAAGATCTGCTACTCTTAGCTTTAGCATGGGTTTATTTTTCTTTTCCTGATTTAGTAATGCACTTTCTTTGGACGCTCTGGTCACATGGTATCTATAAAATTAACCTTTTTTAGTCAGCTTATCCTGCTTTTTTTCTCATTCCACAAGGGTTATTGATAGCTTTCAAAAAACTAATAGTATTCTTTTGGCTTAATGTCTCTATAGGTCTCATCACCCAAACCATCATCAGGTGATAAGGCAGCAGAGGAAGAAATGGAGAAGATGCCTCCTTATGATGAAGCAACTCAAGCTCTAATTGATGGTAGGCTGTTGAAAGTACTACATCCATGATGGTGAACCTATGGCACATGTGCCACAGGTGGCACGCAGAGCCCTCTTTGCGGGCATGCCAGCTGTTGCCCCAGCCCAGCTGCACAGTGCATGTGCTTCCCGCTGGCCAGCTGGTCTTCGGGTGTCTGCTGTGCATGTGGGGGGGGGGTGCATGCAGGAGACGCAAACACGCATGCGCGGGGGGGCTCATACAGGGGTGCTTGCATTGCATTTTGGGGGTTCACATGCATGCTCCCCCTTTTGGGCCTGGAAAGCCGCCTGCAGCAACGTGAAAGCCAAAAATGGGCAAGGGGGGGCAGGGCACATGCGTGGGGGACATATGCGCATGCATGTGGGGGGCACTCAGCACCAAAAAGATTAGCCATCATTGTACTATATCAAACTTCATGGTTGTGGAAGGTTCTGGCAGAAGCAGGTTTCTGCACATAATTTGAAGGTTAAAAAAGAGACAACTCTCCTGGTTATTGATTGCTCTCTTAAAACTATGTGGTAAGGATGACAGTTATAAATGCAGCATATATTTACTAATTTTGATTGCTCATATAAAACTGAACCTCCAAATAGTCTTCTAGGAATCTTTGAATAAGCAACCAAATGATGGTAAATATTTTCAAACATCAAGAGGAGTATCAGGTATGCTTCCTTCAGTATCCAGGAAAGGAAAACCCAAACTCAAGCATTTTGAAGAATTTAGTACTTTTACTGAATATGAAATGAATAGCAACCCAGTTAAAGCTGGAAGTGAGCAAAACGCGCGAAATGCATCTACTAAGCTTCTCCTCCCCCTCGTGTTCATAAATCATCAGCCAATCCAAAGGTCAGGTGGCAACACGTCTGGCAGCGTCATTCATCAGGAATGTAGGGCAGTTGGTCAGCCGTCCCCTTTTGAAGATTCAGTTTCGTTTCTCACAAAGTCCCATCCTACAAAGAAAAAAACACCTCCTGCTCCCTTCTCCCCCCTTTGCTCCATAACTAATCCCTCCCTGTTTCTTATGGCAGCTGAAGCAGGCAAGCTGAGGCTGACATTCGGCCCCCCTTGCAGAAGAGACGTTAGTCCTAAATAAAAGGAAAGAAAAGAGAGAGAAACAGAATATATACAATAATTATGGTTTATCTGGGTATTTGGTATAGAATTGTTGTACTTTCTTGGGAGCTCGGACATCCCGTTTATTCACCCATTCAGCCTGAGATAAAGGAAAATGTTTCCAGGCAATCAGATATTGGACTTTACCATGGTGTTTTCTAGAGTCCAAGATTTCCTTAACCTCAAAATGTTGCTCCCCCTCTATGAGAATGGGAATTGGAGGGGTGCTTTGATCAGCCCTTAGGGGAGATGAGTGTTCAGGTTTCAATAAACTAACATGAAATACAGGATGTATTCGTCTCAAGGTTTTTGGCAATTCCAATTCAACTGTTACTGGATTAATCAGTCTAATCACACGGAATGGTCCTACATACTTAGGCCCCAGCTTTTTGGACTTCTGGGTGGTTTGTAAGTAGTTGGTAGACAAATAGACTTTGTCCCCCACTTTATAAATGTGAGCTGGGGACCTTTTCTTATCGGCTTGCGCCTTATGAGCCCGGTGTGCCTCATCTAATGCCTTCCGAGTCACTGCCCAAGTGCTCTTTAATTGTTCAATCCAATCCATCAAGGAGGGATTTTGGGGATCATCTTGTGGTAGCTCGGGAATGGGTACAAAATCCTGGCCCGATGCGACCTTAAAAGGGGTGAATCCGGTGCTACTGTGTACAGAATTGTTATATGCCACTTCTGCAAATGGCAACAAGTCTACCCAATTGTCTTGCTGGTAATTTACGTAACACCTAAGGTATTGTTCGAGCATCCCATTGGTTCTTTCACAAGCCCCATTTGTCTGAGGGTGGTGACTGGAACTCAACCCCTGTGCGGAGCCTATCAATTTCAAAAACTCCCTCCAGAAACTGGAAGTAAATTGCACACCCCTGTCAGAAATTATTCTTTTCGGAGATCCATGTAGTCGGTAAATCTGCCGAATAAACAGTTTTGCGAGGGTTTTTGCTGAAGGGATCTTTGAGCAAGGGATGAAATGTACTTGTTTGGAAAACAAATCAGTTACTACCCAAATGACAGTGCAGCCCTCACTGTCTGGTAAGTCCACAATAAAATCCATAGATATTTCCTTCCATGGGGCGTTCGGTCTAGCCACACTTTGCAGTAATCCAGGGGATTTTCCTGGCGGTCTTTTAGCCAAGGCACATACTGGACAGCTAGCCACATATGCCTCTATGTCCTTTTTAAGTGCAGGCCACCAAAATTGTCTCTTAACAAGATGTAAAGTCTTGACAAACGCAAAGTGTCCTGCGGCCTTGGCATCATGAGCATATTTCAATACGGTTGTTCTTAATGTGGTTGGAACATACAATTTCGATCCAACCCAAGCTAGTCCGTCGCGAAGTGTGCATTCATTCGAGTGGATCTTAAACCACTCGTCAGTTTTTAGCGCTTCTCGTAATTTTTCGAGTAAATCCCCCGAGAGTTCTGGTTCGGTTTTACTCTGCGCTCTGGTAGTGACAGGTGTTGCCAATTGCGTTAAGGGGATCATTGGTTGAACCACTTCCTTCTTTATGCTGTTGTACTGTGGCAATCTGGAAAGTGCGTCCGCCATGAAATTTTTTCCCCCAGGAAGGTAACGTAAAGTGAAATTGAAACGCTTGAAATGTTGGGCCCAGCGCGCCTGTTTGGGTGATAGTTTGCGTGGTGTTTTTAATGCTTCTAGATTCTTATGATCAGTCCACACCTCGAAAGGGTGTTTCGCCCCTTCTAAAAATTGTCTCCATGTTAACAGCGCCCATCTAACTGCAAACGCTTCTTTCTCCCATATGGCCCATCTCCTTTCCGTCTCTGATAGTTTACGGGATGTGTAAGCACAGGGTTGTAATATTCCATTCTCATTCTTTTGCAAGAGTATTGCTCCTACGGCGACGTCGCTAGCATCAGCTTGTACTACAAAAGGTTGTTCCATGTCGGGGTGTTTGAGCACAGGTTCAGCTGCAAACAGTCGTTTCAGTTTTTCGAAAGCAGCTTGACAGTCCATAGTCCACTCTAGTGGTTTCGAGGGTTTGGGTTTTACTTCCCCTTTGGTTTTTAGCAAGTTTGTAATTGGCAGTGCGATTTCCGCGAAAGAGGGGATAAATTGTCTATAAAAATTAGCAAACCCTAAGAAACTCTGTAACTGTTTACGGGTGCGTGGTGCGGCCCATTCCATCACTGCCCGGACCTTTTCCGGGTCCATCTCTATTCCCTCATGCGATATACGATATCCAAGATAGTCGATTTTGTCTTGGTGGAATTCACATTTAGAAAGTTTGGCATAGAGTTCAGCTGCTCTGAGTTTATTTAAGACCGCTCGAACCAATCTTACATGGTCGGCCATGTTGTCAGAATAAATTAGAATATCGTCCAAATAGACCAACACCCCCTTATATAGGTGCTCATGCAACACTTCTTTGATCAACTGCATGAATACAGCCGGGGCCCCCTGTAGTCCAAAAGGGAGTACTCTAAACTGGAAACATCCCAGTGGGCAATTAAATGCTGTCTTCCATTCATCTCCCTCTTTTATTCTCACTCGGTAGTATGCCTCTCTTAAATCAAGTTTGGTAAAAAATTTTCCCTTCCCTAAATAGGCTAACATGTCCTTCATGAGTGGGAGGGGATAGACATTTTCTTCGCAAATGGCGTTCATGTTTCTATAATCAACTACTAATCTGAAGGATCCATCTTTCTTTTCGCGGAACATTACTGGCGCTGCCACCTTGGGTTTGGCTCGTTCGATGAATCCCCGTTCTAAGTTTTTGTCAATACAATTTCGCAATTCCCCCAATTCTCGAGGTGTCATGGGGTAAATTTTTGGTTTGGGAAGCTTCACCCCTGGGAGTATTTCAATGGTGCAGTCAGTGGCCCTGTGGGGAGGCAGAGCATCCGATGCTTTTTCGCTAAACACTTCCTTGAGGTCCCAATATTCCTTTGGAATTTTCTCTTCTCCCTCAATATAGTTAATGGCTACTGCCGCCGTTTCTGGTCTTATGTTGTCCCTCAGGGGGGGGGGGCTTCCTTTCCCGGAGTTGGTTCTGCCGTGCGGATGCGTAGGACCCCCGTTTTCCAATTTACTCGTGGGTTCCATTTGCGAAGCCAGGGCAGTCCTAGAATGAGGGGTCTTTCCATACCAGGGGCTACAATAAATCTGAGATTCTCTACATGGTTCCCCAACTGCAATTCAAGGGGTTCAGTCATAAAGCTAGCTGGGCCCCCTCCTGCAATCGACCCGTCTAATTGACAAAATGCAATGGGTCTTTTTAAAGTTTTTAGTCTCAGTTCCATTTCCTCCACTACTTTGGGGCTAATTATGCACCTAGTGCACCCCGAGTCCAACAGGGCTAACAATTGCGCATGAGCCCCTGTGGAGGGCACTCTTATTTCTACGGAAATGAGTAAGGGTTCTTCCGTGTGACTCACCCGATCGTCGGTGTTGGAGTCGGAGTCCGTCTCGCTGTCGTCATCGTTGGTCGGAGTTCCCAACTCACTCTGGTTTCGGGGAGTGAACTCAACGACTTCTCCTTTCAGGGCGGTGCCGCGGGTTTTGGTGGGTATTTTGTCGCCTTTCTTTTGGCCGGCCCCGGAAACTTTTGGCGGTGGCTTGGAGAAACATTCGGCAGCCCGGTGACCCTCTTTCCCACATTTGAAACAGGTGAAGGGGCTTTGACTTGGGTTTGAATTCGGTCTTCCCGCCAGTCATCTTGGGTGCCCCCTTACGGTGGAAAGAGGATGACTGGTCCCCCATCCGCCTGCCTCGGAGTTCGCTTCGTCTCAGCTCGATCTCTACGTCCTCAGCTACTATGTACCATCTATCCAAATCATCGGGGACCCCCATGCTTCTGCAGTCTCGATATATCTCTTCATTCAGCCCATCTTTGAAACTCTCCAAAAGAGCCATTTCTGACCAGCCTGTCATATAGGGTGCCAGTTCACAAAACTCTTGGATATACTCTGCCACTGGCCTCCGGCCCTGCTGAATGCTCTTCATTCTGAGTCTCGCCTTTCGTTCAGCTAAATGGTCTTCAAAACGCCTTCTAAGGGCCCTCATGAACTGGTTGTAATTTCTCAGCAAGAGGGAGTTGTTATTGTGGAGAACCACCATCCACTCAGCCGCTACTCCCTCTAGGGCATTCGCAACGCTTCTGACTTTAGCCGCCTCTGTTTCGTAGTCCTCCCCCCAATCCTGCATGTGGTTCCACACTTGGGTCAGGAAAAATCCCAAGGCTTTAGGATTCCCATCAAACTTCCCAGGAAGGGGGGGGATTTTTGGCTTTTTACGTCTGCGGGGGGGGGCTGCAAGGCTGGGGTTCTCTGGCCGGCTGCATCTCTCCCTCGAACTGCCGAAGCCTGCGATGTTCCCTCCTCAAACTCTTCCTCTCCCCCGCAGGCTGCCTCTTCTGGCTCCCCCCTGGGGTCTGCTTCCCCCTTCTCCACAGGAATTTCAAAAGACTCACGGTTTTTCCTGCTTTCTTCCACATCACGGATAAGCTGCAAGGCTTGGTCTATCATGAGACGTTCCTTCTGCTGTTGCATCCACACTGCCTCCTTTTTACGGGGTCTGGAAGTCATCACTCCCCGGGGGTTCTCCCCCCCAGTCCGGCAGTCTCCCCACTCCTTTGGACCATCTAGCTTCCTCCGGCTCCAAACGGAGTTTTTCCAACCATTCTGCAGTTTCTCTTTCCGACTGGAGGGCGGTTGAACTCGCTGCCCCCATCTTCCCTTCTTCATCTCTCCCTCGATCTGACATACTTTGGATTTTCAGTCCCCTCGGTTTTTGTCTGGGATGACTGGTTGTGTCTTCCAGCTTAATGTCAGGTATGCTTCCTTCAGTATCCAGGAAAGGAAAACCCAAACTCAAGCATTTTGAAGAATTTAGTACTTTTACTGAATATGAAATGAATAGCAACCCAGTTAAAGCTGGAAGTGAGCAAAACGCGCGAAATGCATCTACTAAGCTTCTCCCCCCCCCTCGTGTTCATAAATCATCAGCCAATCCAAAGGTCTTCCAAAGGTCAGGTGGCAACACATCTGGCAGCGTCATTCATCAGGAATGTAGGGCAGTTGGTCAGCCGTCCCCTTTTGAAGATTCAGTTTCGTTTCTCACGAAGTCCCATCCTACAAAGAAAAAAACACCTCCTGCTCCCTTCCCCCCCCCTTTGCTCCATAACTAATCCCTCCCCGTTTCTTATGGCAGCTGAAGCAGGCAAGCTGAGGCTGACAAGGAGTTTATAAGGATAAGAGTTACAAGGGTATTTCAAAGTAAATATTAAAATATTTGTTATGAATTATCTTCACTAGGGACAGGGAATTAAGTTACAACTCAAAGTTTTGCTTATATTGTTCCTGCTAGGGTGTTATGGGCAACATTGCCTCAGGGCTTTGGATTTATGTGGTGTTTTGGCAACTTTGAGGTTATGGTATTTTGGAGAGAGTAATATGGGGAAGCTGATACCACATATGACTCTTTACATATTTATTTGTCATTATAAGCCAAGGTAATGTCTCTCTTACACCTAGTGGATCTGTATATTTGCAAATATATTTATTTAATAATAAATTTACATAACAGGGATAGTTTCAACATCATGTGAAGTGATAGTACCACTTTATATTGCTTTAGTGAGACAATGCTTGGAATACTGCACCCAGTTTTGGTCACCATGATACAGCGAAGATGTAGAAAGAGTTCAGAGAACAGCAACAAAGATAATAAGGGGTCTGGAAGTTATGATTGCATGAAGTGGGTATGTTTAATCTAGTTAAGAGAAAGACTAGGGTTGACACGGTAGTCTTCTATTTGACGGGCTGTCACAGAGAAGATGGGGTTGACTATTTTCCGAAGCACCTGAGGGCAGGACAAGAAGTAACAGGTGGAAAATCATTAAAGAGAGATCCAGCATAGAACTAAGAAGAATTTTTCTGACAGAACATTTCATCAGTGCAGTTGGCTTACCTTCAGAAGTTGTGGGTACTCCATCATTGCTTGTAAGAAGAGACTGGACAGTCCTTTTTCTGGAATGGTATAATGTCTCCTGCTTGAGTAGCGGGTTGGACTAGAAGATTTCCAAAGTCTCTTCCAACCAGGGATGCTATTTGACCAGTTTGGGCGATTTGAATTGGTTCGCCGAACCGGTAAATACCACCTCTGACTGGCCCCGCCCAGTCACCCAGTTGCCACTTACCCAGTCGCCGCTCGCCCCTTCCAGCCGCTCGCTGCTCACCCCCCCATATGTTGCCTTCGCCACGCGGCCCAGCTAATCGCCTCGCCAGTTCTGCTCAGCTCACCAAAGGTAAGCAATACATGCTGCCCCCGCGCCCTTCGCCTTGGGTTGGGGGCTGGGGCCCAGGGGTGCGCCATTCCCCGAGGCCCCGGAGCCACCACCTGCTCACTGCCCGCCTCACCTACCTTCATGCCTTGGGGGCGAGGGGACACGGCGAGGCTCAGCTGCCTTTCGCACCGAGAAGCCTCCAGTCGCCGGCAGTTGTTTTTTGGGGGGGGGAGGGCTTCTCTCTGCTGCAGTATTCAATGTGGCTGCTCCTCTCCTCCTCGGGCTCATACACACAGAGCAAAGGTGAGAAGGAGGTGAAAAGCAGCCACATTGACTTGGCCAGCCAAACCTTTCTGTTGGTTCTGTGGGCGTGGCTTGGTGGGTTGCTGTGAGTGACATCAAGTTGGCCATGCCCATTCACTCACATGACCCCCCCCAAGCCACGCCTGCAAAGCCACGCCCACAGAACCGGTAGAGGGAAAATTGAATATCACCAACCCTATATTATATGTTCTAAGTCTTTTTTTGTTGTTGTTCAAAGGAAGATACTTACAAACATGTTAATATCTTGGTTTTAAATGCTGATTTTTAGATAATTGATGTTGAGGATTGTGGCTAATCACCTCAGAGATGTTTCCTAAGGAATCATTTATGGTATTGATGGAGTTGCTGCTGCTGGGTCCTTTGGAGTTTCTCTTTATAGGTCCAGTATTAAATAACAGATGGCCTGGTATTGGCAACTAATATTTTGAGGGGTCATATTGTAAGAGCTGAGCTGATAGCTTCTGCACTCTTACATGCAGAAGCTGCCTTGTACTGAATAGTTTTTACTAGGAAGTTACATCCTTATTTGGCTACTCTGGGAACTTTTTTCCTAGGCTATGTTGAAGGATGATTTTTGCTGAGCAAGTGTGACCATTGCAACTCTTGGCACAGAAACTTGATGTCATGAAGTGGAAAAGGTACTGGACTAGGACCAAATTTGAGGTTCTTTTCGATGATGCCTGCTAATTGAAGAGTAGCATGCTATGTCTGTTTGTGTGTGCAAAGGTCCTTTTGGGCATTTCATAACCCCAAACTCCTCAATGAGATCATCTAGCAATTCGATGCTATACATCAAAAAGGCAGCTTTTTTAAGGATAACCAAAAGCATATTCTGCACCCAGGGGGGAAAAATTCTGTAAATAAGGCAAACTCAACTCACATATTTCCCCCCTGTTATTTGTGCTGGAAGGGTTGCTTTAAAACATTTTGCCATCTGTAAGAGTTTAAAAAAATGCTTTTAGAATGAAGATTTGTTTGATTGAGAAACAGAATTCTGAACTTAAAACTAAATTGTTATTTTGCGCTCTAGATCTATGATCACTGTCCTATCCCCAGGGCAAATCTACACTTTAAACTTCTGTTTTGGTTTGTAAGCTGTCAATGCATCCAGCTGCATGAACATTTTAGTAGAAGCTCTTTAAAGGGATTGGAGGGTTTGAGTCTGTTAGTTCTTCTAATGGAATTAACTGCCAGTGATAATACCCGTGTACATATTTTGTTTTAGTAAATGTCATAAAGAGGCTTAGAGCAGAAACAAAAGGCTTCTGCTCTAAAAGGAGATGAGTAGTTTGCTTTTAGTACATGGCTAAAAAGTGGGAATCTCAGAAAGTAGCACTATGGAGTTGGCAGGAGAAATTTAGGCCTCTGAGTCCAACCTCCTTAGTGCAGGAATCCCATATTAAAGCATCTCCCTGTAACCTGAATTAATTATTTTTAGTATTTGTGTTCATGGCCATGAGCTGCATAAAAGAAAACAGGTTTTACCCCTCTACCATTGTCAAGTCAAGTTCTTAAATATTATTACTAATATTTAGGCACTTATTTTGAAAACTGGTGCACTGGAAGGCCCAGGGAAGCTTACTTGCCAAACAAGCAATCTAAATCAGCAATCTTGATTTAGGATGGGGAGATCTGCCATAAACCAGTACTTTATTTTACAGCCTCTTATTGACAAGTATCAGTTCTGTGCATGGCATTCACTGATTTAAAATAGTTTTTGACTATTTTTAAAACAGAATTTGGAAACCTTATTGACAGGCATATGCTGGCACTTACTAAATGTTGCATGATAATACCTGCATCCAAATTAAACTTGAAAAGGTAGGAGTTTTATGTTGTGGTTCTGAATAGGCCAAATAATTATTTAAGCAGCATGATAGTGATCTTCAGAATTATTTCAGCCAGGCTCCACAATCCCTGTGTTGCCTGTCCATTACTTGTTTACTATTATACCTCAGAATTGCCCATTCCATTTGCTGGTTTGGAGGGTAGGTTTACAACTTTTTTAAAGTATATATTTTATTAAGAATTTTGATTACAATATTAAAAACTAACACAAATTAAGTTTAGAACAAGAGATGAGAACAGAAAAAAGAATAAAAATGTAAGAAAAAGAAATTAATAGAAGAATAGAAATATATAAAGAATTGACTTCCAACCTTCATTGCAAGTATAAACAAATTTAAACTCCTTAACCTATATAAGGTTACAAACACATATCTCTTCATCCCATACCTTATCTATAGGCATATTCATGAAACATCAACCTTTTAATCCTGATATCAGCTAAAAGTCCATAAAGGGTTGCTAGAACTTTGCAACAACAACAAAAAAAAGTCTTATTTAAACCTTGATCAAATAAACCAATTTTATACTCATTTCTTTTACTTAACAGTAGAATATTGTCATAGGATGTGATTTCTCTTCAATTCTTCTTTATCCCATAGAAGATTTCTTCAGGGCTTTAACAATCCTCTTTTATACATTCAATAAGAAAACATTTTCCAAGTCATTTTCTTGGTTTATCATTTGTATAGAAAAAAATCTAGTGTCTTTTTCTAAATCATTCTCTTGGCCTGTCATTTGTAGTTCCACTTTCAGTACTTTCTGTCCTGTCAAAATTAGTTCATCTGTCATTCCTTCATTAACATCTTTTGGATATAATCTATCCATAGAAGTTACCATCATTACTCACTGTTGATATTGCAGTTACTAATTTCTGGCTCCAGTTTTCAAAGATCTTTAACTTTTCCAGTTATCACATTTTGTGTCATTTGTAAATCCCAGTATTAAACTGACATCAAGAACAGACTTGTAGTCCCCCCCACTTCTGCTTAGAATCTGTTGTCCCTTCTAGATTAGATTAGATTAGATTAGATTGGATTAGATTAGATTAACAGAGTTGGAAGGGACCTTATAGGTCATCTAGTCGAAACCCCCCCCCCCATTCAAGCAGGAGACTCTACACCATTTCTGACAAATGGCAGTCCAATCTCTTCTTGAAAGTTTCAAGTGATGAAGCTCCCACAACTTCCGAGGGCGAGCTGTTCCATTGGTTGATTGATCTCAGTGTCAGAAAGTTCCTCCTTATTTCTAGGTTGAATCTCTCCTTGGTCACTTTCCATCCATTATTCTTTGTCTGGCCTTCAGGTGCTTTGGAAAATAGCTTGACCCTTTCCTCTCTGTGGTAGCCCCTCAAATTTATTTATTTATTTTATTTATTATTTATTTTATTTTTTAAATTTTTATACCGCCCCCTCTCCCGAAGGACTCGGGGCGGTGAACAGCCAAAATTAAAAACACACAATACAAACATTAAAATACTATAAAACGAAATTAAATTTATCTTTGGCTTCCCCAATTTAAAACCCCTTACCCATAAAATTCCCCAATTAAAAGATTTTTAACCCAGCCCGGCTTGCTGAAATAAAAAAGTCTTCAGGGCCCGGCGGAAGGTCTGGAGGTCCGGGATCAGTCGTATCCCTGGGGGTAGCTCATTCCAGAGGGCGGGTGCCCCCACAGAGAAGGCTCTTCCCCGGGGGGTCACCAGCCGACATTGCCTGACCGACGGCACCCTGAGGAGGCCCTCTCTTTGGGAGCATATTGGCCGGTGGAAGGTTATCGGTGGCAGAAGGTGGTCTCGTAAATAACCGGGCCCTAAGCCATGGAGCGCTTTGAAGATGAGAACCAATACCTTGAAGCGCACCCGGAAGACTACTGGAAGCCAATGCAGCTCGCACAGGAGAGGTGTCACGTGGGAGCGCCATGTCGCCCCCATAAGTACCCGCGTGGCCGCATTCTGCACCACAACATGATATGGCCCCCTGCTCCCACCATACCTGCCCCTCCCACTGCTATCATGTCTCCCCTGGTCCTTCTAGACTAGACTAGCTATGCCCAGTTCCTGTTCATTGAATGTTTTAGTCTCCAGTCCCCTAATAATCTTGGTTGCTCTTCTCTGCACTTTTTCTAGAGTCTCAACATCTTTTCTATAGTGCGGTGACAAAAACTGGATGCAGTACTCTAGGTGTGGTCTTACTAAGGCTTTATAGAGTGGTATTAGTACCTCACCTGATCTTGATTGTATTCCTCTGTTAACACAATTTAGGATTGCATTGGCTTTTTAAGGTGCCGCTGCACACTGCTGGCTCATATTTACCTGATTGTCAACTAAGACTCCCAAAATCCCTCTAACAGTCACTGCTGTTAAGCCTGGTTTCCCTAGTTTATATGTGTACTTTTGGTTTTTCTTACATAAGTGTAGGACTTTACTTTTCTCTACATTGAATTTCATGGATAAGGCCCAACGTTCAAGTCTGTCAAGATCCATCTGGATCTTGAGCCTATCTTCTAGGGAGTTAGGTATTCCTGATAATCATTTCTAAAATCATAAAGTTTATCTTTGCTGTGACTTGCAATAGCCGGGATAGCCAAGATATGTCATTTTAAGATGATTAATTCCAAAAATGATTAGAATGTAAGGTTTGTGAACTTAGTGTTCTTCAAAAGACCGCTGTGTCAATTCGCCATACCTCTCCCAGAAGTCCAGGTTTGCAACATTTCTAAAGACTAATGTCTTTACCCATTTGGTGAAAAGGAAATCAAAGCTGTTGGTGATGCACTGCTGTGTGCTCTTTTATGCAGATAATCAGGCTGCATATATATTTCCCAAATTACACCATCATATTACAGGACTGGAGATTGCAAGACTACCTATTAGCTGAACAGGAGGTGGAGATCTCAGAAGTATAAGGAGCCTCTTTTTATTGGCTATGATGAAATGTAAACAGTTCCTTCAAGTGAGAGTAGCCATGTGTTGCTTTGTATGAATATAATTTAATGTAACTTCTAATGTATTATTTTAGTTACATTCAGTTTTGATGTATAAGTACAGATAGTCCTCAATTTACAATCATTAGTTTAACAATCATTCAAAGTTACAATGATGCTGAAAGAAGTGACTTACAACTAGTCCTCACACTTACAATTGGCACAATGTCTCTGTGGCCATGTGATCACCATTTGCTACCTTGCCAGGAAGCTTCCAACAAGCAAAATCAATGAGGAGATTGGATTCACTTAACAACTGCTTGATTCGCTTTACAGTCATGGCAAAAAATATCATAAAATCAGGCATAACTAATTTAGCAACTACATTGCAAAAATCTCTGTGCCCCCCCCCCCATGCCCAGCTGAACCGCATGATCATCAGAGGCTGTTTTTTTTTTACTTTTAAAAGCATTTTTTCTACAACCTCTTTGGCCAAAAAAATGCTTTTAAAAGAAAAAAAAAGCCTCTGATAATCGCGCTGCTCAGCTGGGATCGTCAGAGGCTTCTAAAAGCATTTTTTTCTGCAATCTCTTAAGGTTGTAGAAAAAATGCTTTTAAAAGTAAAAAAAAAAAAGTTGGCCATGCCCACCCAGTCACATTACCCCCACCCCCACCAAGCCACGCCCACAGAACCGGTAGTAACAAATTTTAGATTTCACCCCTGCTTTGATTGTGTGGATCACAACAAATTGTGGCAAGTTCTTTTTTTTTTTCTTTTAGTTTTACAAAGAAAAATTTCCCCCCCTCCATATTCCCCCCACCCTTTTCCCACCCTCCCCCCCAAACTTCCCAGAGCAAAATACAGGGTATTTCAATTAACAATCATAAGCTAAATTAGCCTAACTATTCTTAAACTACCTATTCCCCCACTGAAACCTTAACTCCACTATAGATAACGTGATACTTCTAAAATAAAGTTTAACATTCATTCATAAACTATTTGATATTTTCTTGTCTGATACTTATTTTGAATATAATCAATCCATCTTCTCCATTCCAATATGTATCTTTCTTGTGTA
This sequence comes from Pantherophis guttatus, assembly GCF_059756535.1. Lineage (NCBI taxonomy): Eukaryota > Metazoa > Chordata > Lepidosauria > Squamata > Colubridae > Pantherophis > Pantherophis guttatus. The sequence goes on from NC_142064.1 coordinate 112,839,400, forward strand.
TAGTCCTTCAGATATGCTGAAATTTTCGCCATTTCCGCTAAATTCGCTACTTTCAATGTCCATTCTTCAATAGTAGGCAAAGAGTCCTTCCAGTATTGCGCTACCAACAGTCTAGCTGCTGATATTAAGTTCAAGATCAATTTAGTCTCTAATACTGTACAGTCCGTCATTATACCCAATAAAAACAATTGAGGAGAAAATTTCAACCTTTTTTTCAAAATGTTCTGCATCACCCACCAAATTTTTATCCAAAATGCCTTGATTTTCTTACAAGTCCACCATATATGATAATAAGTTGCATCATCACATGCACATCTCCAACATTTAGCTTGCAAATTCGGATACATACATGATAATTTTTTAGGATCTAAGTGCCATCTATAAAACATTTTATAAAAATTCTCTCTCAAATTTTGTGCTTGCGTAAACTTAACATTTCTAACCCAAATCTTTTCCCATGTTTACATCATCACTGGTTCCTGGAAGTTTTGTGCCCATTTTATCATACAAACTTTAACCAATTCCATTTCTGAATCTATTTCCAATAAAGCATTATACAACCTTTTAATATGCATCTGACTTTGATCTCTAATCTGTTTTACCAGATTTTCCTCATTCCGGTTTCTGGTGTGCATGCGTGCGCGACGATCAGCTGGCCTTTGTGCTTGCGTCAGTGTCAGAAACTGGAAGAACTGGTCTTCCATTTTCTGGCGTGAGCATGTGCACTGGCCAGCTGATTGGCATGCGCATGCAAAGCAGTCAACCGGAAGTACATTTTCTGGCACATGCTCACCAGCTGATTGGTGCATGCGCATACGCGGCAGTAACCTGAAGACTTGCTGACAGTAACCTGTAGAAACTGCAAGTGCATTCTCCAGTGCGCGCACGTCCCTGGGCAACTCCTATTCCTGGTTTCTGCCCAGACAAGCGCGCATGAAGTGCTCCCTTTTCGGCACTTGGTGATACCATCGCCATCACTGATACAGTCCATGATTTGTTTGCTCCTGAAGCAGTCAGTCAGCTTGGCAGCCTATACTTGCTGATTATTCTTCTTTGCATATTCTTTTTTTCTTCCACATAATTCCTACTGTGGGAAAGGGTTGGCTCAGAAGAGCAATGGGTGGATGGTATGAAAGAGGGGGACTGAATATACATGTTCTTTGGGAACAAGCATTCTATATTCAAGGAGAAGAGAATGTACAGAACATGTCACAAACTATAGTATAGTATTGTAAAAATATTCCAGTTCAAGATCAAGCATGTTGAATTCACATAGGTTTATAAAGTTTTCTTCTGCATTTGAGTCATTTTCCATTGCCTTCTGGGATTTTAACAATTTCCCACTCCTGTCTATAGAATTGATTTTTCATAGTGGCCTCTTATCCATTATCAGGCAAATCTGACTCTGCTTTGGGGTTTGAGAGCAGCCAGCAAGCTAAATGTAGTCATCCAGCTGGACATTATGTTAACTTACTGTAAACTAAATGGAGATGCTGTCCTGGGTCCATTCTTGCAATTTTCTTGGCAATATTATGTAAAGCATTTTATATTGTTATAACTTGAATGACTGCATTTAGCCACCTGGAAGGCCAGATGAAGAAAGGGCAGAAAGACTTTATCAGTTTGGCAAAATGTTTGGTGTCTGGTTTGGCTTGCAGCGTAAATAGTAGCTGATATATTCCAGTTATTTTGAACCAGTGGTGAAATGTAAAATTTGTTACTACTGGATCTGTGGGCATGGCTTGGTTGTCGTGTGGAAAATATGACTGGGTGGGCGTGACCAACTTTTTTTTTTTTTTACTTTTTTAAAGCATTTTTTTACAACCTATTCGGGTGAATAGGTTGTAAAAAAATGCTTTTAAAAGGTAAAAAAAAAGGCTCTGATGATCACAGTTATGTCATGCGATCATCAGAGCCTTTTTTTACCTTTTAAAAGCAGGAAGTAACGACACCCAGGCGAGTGGGCGGAGCCTCGTGCCGCCATTGCTACCAGTTCTCCGAACTACCTACCACAATCGCTACCGGATCGCCTGATCCGGTCCAAAGTGGGAGCATTTCACCCCTGTTTTGAACCTTAGTTCCCATTAGACTCCAGCCAGCTTTTCAGTCCTTCTCCATCTTTGGATAGATTTATTTTTTTTGTGGGGGATCATTTAATTAGAAGATACTAAGGCAAATCATATATTTTCTGCCCAGCATGATTTGGAACTGATGCCTCAGTTGGGTTTATTCCCACAACCCATGTTTTTTGGGGTCCCTGGCCATGTGAAGAAGTTGGAAGGCCTTGCTGTTTTAGGAGGTCGGGGTGTTAACTGATTTTGTCACTTTTTTGAGCACTCAAGGTGGTAGCGTTTTAATCTTACTTGAGTTTTTGTGTGTGTGTGTGTGTGTGTGTTCATTGATTTCTGTAAGCTGTCGTGTGCCTTTGAAAGTGAGGTAAAAATACCTTAAATTGATGTATTTCTTGGCCATATCTGCTGTTTAAGGGAGACCAAGCAAGAAAAGCTGAGTCACCTCCCTGGAAAGGGCAGAAGAGCTGTTAGCTTTACCTGTGTCTAAAAATAGAACTTGCCAGCTATGCGTATGTTCAACTAGATGTGTATTGCAGTATCATAGCCACTCTCCAATTCTTCTGAATTTCCTCAGACCGCTTTCTGACTAGAGCTGAAATTCACACTCATAGCTATGTTTTAATTTCCTGATCCACGAAGTGTTGGATTCATTCTGCTCCTCGTCCTATCTGATTTTTCCTTGAACAGATTCCATTTCAATGACAAGGAGACAATGCTATGAAAATTAGCAAACTTTGCACGGGCTGCTGCTAAATAGAGAAAATATTTTATCAAACGTTTCTAAGATTGTCTAATAGTTTACGTGCTGTAATAACACTGATTTAATGTTTTTACTGATTTCTGTACATTTTGATGTATTTTATTAATGTTTGTCCACAGTTGTGCAGGTTTTATTTTACGACCAATGGTCAAAACAATAAATTGATGGATTGATGATTAATTGACTCCATTTCAGCACAGGACTTAAATTCCATGTAAATGTTACTGCTCTGGAAAGGCTCGGATTTAAAGTAGAATTTTAGTGGAATTTAAAGCCTCCCTGGCTTTTTCCAAACAGATAAAAACATTTCTCTTTACTGTTCCTCAAAATACTGGCCTTGCTCAGTTCTTTCAAAGCCTGTCCAACCAAGCTCTCACAAGTGCTATAAGAAGAGTTTGTTAAAATGTATCAGATGAAACAAAAAAGCAGTTTTGTAGCTATAATAAAACGAAGTAGAAAGCCTAAACCAGGTCTGCACTTTGCATTCTGATATGTGGCACCTATATAGCTAATGCCATTAGGGCTTTTAAGCAGATGCATCGTTTCTCAAGTCTCACATATCCAGGAGGCAAAGGGCAATCAGTAGTGGGAGCTGGTTGCTTAATGTGACTCCATCAGTTTAAAATGAGTCTTCTGCTTCTAGTTTCACCCTGAGTAGAGGTGGAGAATTGTCACCATGAGTTTAGCATTGGAAGCTAAGAAATAACATCCTCAGTTTCACGTGCTGCATTTGGATATCAGCAATGGGTTTGCTCTAGTTTTCATCTGTTTGGCTTTCTGAGAAGATAATGGGGAGCCTACCTGCACCAAATAGAATTGAAATGAAAAACCAGCTTAGTTTTTATTTTTGTTCTGAATGAAAATAGTTGGATTCTGTAAGTAGAGTAGAGCAGAGTAAAATGCACATATCCAGAATAACAGTTCAGTTAAATTTTGATTTGGTGATACCTTTGGCCTTTTTGCACATACCCTTTTGTTTTAGGGGATTGAAAATCTCCATTACTGGTTCTGTATGAAATCCTAATCTTAGTCTCTGACTAATATTCCTGAAATATTATCTTTTGGCCACTGGCTCATGAATGATGATTATTAAGCTTGTTCCTTCTCCTAATATCCACTAGATCAGGGGTCCACAACCTCTGGGCAGCAGACCGATACCAATCTGCAGCCCATTAGGAACTGGGCCGGCCAAGTGAGTGAAGCTTCATCTGAGCATTTGTAGATTCTAGGTAGCATGCAAACACATGCACACACATACACATACACACACACAACACACTTCCATGGAAAAAAATTTTTCCCACAGAACCAGTCCCTGGTGCCCAAAGGTTTGGGAGCCGCTGCAGTAGATAGTGTTGGTGTATCCAGGTTGAGATGACGAATTCTTCTCTTCTGGAGAAATAACAGAAGTATTGGTTACGCAAATACTTTGTATTGATGCTGGCTATTAATACATATGGGTGGGGGGGAGAGATGGGGGAGTTCTATTTTACTTTAAACTGAAAGGTTAGGCAAATAAATATCTGAGTTATAAAATTGGTACTAGGGATCCAACAATCTTTTCTTCCCTAGGATATTTTAGCCAGGGTGGATAAAAATCAATGATTTTTTTTAAAAAAATAAAAAAATCAGTTTTTTTTAATTTAAATTGGATTTTTTTGATTTTTATCGAATGTATTTTAATAAAAAACTTTTGGGGTAAAAATCTATCGTAAGATAGTTTTCTATTTAAGATACATAAATAATTTAGTTTATTCAGCATGAAATGGAGCTTAGTTATGTAGCATGAGGCTGTATACTCTGCAACACTGGGACTATCGGTGAGTCAACAGTGGGTCAAAGGAGTAGCAGAGATGACAGTTGCTCTTTAAAAATTATGATTTAAATCGAGTTGATTTAAATCAAGCCTTTTTACTAATGATTTAAATCATGATTTAAATTGTGATTTAAATCAACTCGATTTAAATCAAATCCACCCTGATTTTAGCCGACAGGTTTCTGCTAAATGGATCTGTAATCTAACACCACAACATTATTTCAGAAGTACATAATGGCACCTAAAAAACATGTTTTTTTCACATGGGGTGACTGTAAAGAACAAAGGTGCTGCAATTATCCAGTTTCTACAATAGTAACATATTGTTTGATTTCCTGGAATGTATTGTATTTAATGTTATTATTGGATTCTATTTACAAGTGGAACTGAAACAAATACAGCAATTAGATTACTGAATAGGATGGGAATACTTCCTTTATGCTGGTTTTCAATTCATTTTGAAGCACCATTCAAAATATTTGTATTAGCTTTAACAGCTGGAATGTCTGAAGGATCACAATGTATGACTCTTCTCATATATTAAATCTACTTCAGCTAATTTATCCAGGTCTTCCTGTCATCAAAAGTAACAGAAACTGATTTAAACTGCAGGATTTTCAGTGATGGTGCCCCAATTTCAAACTACATTGAGAGGGAAGAACTTTTCCTAGGCTTTCAGTCTAATGACGTTTTTGTTTGTTTACTGTGTTCCTTGATGATGATGTCATGTAGTTCATTCTTGTTTATTACTGACAAAGTATAATTTCTCAAGTGCTGCATAGAGATAGCCTAATAAAGCTGTCTGCTTAAACCCACCTATAAGATAACAAGTATGGAATTTGTAAGGATTTGGGCAGGGAGAAGAAGAAAAGCCAATGAGATATAATTTCTTAAAGTAGTTAGAATACTATGTATTCAACTTAGAAAAATTATTTTAGATTTTAATTTTATTGAGCCAAAATTTTGTTTGACTTGAAGAATATTCCATCAGATACCAATAATGCAGAAGTGAAATGAAGAAAACGTTAACCTGTAGTTATAAGGTCAATACATTTCTTTGAATGCTAAAGCGCATCCCATTACTTTTCTCCATAGCTTCTTTCTCTTTTGTCAAGGGCAGAGATGTCCAGAATTCCCCATGTTTCTCTTAACCTGTATCCCAAAAGTAAGGAATTCGACCACTGGTGAGCTCTTGATTTGCAATAAGAAGAAAATGGTCCTTTCACATAGTTATTAATAGGTTGAATCAGAGTAGCAAATCTATTATTTTCATCCAATGATCTAGCTTTCCCATCGCTTCTGATGGGAGGGGAGTGTCTGGCTCCCTCGGAAAGGGTTCGTAATCTTGGCGTCCTCCTTGATTCACGGCTGTCCTTGGCGGACCATCTGACAGCTGTGACAAGGGGGGCTTTTGCACAGGTTTGCCTGCTGCGCCAGTTGCGCCCTTTCCTAGACAGGGATGCCCTTTGTACGGTCACTCATGCTCTCATTATTTCTCGGCTGGATTACTGCAATGCCCTCTACACGGGGCTGCCCTTGGGGTGCACCCGGAGGCTCCAACTGGTCCAGAATGCGGCCGCGCAGGTAGTTACGGGTGCTTCCCATTACTCCCATATAACACCATTGTTGTGCGAGCTGCACTGGTTGCCGGTGGTCCTCCAGATCCGCTTCAAGGTGCTGGTGCTCACCTATAAAGCCCTTCATGGCATGGGCCCGGGGTACTTGCAGGATCACCTCCTACCGGCCTCCCACCGCCCAGTGCGCTCACATAGGACTGCCCTCCTCCGGGTCCCTTTGGCCAGACAGTGTCGGCTGGTGGCCCCCAGGTTGAGGGTGTTCTCTGTGGCCGCACCGACCCTCTGGAATGGTTTACCCACTGGGCTCTGGACGGCCCCCGACCTCTGCACCTTCCGTGCCGACCTAAAGACATGGCTTTTTCAGCAAATTCCCTGATCTGCCATGTATTTTAATCTGGGGATTTGGGGTTTTAAATTGGATTGTACCATTTTAATTCTATTTATTGTTGGATTGCTTATTTTGTGAGCCGCCCCGAGTCCTTCGGGAGAAGGGTGGCATATAAATATGACAATCAATCAATCAATCAATCAATCAATCAATCAATAATTTTATTATGTCTTTTGTTCTTTGGACAAAAATCAGTGATGTGAAGAGAGGAAATTTAAATCATTTGTTTTTTTCTTTTTTGCTTGCATTTGAAACATGCAAAGCAGTTCCCAATGACCTTATGATGCTTGGAACTATGTCTTAACCGTATAGTTTAAGGCTAGATCTAAAAGCATTAAGTTTGGAAAGGCTGAAGAGGAATAAACTTGCAAAGGAGATACTAACCACATAAGTGAATGATCTTGAGTCAGATTTGCACATTCACCAAAATGACAGAGCTGAGTTCCCAGCTTCAGTTGTCCACTGTGAAATCTGTCCACTATGAAATGGGATGAATACTGCCTATTCTTCCAGCTAGCTATGATGCTTAACGTATTTTTCGGAGTATAAGATGCACCTACCTTTTTTGGTTGTTGTTTTTTTTTTTAAGTTTTTTATTTTTTAGACAAACACACATACAAACATACAATGTATTTTCTTTGAACAGAGTGTTTGGCTGGTTCATAAATTTAAACAGTGTTTAGTCATTTCAATTAAATTTACAATTTCTATATTTCCTTTTTGCCATATTTATTCCTCATCCATTTTTTTAAAAAAGCCAATATTACCCTTCATCCTCATCTCTAATCTTAATCAAATTCAATTTTTCCCTTCTATATTATACCCCTTCCCATTGTCATCTATTTTTATATCCATCCTCACATTGGTTAGTTATGTAATATTACAATTGTTTAATACAAATTCAACATTTTAATATAAATCAATTAGTTATATAACTATCTTTTTTGTATATTAATCAATATGAACATGAATATTCCAACTTGGGCGTCCTCCTGGATTCACGGCTGTCTTTAGAAGAGCACTTGACGGCCGTGACCGGGAGGATTTTTCATCAGGTTCGCCTGATTCGCCAGTTGCGTCCCTTTCTGGATTGGGACTCTTTACGCACGGTCACTCATGCCCTTGTCACCTCCCGCCTGGACTATTGCAACGCTCTCTACATGGGGCTCCCCTTGAGGAGCACCCGGAGGCTCCAACTGGCGCAGAGTGCGGCCGCGCGGGTGGTAATGGGAGCGACATAGCGTTCCCATGTAACACCTCTCCTGCGCGAGCTGCACTGGCTCCCGGTGGTCTTCCGGGTGCGCTTCAAGGTTTTGGTTACCACCTTTAAAGCGCTCCATGGCTTAGGACCCGGGTACTTGCGGGACCGCCTACTACCACCAATAGCCTCCCACCGGCCGGTACGCTCCCATAGAGAGGGGCTCCTCCGGGTGCCGTCAGCCAAACAATGCCGACTGGCGGCCCCCAGGGGGAGAGCCTTTTCTGTGGGGGCACCTACTATCTGGAACGAGCTCCCCCCAGAGATACGGAGGATCCCGGATCTGCGCACCTTCCGCCGCGCCTTAAAGACCTTACTATTTCACCAGGCCGGCCTGGCCTAATTTTCCCCCTCTTTTATAAAAGATTTTTAAAATTTTAAACATCTTTTAGTATTTATATATTCAATTTTAAATTGGTTTTAAAAGTTTGGGGTTTTAAATTTGTCGGGGCCAAAATTATTTAATTTGATTTTATTCTATTTTTTAAATTTTGTATTGTATGTGTTTTTATTGTTTGGCTGTGCACCGCCCTGAGTCCTTCGGGAGTAGGGCGGTATAGAAATCTAATAAATGAAATGAAATGAAATGAAATGAAATTATTTCCATGCAATCCAATTTCTTACGAATCAATTAATTATATTTACCAATAATAATGAACCAAATAATTTCCCCCATATATTCCTCCAAACCACAACTTAACCATTTCTGCTTTCAACACAATATACAATTAATAGTATCTCAATTATTACAATTCCCTGGTTAAATAGAGCTTTTTTTCTTTTGTGTTTTAAAATCTTGAACTCTCCTCTTTTGCCCTAAATTTCCCATTGTTTGCACCTACTTTTTTTAGTGAGAAAAAAGAAAAAGAAATCTCTCTCTGCCTCATTTTGTTACGCTGCAGCAAAGAACCTGCTTTACTTTCAGTTTTGTTTTTTCAGCATAGCTAGGGAGAAAAAATCTGCTCCAGCACTTTTTGCAGCAAACAGGACAGCCCTGCGCAAAACAGCTGAGAGCAAATCAGCTGAGAGTCGGGAGGCCGATCTAATCAACTTGTGCTAATTAACCTATGCTGAAGCTGAAAGGGGCTGTTTTTTCTTGCTGTTTGCTTGCAAGAAGGTAACTGCTGTGAGGCACAGGCCAAAGGGTGAGGGCCAGTAGGTGGGCAGGGCTACATTCAGTGTATAAGACGCACCTAAATTTTCACCCCCTTTTGGGGGGTAAAAAGGTGTGTCTTATACTCCAAAAAATACGGTAACTGGTTTAGATAGCAAGAAGAACAAATAACTGAAAATGGAAATGTGGCATCTTGAGGACTTGTTATGAAAATGTTTTTGGTTTTTGTCCATTCCCTTTCCCCTCCCCCACTAATGCTCTTTGTGAAATAGGAATACAGTATGGTGATTTAACCAGGCCCCAATACTACTGCTTAGAAGGGTATTATATGGAAAAGCAAATGCACATAACGATTTTATTCAATTTTTCAGCCAGTCATAATTTTTACCTGTCTTCCAGCTGCCCAAAAGGCCCGAGAACAATTTGAAGAAGTAGAGAAGTCCTTGAAAGAAATGGAGGAATCAATCAGGTAAGACTTTGGAGAGAAAAACTGTGACTGTTCAACTGGGTGGTGGCTTCTGTAAATACAAGCATGAATGTTGCTACTTTGGCCCATCTTTGTATGGGTTCCTGATGCATCTTAACCTCCTGGCAGTCAGTCCCTTAATAACAGATACCCATGTCTGCTCCAATGACACCCACCAACACAGGACCAGTCTTCTGACCCATTATGTTTTTGAGCAGTTCTGAATGTGGCAGTTTTCCCTATAGGTAATCTGGAAGCCCATCTTTTATTAGCTTCTGTCACATTGCTTCCCATTAGTTTCTGGCATTTGTAGCTCTTGGCTGATTCCAGGAATCCAAAAGTAGATTGTCCATTTGCTTGTGGCCAACTGAGAAAGCCACTTTATTTTCATAATCTTTTCTAGAGATCCATTCATTTGTATTTCCATTCACCTATTCTTAATCTCGATGGGGAGGTGCCATTTTTTTAATCTGGGAACCTAGCAGGATGGTATTAGAAGGTTCATGGGCTTGAAATATTAACATGAATTCTATCCTGGGGGTGAATGGGTAAGCGAGTCTAAGAACATTAGAACAACAAACTGGTTTTTAATAGTCCTCTCTTAGTCCTGATGTTCTCTATTATTTCTTGCTATCTTGATGTGTTTTAACTTGTATATTCCATTTGAATTTTCCATAAAGATGAAATGATTTGCTCTGGAAGGATGGGTGCTATTTTGTCATTCGACTCACATCTTTTTCTCCCCAGGTCTCAAGTGGGGGAGGGTAAAGGATGGAAGCCAGAAATAAATTTCAAGCTGTCTTCTATTGATTGCATACATAATTATTGCAGTAATCACACCACTCCTGAGCTCTTAGACTGGGAGGGTTGTTTCAGGGAGCAGATGGGAAACCTCGGCATGCTTAGTTTAGTTGACCCTGGTGACAGACACTTCATTTTTAGCTTTTGGGGGGAGACTTAATTTGGGAGATTCTTCCTCCTCCTGAGAAACATAATACAGGATATATTGGATCCTCTGAATGCAGCCATTCTCACTGTGCTTTTAATTTCAAAGCTCTTTCCCATTTTATCTTGAGAACAATTTTGTGTATGTTTAATCTGAATACAGATTTGTTCCAATTTAAATAGTGATCAACACAACCAGTCAGCCCTTTCTGGTTAATTTTTAAAAGTTTTCTTTACCCATACAACTATGTTGTATAATTTCTAGCAAAAATTCCACTGTGAGAGATGACTGTTTAGGTAAGTTTCTATAGTGAATTGTCACTGGAGAAGGATGGATCCTGTACATCAACTTTCTGTAATTTATATGCATCTTAAATATAATTGCCTCCAGCATAGGCTGTTGGGAGCCTCTCTTGCACAAATCATCCTTTCCTCATCATACCCTTGCAGATATTTATGTTTGGTGCCCAGTATATTTCCACTCAGAAATACATGGGCTCTTTAAGCCAAGAGATGCAGATTGCTTTGTCTCCATCAAAGGGGGTGGGTGGGGGTGTCTCCATTGCTGAATCTTAGTTGACCTAGATCTGTGAAGCACTTGGGGGTATGGACTTTCAGTTCCTGCAGTAGCAGTTTCTGTTTCTATAATTTGCATTCCCAAGTTTATAAAAAAGTCATATAAAAGCCACTGTTGCTTCCATTAGCAGTAGGCATTCATACCTAAGTCTCCTCCCCTGCACAGAGAAAACTAGCATGTCAAGGAGAATACTAGGCTAGAATTCTTGTCCCTGAAGTTCTGTTTAAATGTCAAAGATAAAATGGTTGAAGGAGTTAAAGGAGAGCATTTTGTCATCTGAGGTAGTGCAAGTAAGATGCTGGATCATGACCTTGGGGAGAAAATGGCTTGCAATGGCAGGTGCAAAGCAAGAGCCTTAATTGAAGTCCTTTAAAATTGACTGTAGAGGGGGTGATTTCCATCTAGCCATAATTTAGCTGTAGCTGCAAGCACAGCCTACCCCTCCTCACCCCCTGGGAGGTCTCTGGTTTGGCCCATTAGGAAAGCTTTTAAGGGGACAGGAGGGGCACAGAGGATCCGTTAGCTAAGCATGCAGTTAATGGAAGCTGTGAGAAGCAGCTGAGACCTGTTTTGTTGGTGTCACTTTTCAAAGCAATTTTTTTCTTTGGGGAATGAAAGACACCCTTCCCTATCCTCCCCCTGGAATTTGGATCCCTGGAACTCACTTTTTAGATTACCAACCCTTTTTTCTTCAGATTTTACTGTTAGCCTCCCAGCACAGGCTTGCTCCTGTTTCCTAGGACAGGTGGGGCTGCTGCTGGCAGAGAGGTTGAAGCCTCTTCCCTCAAGACTTGGTTAAAGAATCCATATGTGCACCAGGAGCATTTTCTTGCCAGCTTGGCTTGGGTGTATAATACAGCGGAATAGAAGGATACTGTATCAGGCTTCTGAAGAACGAAGAGCAGAATTAGTTTTGCCCAGGGAAGAGGAAAATGCCTTCCTGAAAGCTCTTTCCATCTGACTGGGGCCAAACATTAGCTAAGGGCAGGTCTTTCATCAGACAAAGAGCTTTGCATCCATCTGTGTGCCCGGGAGAGAGACCTGTAATTAGGGGTAGCCTTGGTGACAGGGCGGTAACCATGGGATTCAGCCTCCCCAACTTGCCTTCTTTCTGCTCTGTGGGGTCCCACGGGTCTGCACACAGATGATAAGGGCAAGAAACAAAGAAATCAGCTTCTTGACAAAGATCAGGCTATAAGATCTGAGCTGCTAAATAAATGAACTAATAAACAAACAAATAAATCCAGATGACCACCGCATGAAAGCAAAGAGATTCAGAAAAGCTCTACCTCCTTGTTGCCATCTAGAGATTGCCTGGAGTTTTACAATGCAGACAAGGTAGCCCTAAAGGGAGACTTTGAATAAAAAGGGCATTGATTATTGATGCAGGTAAAGCCTGCCTTTTACCATTCTGTGGGTGTTGGGGTGAGTGGACAAAACCTATGTTCATGCTTGAGGCCCAATCATGGATGAACTGAAGAAGCTGCTGCTCAACGTAGTTCCCTCTCTGTGTATCTTAATGTTTTTATTTTTTATTTAATTTGATTTATATGCTGTCCTTCTCCGGAGACTCAGGGCGGCTTACAAGGCGTTAAGCAATAGCCTTCATTCTTTTGTATATTTATACAAAGTCAGCTTATTGCCCCCACAAACTGGGTCCTCAATTTACCTACCTTAGAAAGGATGGAAGGCTGAGTCAACCTTGAGCCTGGCGAGATTCGAACCTGCAGTAATTGCAGGCAGCTGGTCTTAATAACAGGGTGCTTTAGACCACTGTACTACCAAGGCTCAAATGTTGATGGCTGAATTCAGGGTGCTGCTCTTAAAAAGTTGTAGAGTGGTCAGAGTGGTCAGTACCCTAGGCAGATTGTGGATTTGGCTCAATTTGAGGCCCCTTCCCCCCAATTTGGTCAAATGCAGCAAGTTACAAGTGATCTTTCGCATTTTTCATTTTTCTACTCCCTAATTGAGAGATGTCTTCTGCTTGCCTTTCATCTTTCTTCAAAATACACGTATTTCACAAAAGCTTTTCTTGATGGTGGCAATTCCCCCCCCCACTTCCTGTTCTTTGCCCTTCCCCCCTCCAGTTCCCCTGAGCCCATTCACATACTATGAATTCCCTCCCTAAAGCTGAAGTCTTCCAGGGGCTTATTTTCTTTCCTCTCCAGCTACTTTTGTTTTACTTTAAATAATTGGGTATCTATAAAGGTCAGCTACTCTCTGAATACAGCTTCAGCATTGTTTTGAAGGAGTCAGATATCAAGGAGAATTTATTTGGAAAGGATTTAGAACTGGGATTTTGGGGAAAAAATCATACCATATTGTGTTAAATGGGCCTACAAATATTCCATAGTTTAGCAATATGTCTTGTGATTTTTATGTAATCATTTTTTTCTTTAACAGTGTCTTTTCCTCTATTTTATGTGTTTTTCTAGGAATCTAGAGAAAGAAATTTCCTTTGATTTTGGTCCAAATGGAGAATTTTCTTACTTGTATGGCCAGTGCTATGAACTCAATACTAATGAGTAGGTCCTATTTCTTTATATTGAATTGTGTTTCTGTTGAGAGTGGTTTCAGTCTCCAGTTCAGCTACATTTGCATCTCTTTTGATTATATATTTCCCTCAAGCAATGCAGAATGTAGTAACTTTTTATCAGCTGCAGTTCTTCTGTAGTATAATAAATAGTTATTCATACGGGATTATTGAGCTGATTCAGTGCTCCTAACAGATCAAAGTATTTTGATGAAAATGAGATGCCCTATCTATACCCAGTCATATAAAAAATTGTTTCCTAGCTCTCACCAATTCTGGAAATGTTTGCAGGATACTCAACTCAAGGATGCAGCCTACCTGGTTATCTAGTAAAGCATTATAAAAGCAATTCACAACCTCAGTTTTATTGGCTTTTATTGGCAGTTGTTCTATGCAAATATTAACAGTGGCTAACTCCTGCTATTTGCCTAATTCTAAGATGGGGAAAGAAGAGAGTCCAAGGATTGCCTTTACTTAATGGACTAATAGCTAAAGGTGTTCATGCTCATAGAAGGGAATTTGCTTACTGTGAGAGATATGGAAATCATCACGCAAGGCATGATAATAATTTCTTTTGTGCTTTTTCCTTTTTTCTAGATATATTTATCGCCTCTGCCCCTTTAACAGAGTGTCTCAAAAACCTAAGCATGGCGGCTCAGAGACTAGCCTTGGGTAAGAGACTTTGATGCTGTTATACCCTTTGAGGATTGAGGGCATGGCACCCATGCTGCTCATAGCAACCAGAGGTCATTTGCTTCCTGAACTAAACTGAGAAGTGATCTTGTACAGCAGTCAAAAAGCTGAGTAATGAATTAGAAATCCCCTAATTTAGGTTTTGCTTCTTTCCTGAAGTCCCTAAGTATATCAAACCCTAATCTAAGTGTACCAAACCGTGGTCCTCCTTTCTTCCGTAACCCAACCTTTGAAAAAGAAGGGTACAAGAGCCGTGGTGGCGCAGTGGTTAGAATGCAATTCTGCAGGCTACTCCTCCTGGCTGCCGGCTGCCAGCAGTTTGGCAGTTCAAGTCTCACTGGCTGAAGATTGACTCATCCTTCCATCCTTCCAAGATTGGTAGAATGAGGACTCAGATTGTTGCGGGCAATAGGCTGATACTGTGAACTGCTTAGAGAGGGCTGTAAACAGTAATGTGTTCCACTTACCTTCGCTACCGGTTCAGAATTGGGAGTGTGCATGTGCGTGTGCTTGCTTTGCTCACGCGTGGCACTTCTGCACATGCACAGAGTGTCTGTGATGACGTCTGGGCGGGTGGGCAGGATCTCCTGCCGCCGCCACTACCGATTCGCCCGAACTGAGGCAAACCGGTATAAACCCACCACTGGCTGTAAAAGCAATGTGAAGCGGTATATAAGTCTAAGTGCTATTTCTATTGCTATTGCTACACCTAATCTATTTTGGAAGGCGGTAGTAATAATTGTGTCAGGAGTCACATATTTAAAGCACAGATGACACTTTATATATTTGCCATGTATTCATTTTATGTATGCGTATTAAGAACATTTCCCTAATCTTCATTTAGTGAATGCCTTGAACGGTGTCCATTCACAGTTAACAATGGTGGTGAAAAAGTAACTTTGTGACCAAACTTTGCATTTACAATCTTTACAGATCTGTAAAGCAAAGGAAAGCTGAAGGAAGATTGCTAAAAGAGAATTACCTGTAGTATCAGGATTAAATTCTTCTCCATTAAACTGAAAAAGAGTCATTCACTAAACATGTTGTGAAACTTTTAAAATACTTAGCTTCAGGCTTTTCTATCTCTAAAAGGTTGTTTCTCATGACCCGACCTCTCTTGATAGAGGGAAGAACAGTGTGTATATGCATCCCAAATTTTCTTTTGGACTTTGAAATGGCTGACTTTAAGGTGGTTTTGAAATGAATTGTGCATGCTTTTCTTCATTGAACTTCCTGGATTAGGTTGGCAAGAGTTCATTGGTGCACTGACTACCTTTCTTTCTTTCTAGTACATGGGGATCCTGGGCTGGTTCAGATGATAACAAATTCAGCATCATGAAATATGAGCATGGCACAGGCTGTTGGCAGGGCCCCAATCGATCTACAACGGTGAGTTCTTTCAATGGGGCAAAATGGATACAGCTAATCTTTATGGAAAGCAAATAGTTGTAGTCTTGGAAGAATATTGACTTTCATAGACTTTAGAATTCTGAATTCCATCAAATGTTGTACCTCCAAGTGGGCCTATTAAAGGTCATCTCCAGATCCGATAGAGGAAAGGACTGTGTACGCTTGCAGTGAAGTAAGCATTAAATACGCTGCTGGAACATGGTGGAAAATGAGTGACTGTGTCTGGGCTGGCAGATATACAGAAAACCAGCTGGAAGGGTTGGACAGTGAAGATGGAAGTAGGGAGCATGTCTTCCTTGCATTAGTAATTGAAAAATTAAACAGATTAGGAGTTTTATTTGAAGTTCTGGATTGGACTGGTCTCCTGCTTGGGGATTATCCCTTCCTCCTTCCTTCATAGCAGTTTGGTGCAGCACAGATATATTTTTCTCTTTGTCAAAAGCTGAAATCAGCAATTTTGCTTGTTTGCTAATAGATTATGTGCTGTGTTGCAGCGGTTTATCCCTCGCCTGCTGGAATGTGGGAGACAAATCCTCTTTTAGTGGGCAATTTTCATCTTGAGTTGTAAAGAGGTGGACATGGAACTTGTACATTTATAAAGTTCTGAATATCACCTTGCTAAGAACATAAAAAGAACACGTCATGACAAAACTCAGCACAGTTATCTCTGTCACATGCTATTTTTTGCTTCATGGACAAGCAGAGAGGTCTTTTGAAGACATATTTTCAAACCAACATACAACCCCTGATGTCTGAAATGGTGCAGGCTGGAAAAGCTGAACCTTTTTTACATCCTTTCAGTATTGCTTGATGAAGATTTTGAACCAAGTAATTTTTCTGTATAAGAAATAATAAGAACTATACTGATAAGAATGGAGTCCTAGTGGACAATCACCTAAATATGAGCCAAATATGTAGCAGCAGCCAAAAAAGCTAATACAATCCTTGGTTGTATACATAGAGGCATAGATTCAAAATCAGCTGAAGTATTAGTACCACTTTATAAATCTTTAGTAAGACCACACCTGGAATACTGCATCCAGTTTTGGTCACTACATTACTAAAAAGATGTTGACACTTTGGAAAAAGTGCAAAGAAGAGGAACTAAGATGATTGAAGGCCTGGAGACAAAAACATATGAAAAACAGTTGGAGGATTTGGTTTTGGCTGGTCTAGAGAAAAGAAGGACAAGGGGGTGACATGATAGTAGTATTCCAGTATTTGGGGGACTGCTACAAATAAGAGGGGGGGGTCAGCTTATTTTCCAAGGCATCAGAGGGCAGGACAAGAAACAATGGATGGAAACTAATCAAGGAGAGGAGCAACCTGGAATTAAGGAGAAATTTCCTAACAATGAGAACAATTAACCAGTGGAACAGCTTGCCTTCAGATGTTGTGGGTGCTTCAAGTGGAATCTTAAATTTAATTTCAAATGTGTGCTGATAGTGTGAGGCTAGTTTACTTATTTAAATTTTTATCTCATCTTTACTATATACAACTCATGGCGGCAAGCATACCCAATACTCCTTCATCCTCCTTTTTTCTCCATAACAACAACCCTGTGCGGTGAGTTGGGCTGAGTTAGAATGACTGGCCCAAAGATACCCAACCAGCTCTCATTACTTATACTGTCTGTAGTATCTTGTGGTATAACTAGGGAGTCATTCTCTCCTTTAATTGCTGGCTTCAATTACAGTAAGGCAATGGCATTTGCTCTGATTTTTCTCCTACTAAGGTGAAACTTTCATGTGGCAAGGAGACAATTATCACATCCACAACAGAGCCCAGCCGCTGTGAGTATTCAATGGAGTTTGTTACCCCAGCAGCTTGCCATGAGCCAAAAGATCTCGGCCACGATGAGCTCTGAGACAGGTGAGTTGTATCAGCTTAGACTCATATTCTTTGCTTAACAGCTGGGAGGAATCATGAAAGGACAAACATGTTTCAAATAATATTCATCTTCCTTCAAGGGCATTTGGGTGAATGTCACCTTTCAATATTAAGCCCTTCAGTTCAAATATTGTATTAAAGAAGGATTGTTGTTGTTTCCATCTTTGTCTTCCTGACTCATTCTCCTGTGTACCACTTTCTAGCAGCTGTGTACAATCATCCCTGCCAGAGAAGCCAGATTCTAATTCATATGATTCCAGGCAATTTTATAAAATTCACCACACGGTTTGCCTCAAGATGTGCTCTTCATGAATTCCAACAGTTATTGTTACTCTTGCCCAGTGGACTTTGAGGCTTGAACTTTCATTTTTCCTGTCAGCTACTGGGACACAAGTCTTTTTCCAGTTGTGACCAAATATTGTCTGCCCTAAACACGTCCACTTAGGATTGCACAACTACCTGGGCCTTTTTTCTGCTGGCAGAAGGCTTCCTCCACTCCAAAATTTGATGCTTTTGTGAAGAAGGAGATGCATTTACTTCTTATTCATAGTGGAGAGACCTCAAAACTGTCTACCTGAAGCTTTTCCCTGCTGGCCTTTTTCTGAAAATCACTCAGTAGTGATTTTTCCACTGAGTCTGAAACTTTGGACAGGTGAACAAGAAGAAGGGACAAAAATCACCACCTGTTTTTTATCTGCTGTTTTTCCTGGAAAAAAAAACCCCACATTCCCATCCAATAAAAAAAGAGTCCTTTCTGTCTTGTCTTTTTCTGTGAAATTGAAGGTGGGAGGTGAGCTGGGTTACATTAAAGAGCTATGGCCTAAGCAGGCCCTGTTTAGGCCAGCTGGTATCAGCTGTACAAACACATTGCCTCTCCCTCCCCTGAAATTGCCTAAAAGCATTAATGGGGACTGGGGACATGGGTTGCAGCCACAGACCAGCCTCTTCTCCGCCCACCCCCAGGGCCTTGGGGATGAAGACCTCCCCAGCTCTTCTGGGCTTCCTCTGTTGATAAAGAGGGGTGGGGGGGGAGGAAAAAGCTGGTGCCTTTCACCTGCTCTCCTTGATTGCTGTCGAAGCCCAACCATTTCCATAACAAAACCGGAGGCTCTTTCTCTCCCAGCTCCATTGTTTTTCATCTGAACCCTTCTTCAAAAAAGCATCTGCTGCTTTCTGGGACTGGATGGGGAAGGGGTGGGGGGAGGAGGCAGGCAGCCTTCTCACAAAAGGCCCTCTGGTGATGAGGATTACATTTTACTATATGCCTTCAGATCTCTGCTGGAATAGTGGGTTGGAAAGGAAGGAAATTCTGTTTTACTTTGAGCATATTGGATGATATTTGGGTGAGGAAAATGCTCTGTCATTTCTTAGGTTATGTGGCATTTCCTACTAATGGGGAGGGCAGCCATTAAATTGAAAGAACTGATGTCAAACAATGTCAAAAGGCAGACGACTAGATGTCCTCCAGATATTTTGAACCTTTTTCTGCCCTAGCCAGCAAGGCAAGTAACATATCTGAAAGATACCAGCAGGTTTAGATATGACTTATGTATATGAGTTCATTTGTGAATTTAACTCAGTGTTGTGGTTTTTATATAATACACCAAACTCACTGATCAGTTTGCACATTTTTTTCTTGTGCCTTTGAATCAGACTTTATTCCTGGTGGCTGCCTGGACAAGTCTCTGCAAATTTCTTGGTAATATTTTGGAAGTGTCTGCCCTTGCCTGCTTTCTCAGACTGAGTGACTAGCCCAGGATCACCCCTGCTGGATTTGTATCTAATGTGAGACTCGAACTAAGTCACCCAGTTTATAGCCTGATGCCTTAACCACACTGGCACTTTTGAGCTCCATCCTTAAGAATGCTCTTTACTGATGTCCAGCAGGTCTCCTTGCTTCCCTCTTAAAAAGATGCCTGTACTATCCCAGGCATCATGGGATGCCTGAATTTCCTCTCAGTGAGCAGAGTGAGCAGAACAGGGACAGCCAATGTTTCTCCTTCTCCACCCTTTTCTCTTTTCAATTCTGAGGATGCATTACATCTGCTAATCTACTCTGATCTGGAATAAAATAGCAACCTTGGTCTAAATTATTTAATAGCAAAAATGAGCGAAGTAGCAAAGTTTGGAGCTTGAGGCAGAAATTTCAGAGGAAAGCAATGTTAACAGAATTGCTGTGACTGGGGAGCCAGACAGTCGCAGACTGAGAACCAGTCTTAAATTTTAGCCAAGTTTGCTGTTTGTGATATAGTAGATACTTTTCCACACCTGCTTACATTTGCAGCCCTGGAGTAACCGCAGGCTCTGATGTAGTTCTGTGTATTAAGCAAGCCATTATTTGTTGTTAGTCTTCAAGCGTAGAGGGTAAACCCCAGAAAGCACACAATTTATTTTTCTGTTCCAAGTAAAAGTAAGGGGCAATCTGCACAAGTCAGTGCTGTTTGGAAGTACAAATCCATGGAGGTTCCTGGAATTCTCTTCAATACAAGACACAGACTCTCATAAGATTCTGAACTTTTTATTTTCTGGCATGAAAAGTACAAATAATTAAACAATTCCATGTAAAAGTTTCATACAGCCACCGTGCCTGAAATCCCAGTAATAAATAGTCTAAACTAAATGCAAAGTGTCATTTTTATTTTTATTTTTTACAATTTTTAAACCTTTCCCACATCAACTGACTCTCATTTTTTTTAAATATATTTTTAAAAACTGTCCCAATCCATGTGAAGCTTCAAGGAGCTCTGGGGGCAGGTACTCCAGACCTATCCTTTTCTCCCCTGAGCCCTGCCATACCCCATGACTAAATACATTGGTGGGAGGCTAAGGGGCATGTAAAAGTTATTAGGAACTCTCCATGACAACAGACAATTCTTTTAACCCTCTGCTACCTTCAATGTTGCACCCTGACCCACCACTGGCAAACAGTAAGGACATCTCGAGCCCTTCTTGCTCTGATGCCACCAGGCAAAGTGCTTTAATTTCCTCCCTGCCCTCTTTCAATCCTTAATCAAGCCACTTCACTTCTTAGTAAACTTACACTAGCACTTATTGCTACTTGAAAAAATACACTTGAAAAGGCTAGATTGCTGTAGCTGTTTGGTAATCAACAGATCCTAAAAGAGAATTTTGTTTGCCACTAAATGCCCTTGTTGCAATGCAGGATAAAGTTACAGGATTAGACATTTAGTAGGATCTGACCAAAGGCAAAGCAGGCGGTTCACGCAGCTGAAACTGGTGGCAAAGCTCCTGCTATTAGTAGCTGTGAATGCCAGTTATGCAGCTTGACTTGGTGGCTCCAGTTCATAACAGCTCTTTAAGCACAGAAGTAATTTCAAGGGATGGCAAAGAAATCTTTAAAAGGCTGTGTTTTGTTTATGTCGATATCCATTTCACATCTTCCTTGTTTTCAAGGTCTAGCCTTAGGTATTGAGGCATCTTGAAAAATGGGGACAAGGCAAGTGCTCTACTGCTGTGATGTTATTTTTGAGAACAACCCGAAAATACCATGCCTCATTTGTGCCAAGTCTTAAAAGAGGCGACCGTTCCTATTCTGATCATCTCTAAGGCACCAGACATAGAGGATTAGTCTTAGCCATTCCCTTCTGAGTCTGGTTAGTTGCATAAATGGCTATTGCTTGAGGTACACTGAGAAACACTATCCTTTCTTGAATGAGAACGCAGTTATGGTTGTAATGCACATTTTTATAATAAAAATCCTTTTGTAAAGTACCCCCTGCTATGCAGCACCTGTTTTATGTGCCATTCTTCAGTAGTCTGTTGTCCAGATGAAAAGCAAAAAGGTTTCCATTGTTACACATTAAAAATTGGCATTATGATAACATAAAGCAGGTCTGTGTTTGCTATCTATATGGCACAGCAGATTTCATGCTAAACAGTGACTAGCATTTCTGCACATGCGCTAATTAGAACACGTGCCATGAATCAGCTATGGCCATTTCTCACTAAGTGGAGAGCATGCCCGAGCCTATTCAACACATTGTATGGCTGCAGAGCCTGGGCAGGAATTGAGCTTCCAGATGAATTCTTGACAGCCTGACCAACTACTGTATCAAGGATAGTGGGAGTGTCCAACATCTGCAGGAAGGGCTGTTCTGCACCTCTGCCTTTTGTGGAGCAGCGCAGCGGCTTCAAAAGGTGGTGGCTTATGTTTGGGGGCACAGTAAGTTTCCAGAGTGCCAATTATTTCTTTAACCAAACCATTAGCTTTTCTGTCCTATCTGAATGCAAAGCAGCCACAATTTAGGATTTGCAGAAGCCAGCATTTGTAAGTGGCTTTGTCAAATAATACTTTTAACAGTAACCCATCTGATTCAGACATACTAACAATCCTGTCATTTGGCTGAAAAGTCGAATAAGTGGTCTTTAACTGAATTCTGAGTTGAGTTCTCCAGAAGACTGAAGTGGTTTAGTTGTAAGAAATAACTATTAGTAAATATGTTTTTAATCAGCCATGAAACTGACTAAATGGAGGAGAAAAATGCATTCTTACAGCCCACTTTCTAGTTAAAAACAAGGAATATGATATTGTATCCTTTGTTTTGAGGGCTTTATTATGCAAACTTTCAAATCTGTTTTAATGGGGGTAAACATCCAACTTTTTTTTTATTTCAGCAATTAGGAAATCTACTTTTAACTATTGGAACACTGTTTACAGGAAAGAAAAGTTTTTTCCTCAAGCCACATAACCCTTTAGAATGGAATAGTTTCTCAGTAAATCTCAGTGTTGATAAGAATATGGTACAAAGTTAGACAACCTATTTTTGGTCTATTTTTTTTTGTTAGAGGATTATCTTTAAATCACGGACATCATCCGTTTAGAAAAAATATAGCATGGCTTCCAAGGCCTTTTGCACTTTTTTTCAAAATCTGGACTGATACAGATTCTCTTTGCCTTGGAAACATATGAGACCTTGACTACTTTGGCCACATGCCCCATTTCCTGCACATAAAGCAGATGCCCAAAGGGGTCTTTTCCATGCCTGGGGTTCCCACCCCCTTAATTATTGCATGATTCTAAATCATCCATGTGGCAGGGAAGAAATCAAAATAAGCTGGAAAGATTGATTTTCAATGTGTTTCTCTTTGTTCAGAATAATTTAGTGTAACTCTTTTCTCAAATTGTTACCTGGGACTTTAGCAAAACAGTTGCATTGATTCCAATAATAGGGACCATACATGGCAGCTAAGAACTGTTTGTATGCTTCAAGTACCCTTAATGAGTGGCCTAGTATTTTGAAAAATCACTTACTACATTATCCATAAGGAGGAAATGCATGTTTAAAATTGTTTCAGTTCTACTCTTCATATGCAAAGTATTGTGAATTCAATAGGACTTTTCCCCAGGTAAATATCTACAAAATTTAACACAAGGTGCTATCCATGTCATCTAACCAAAACAAATTTCCCTTTGTGCTTAAGGATCTCAGTGAATCAGAGCCAGAAAAGGTTAGGAATGTCCTTTACATTAAAAAAAAAATCAGTTGCCTGTGATGCTTACTTAAAATATTTAAAATAAAAAAGCAAATTGTCACTGAAATAATTGCTGTTAACATGTGGGAGGGATGCTGAGTGGCAGCATGTGAAGGCCAGAGGGTACAGAATACAAGAATAGAAAAAATGACAAGCTACACGTTCCCTTCCCACCCACCCCATAACCTTCTAATAGAATGAACTCAAAATGTGTTTTTTTCCAACAAGACAACAAAACAAACTTGTCTATAGATTTTGCTGTATATGCCACATTAGTAGATTGTTTTTAAAATGTTTACCTCTGTGCACTTTGCCCTGGTGGAGAGCCTGTCATTTAAGCTTTTAGTATTGTTTCAATTTTGTTTGTTATTTAATAAATAAATAAGGAATAATTATTTTCAGCAAATTAAAAATATTTCCCTTTTAACTTGCAACTCTGATGAGAACATAAATATACACAAATGTATTCTTACAAGGCAGTAATAAATATTTAAGTTAACAATAAGTTAAAACTACAAGAAGCTAAAATTCGCAAAAAGATACAAGAGTTAATGGTGCCAGTTTTTTTTGTTCTTTTTCTCATTTTATCGCAAACAGAAGCTGCCACAGACTCTTACAAAACACAAGTGAACACATTTATTGTCAAAAAATCAAGAAATCCTAAACTAATTTCTAAATCATTAAACAATTAAAACTCGAACTAATGCTAAAATGTTTAATTATCATAAGTTCGTCTTTTAAATGTTGTTCATTTTTTTCCATTTTTCCTTTGAGAGCAAACGAAAATAAAGTCCCTTGCTCGAGTGCTATCGATGACTCATTGTTTTTAGCCAACCAAAATAAATAAATAAATAAAAATGGAAATTAGGTCATGTGCATTTTCAGGATGTGTTTGTTAACAGAGATCCAAAGAGATGCCTTGGGAAAGGCAACCACAATTTCATCCCCTTTTACAATTAGATTTTAAGAGAAATTCTCATTCCCTTCAGCATGTGGGAAGGAAGAAGGGGAAAGGAAGGTAAACCTGGGTGTCACTGGAGTATAACCTGTACAAATAGATTCATCCCACTTCAAGGTTCCAATCTAAAGGGAGATGGCCATAAACATAAATAGTTTTTTAAGCAGCAGCCCTACAGAGAAACCATTTGACATTTTAAAAAATCTTTCTGGGTTCTTTTGGCTTAATTTGAGAAACAGGGTGTTCCTTCTGAAGAAATGGTTAAAACTCCAACAAAAGTATTTATTCAGCATTTATGGCAGCCAGGCAGGCTAAAAACTCAAAATTTTCAGCTTCCTGCTTTTAAACAAACAAACAGAAGCTGGCTAACATTACAGAGCACTGTTCTGAGAAAAAGCCCTGGCCTGTATCTTTACCCTCTGCTTTTCTTCCTCACCTACCTACCTACAGCCAAGGTTGAAAAATGGTTTGTTGACAGCAAGGAAGAAAAGTTTCACTTCTGCCCCTTGACATCTAGCTTGCCACAGCACTTTGTTATCGCAGGAAAACTTGCATACTATAGGATGACACCCTCCAGCATTTGTCTTAATTTATTATGAGGTCACTGAGAATACATTCAGCACGAGGACCTACCAGGAAAGCATCCTCCAACCCAAGGATCATAAGACAAAGGCCAGGTGGTAAGTATTGAAGCAGCCCATTTTTTTCTTTTTTTAAAAAAACAACCTTTGCATCATTCTGACTTTCTATTAAAAAGCATCACCCCACACAGAACAATTAAAAGGTAGGGGTGGGGCGAGTTTGTTTTAGCTTCACCCTGACAAAAGAGTTTTAGGTTAATGAGATAGAGACAAGAATGGCCTTCTGGACAGGAGTCTCTGTTCAAAGCTCTACAGGGTTAGCTTGGTCTGTTAAAAAAAAGAAAAAGGAGTGTCATTAGAGACAATCCCTTCATTAATTTCGGGGAATCGTCCCTTGCCAGGAAGTGATATTGGGAAGAAGTTTATCATTTGTGATAGTGATTCATCTTCAAATAACTGAAAGCAAGACTAGAACGGGAGGCTACTTGGAAGATTTAGGCTTCCATAATATGAATCTATTTTAAAATCCCGTTGGATAGATTTGTGGGCACACTACCACTCTAGCCATGTTTTTGCAGGTAGACATTAGTGCCAAGGATCCAAGGTGCATGCGTTTTGACTGGCAGATTCTGAAGGTGTGATACTCTGGTGTTTTCAGGAAAAGGATCCACACAGCAGGAACTCATAGCTACATTATTGGCTGCCCCAAAATCTTAACTAGGTCAGTATGTTTGCCACATGGATATAGGATTGCTGCCTCTCTTCCCCACATCTGCCCATACATGCACATACACACCCAGATGTCTATGTGGTCCAGTATCAAAGTACAGAGGAGCGCACATGCCGTCAGGTTAAAATTAGAGAAAGAAAATCAGGCTGAAAGCTAGATGTCTGACAAGAAGACATGAAGCGTGTCTTTGGCAAGGACCAGAAAGGTAGTCTTAAGTAGCCCACCTAACTGTGAGATAAGCACAAGGTAATCATGCTGGCCTGTACTATAACCAGCAGCCCATGCTGCCTCAGACTGCAAAAAAGGCCAAGAGCCCAAGCAGGAGTGTTCATCTCAAAGGACTAGAAGATTTATTGCTGCCACGAAGAAAAGAGAAGTCCCCTGAGAGAAATCTTAAAGCATGGGAATCACAAGGCCTTCTTATGGTCTGATTGCTCCACAATTGCTTTACAGCATAGAAGAGAAATTGGATCCCTTCATCTAAGAGTCCTGCACATCAGCTAGCATTGGGTGGGCATCAGAGCAAAGTCTCAGTTGTGGTAGTCCATGATGCTAAAGTGCAGTGTTGCTTACAGAGATGATTGGCATTGAGGAATATATTCTTTCTTGGGGATGATCAGCCACTACATAGTGGCTCTAAATCTAGTTGAAGGTGTGCACCGTTTCAGAGCTGGGGATTGTGTTTGGTTAATTTGGATAGAAGGAAATATTAATTTAAGTGGGATGGAAACCTAAAAAGATTATAAAATTCTAGCTAAAATGGGAATATTTTAGTAGTTAGTTAAGATCCTTAGATTTTACCACTGTCTGCACCACAACCTGCTAATAATTCATTTGGGAAGTGCAAGGAACTATGCCTTTTACTGAACATGCTGCATCACTATGTCTTCTCACATCAGCATTTTCTTCCTTTCCTATACAAACGGCAGTAGACCTGGGAATTATTTTGAGACCCCTTCCCCAGACAAGCAAGAAAGGTTCTATTGTGGGAAGGGGTTTACATTCAGCAAGCAAAATAAATGTGGGTGTTAAAAGAGACAACCAAATCTATGTTAAAGTCCGAATTTCAGTCCGAAAGTTCAAAAGTTAGAATTAGTCTGGGGTTGCAATAGTGTGTCTGGAAAGGGCAAGTGGCAAACATTCCACTGAGATCTATTCAAACTGTATGGAAAGAGACAGGTGGGTTAGAAAGAAAGCAGTGCCTTCTAGCACACAGCCCTTCCTTTCAAGACAAGGTAATTTGGGAAAGAATCCCACAACGTCCCAGAACCAAACTGACCTGCTGTAGCTATGCTCATCTGAAGGAGCAGGTCAGCTCCTTCAGATGAGCATAGCTACCTCACTGCCATCCTATTGTCCAGAAGGGTCCTTGGTTGCTTTTTTAGGGCAGCCATGCCCCACATTTAGAAGTAGGACCCTCTTTATGCTTAAAATGGTAGGGAATCCAACCTTAGTAAGCTAAATTTATTCCACAGAAACTTCCCAAATTCTCTCTGGCTCTATCTTGCAGTTGTATATTAAGCACAATCTCTGCATGGTATCCTCACCCTAACAAGTTTTGCTTGTTTTCTCCTTTATCAGGTACTGTTAACAGTATTGAACCACCCATTTCTTCCCCTCACTGTTGATGGGGACTTCCAGGTCAATTCTGGATTCCAGAGTTCAGTTGCAGCAGAAGGAGCAGCCGACTTCTGTGCCCTGGTCAGAAAGAGAGCAATGCCTTCTAAAGAGATTGTGCATGGAGACAGAAATCAGGGTCTGTGCATAAACTGCATTTCCTGGTTTGGGAGAGTTTTTAACCTTGCTGAATAATTTTGTAATACCTGTAGAAAATATTTTTGAAAAAGAAAGCTATGGAAGTTGATGTGAGTAAAAGCAGTGGTTATATGATGAAGCATGCAGTTTTTATTTTTGAAACTTTTGTCAGTTTTCTGCCCTTTTGGTTTTTGGGATAGCGAGATAATGGTGGTGCTGAAAATCTACTAATACAATCAAGTTATTATAGCCCTCTACCCCCTCCTCACCTCCCACAAGAAAAAATGCAAAGGGAAAAAAGGAACAGAAAGAAAAGGAGAATAAAAGGAGTTGTCTCCATTTCCTGACTTTGATAGTTGGGACAAAATCACCTAAAATCTTTGGGACCTGAGACACAAAGTGTTGCTTTTGCACAAGAATCTGAAGGTCTTTCCAGGCAACTCACCCCCCCCACCCCCAATACACAGTTTAAAACATGCACTTGATGCTCAGTTGTTTTAAATGGTGTAGACAGATTTTTGCAATGCTCCCTATTTAAGGAAAATGCCTTGTTTCCGCATCTTCACATTACTGTTGAGAAAATGTTGAGTAGGGAGACAGCTACTTTTTCTGGGCTTGTGTCCATGACACCTGGTTTGAAGAACCTGATTTTCTTCTGGTGTCCATCCCTCTGCTTTTTAATTGGTAGAGTTTTGTAACTTTTTAAAGTGTCTCATTTGTTGTGTGCTGCCCTATAAATCATGGGATACTGACCCACTCTATGTTGGTCTCAGATATCCTACATATAGAAGACAACTCAGCCCCACCTCTGAGCTGCCCTACTTTTTACTAAGCGGAGTGGAATGGACCAAGAGGAAGATGCTGGTTTTGGGATGGACCCTTTCTAACTTGAACTAGAAAAGCCAACAGTCCTTGGCTATCCTGCCCCCACTCTGCCAACAACACAGTTTACAGCAATACTAACACTCCTATCCTAATTCCGTGCATGGGGAGTGATGCCAAAGATTTGCTAGCAATCTCTGTAGGTGTGTGGTATCTTTGTTAATTGTTTGAAAAGGCCCACTGGAAGGAATGATTGGACCATGCACAGCAATCGCACTTAGTGGCTTGTTTGTTTCCCCCCCTTTGGAATTTGTTATTGTGACTGTGTATGAAGTTCAAGAATCCCAGTAAAAATTTCCAGCAAGGTCTCTTTTCCTTTTTTATAAAAATAGATTTTTAAAATCTTTTTTAAAATTTTTGTTGGGTTTTCTTCTTTGTTTCAGTTTCACCTTTTAAAATTTATGATTTTCCCCTTGTTTGGTCACTTATTTGTTTTAAAAGAGAAAGGAAGACCTCAGCCATACTAACCATCTTCCCTTTGCCCAAAACACCTTTCAATCTATTCAGTTGTCAATGATCACAACTCTGGGGCTGATTTCCTTCCCCTGTGCTTGGTTCTATAAATTCTTCATGAAATATCAGTTTACAACAAAAGAAAAACATTTCATCTTGGGGAAGAAGAAAAATAAAATGTTTAACTTACTGCTCCATAACGTCTCAAATAGCAAGTCCCTACTTCTGACCCGTAAGAAACTTATCTAGTCCTTACAACCTGATTAGAAGCCATAAAGACTCTAGAAATCTTGGACTTTGTGCCAAATTCTTGACTGCCCTTTTTTACATCACTCTGGCCCAAACTTTCATTTCAATGTAAAGTAGTTAAATAAATAAGCAAATATTCAAAACCTGGTCAGCAAATTTTACAGCATACAAGTGTAAAATGGTTCTTCTTTTCCCAGGGAATGAGTTTTCTCTGGAATCAAATAGGAAGTACCCTCTTTTCAGACATAAAAGGTTAGATTTATTTTCCCAAATATGGCATCATTCTAATTAGGGGCCAAGGTAAACAGTGGGATTAAGAACCTGTATTACTAACATATTAGACCAACAGATGAGATGAGTGCAATCTCCTCCAACCACATTTGTTCTTTTTCTTTCTTTCTTTTTGCATTGTAAGAGAACAAAGGTGGTGAGCTGAATCTTTTTAATTCCTCCCCCTCGGCTAGCTCAGAGTAACAGTCATGACCTTCTTGGATTTGTTGGTTCACAATGTTTTAACATGAAGGGGACATTTCTATCACACCTTACTGGGAGTGTTTTTTTCATCCTCCAGGGTCAGAAAAACTGTCCACCAAAGAAACCATACAGGTGTGGAATTCATAGAGGGAAAGATATATGGACAACTCGAGAAAGCTTCAGACCTGGGCATGTATGTTAGAAAGAAAGCCTTGAAAGAGGGAGGGGTCACCAAGCATAGAAACAAGAGAGGTATCCTATTCTGAGCAGATGTCACCCCTGCATGCTGTCAGAACAGGGTTTAATTTTCAAGAAGTGGCTGACAAGTTGCTGCATCCGTGCTTCCCGCTGGGCTGTCGGGCATGGGGAGAAGGAGGGGGAGGAGCCTCCTGCTTCCCAAAGATCACGGTGTCTGGCGGTTGAATATTCTGCAACATTGAGTCAATGAACATTTCCGTTCTTGTGGCGAGTTGGGGAAGAGAGCTGTTTCCAGCACACTGTTGCTCCCCCCTCCCCCCATCTCTCTGGCGCATTTGCTCACTCATGCCTTGTGTTGCTTACTGGTCTTGAAGGAAACCTGGAGGATTCGGTCACCCAGTCGGTAGCCATTGAGGCTGGCGATGGCCATGGCGGCTTCATCATAGTTGGTCATGGTGACAAAGCCAAAGCCTTTGCACTTGTTGGTGGTGAAGTCGCGGATTACTTTGACGTTGGTGACAGCTCCAAAGGGCCCAAAGAGCTGCCAGAGGACGCTCTCATCTGCCTCTGGAGAGAGGTTGTACACAAAGATGCACCAGCCAGCACTGGAGGCCCCGGTCAAATTGACTCCTGCCAGACTGGTCATGCTGTCGATCGTGATAGGAGAGAACCTGGAGATCAAGGAGAGAGGACTACTTTGGGTGTAAGGCTGGCATTCTGCCAGCATAAATTCAATGCATTACAGAGAGGTTAGGGACAGTGGTGACAACCCCCAGCAAAAGGGAGCAGTGCCCGCTTTCATCTAGCATTCTTAGCTTAAAAGGGAACTCATCAGAGAGGCAATTTCTCTTAAGATTTTATCTATGCCAGGAAGCTGACATAAATTGTATGATCCTATTTCCATAATTCTTTTATTTGCCAAGACAAATCCAGAAGCTAACATTTGAATTCACATTCTTCAAATATATTTCTCCCTATCTTGGGCTCTTCTTAAGGTTTAGTTCTGCTTGCAAGATGGAAGAAATATTTGATTTATCTATTGGGCTTCCTGAGAGCTAAATAAATACACTAGCATATTATGAAAGGGTTTGTAATAAAATGAACTGTGACCATCATTTTTGCAAGGATGGAAATTGGAATCTGGTGTATTGTTTGCAAAATGAAGATCTTAGTTTGAGATAACTTCAAGGTAACAAAGTATAATTGCAACGTAAGTACCAAAATCAGATGGAGATTTAGCAAACCTTCTGACAATGGCAGGGGACAGCCCACCACACATTTCTGTTCTGTCTTCCATCTATCACAATCTTCCCCCCCCCCCCATGCCTTGTCTACCGCAACATAATTTTCACTAAAAAGTTCTTGAATAACTTAAATTAATGGATTAATTCAGACAAACCATCTCTACCGGGATTTAGACATTGTGCCAAGTCTAAATACAGTTTCCTTGTCTGTGGCTTGTAGGGCTGGGTAAACATAACAACAATGGGTTATTCAATAAACTATAGTTTTGGACAGTGTGCAAACCATTTCTACACCCAGCTGAATCAACTTTGTTCTAGGTCCAGAAAGTGGCTTGTAAGGTTGGGCAAACATAGCCACGGTGGTTTATTCAATAAACCATGGTTTTACACAGTGTGCAAACCTCTTTCTGGATCATACCCAGCTGGATCAACTTTGTTCCAGATGCACAATGTATCTCGTTCGCATGCTACTAAGCCAAACATTTCAAACAGAAAGTGACTGACAGGGATAATGGCTCAGTCAAGCTACTTCCTCAACCTAAACTAGCCGAGTAAAGTTGCCTGAGTCAGCATCAGTGTTCAGATTTAGCTGATTGCTGCTAAAGGCCCGTGCACACTTACTGGAGGAAGCCCCATGGACCTCAGTAGGACTTATTTCTGAGTAAGCAGGCATCAGATACTGCTCTTATATCTTTGAGTGCAAAATTTGAACATAGATGCATGCTTTCATACCCTTGATAAAAATTCTCCCCAATGGTCATGTTGGGAGTTGATATGGACTGAATCGGGGCAGAGTTACAGAATGGGCAGCTTTTCTTTGCCAAATCTGAGGAGGCAGCTGAATGTTGCCAGGAATCTCCAGGGCAGACTGGAGCTCCCACAAAGGAAGCTAAGGCAGCAAATATTTTAAATATCAGCTTAAAATGAAGAGTATGGTCTGATACAATGAATATTTTTAGTTTAAATAAACAATGCTACAGCACTGTTGAACATAATAACATATGAACTGGATATGTGTCTGGACAGGAGACTCCTGACAGTTTCAGAAGCCATGCCAAATTTTCTATGGAAGAGTTGGTTATCTGGGTAAATGTCATTGTTCAAACAAATAAATAATCTTTTGGGTCTCAAAGGGTGCCCACAAATTGAAAAACAAAATGGGTTATTGCTTTTCTGATATACTTTTAGAACAATCACTAACTTCTGGCTCACAAGCAATGGAATTAAATGAAACCAAGAAGCACCCAACACAATGAAATCTAAGAAACACAGGACCAAAAATCATAAAGAACAGCCAGTCATCTGAGCAAACAGCAAGCCCTTCTCTCAGCCAAACCCAAAACAGAACCAAAAGAACACATGAAAGACTATGGTGCGTCCTCAAGACACACACATTTGAATTCCACAGCCTAAGTCAGAAATTGGAGGGATTTTAGCTTTTCTTTTTCAATTCCCGTCTTCACTGAAGAAAGTGTGGAAGGGTTATTGGGGTTTTTGGGTGATTAAAAAGAAAAGATCAATATACAGTGAAAAGCACTGAATCAAGCAACCAAATGTTGTCTATGTGATGGTTTAAACATGGCTCAAACTGGGAAAGAAAATGGTCCTCTCTATAGGAGACTCTGCCCCCTCCAAGTCTCAGTGCTGGGTCTGATCAATCACAACCCTCAGCTTCTTTCAGGTTTCTACAAAATGGAAGCATGGCTGTGTTGCAGGGAGGCCTTGGCAAGGCAGAAAAGGAAGTTCTTGGCTGGGGAGCGGGGTTTGCCCTGACCAATCACCTTTTAAAAATCCAGCCAAGATGGGGAAGAGGAGGGGGCGAGGAGCGTAGGCTTTGGAAGGCTATTTACCTCTTGACGCCGTATGCCATGTTTAGCAAATTGTCGAGCCTGTGGGAGGAAGAGGAAGATGAGGAGAGGCCATTGTTAGTAGACAATCTCGTAACAAAAGGGTCCTGTGAGGTTATCTGACCTGATTGTCAGTGCAGCAGAAAGGCAGTACATGGATTCTGTCACTGCCACATCTGCCATTTAATGTGTGTGCACAACCGCATCCTGAGTCCCTGGTGTCTTATAGTTTGGTTGGGGGAGGGAAATTCAAAAATAATAACAAGGATCAGGTGCTCTACGTATTTTTACACATCTATTTTTTCATGATGCTAGAAAGTGTTGGAAATGGGAGGCATTAAGTACTAAAGGGCGGTGAAAGTTGTATTTCAAACATCACAATGAGGATGAGGATGTTTCTGACACTCATTCCTTTTAAAAACAAGACACATAAAGAATAGAAGCGTACATGGCAAACATGTTTATAGTTTCATTTTGGCATCCCAGCCCCGTTTTTACAGTGGATTTTCCTTTCCACTTGGTGGCCCAGATTTTATATAGTAATTCTCTTGACATGGGATCTACATGCTGGCTTTATAGTACAACAAGATTCCCATTATTCTGTAAGATCAAAAGGTTTTTCTTTCTTTAGCAATATATAACGACTGTGGTTGCTAGACAAAACCTCAAAGTGCCTTGGTTGTTAGAGCTTTCAGCTGTCAAAATCAAATAATTTAATCCTTCTCAGTTAACTTTCCTGAATTTCTAATTGCTCTGTGCCTATGTTAACTCAAGTGTTCATCACCTATACTTGTATGCTTTTCCAGAATTCTAGTTCTTCAAGGAACCTTGTGTAAAAAGAAAAAATATTTTAAAAGCTTCCTTTCACAAATTGTGCATTTAAAAGAATAGAAATATTTGCTTGCTTTGTACAATGTAGCATTTTTTTTACTACAGATTTATAAGTATTGCCTCAGAATTACAGTCCTTTTAACTGGGGCATTTTGCTGCTTTCCATGTGCAGCAGTTAATTGTGTGATGGCAGAACTACATTGTCTAGGCTCAAGTATTTTGGTCCATATATTATGGTTTTATCCAAAAACTGTAAAATTAATTAGCCAAGGCACAGGGAAAGGGAAAAGAAATCCTTATGTTCACATGTTCCATGGGTTTGTATGGATTTTACACTATATGCCATGCAGATGCCATGCTTTTATATGTGACGTTTATGTATGGGTAGAAATGCATGAGCAGCAAATTCAAATCAAGTGATCCTGAACTACCATTCGGCCCAGTCTTAATGCACATACACAAGGCATACACAGCTCTTCATCAAACAGATTGGAAAAGTAACTAAATTCCTAGCAAATTCCTTTTTTCATGGATTTACATCTACTGAATATAGATTGTTTTAGCACAGTGGTTCTCAACCTTCCTAAGGCCGCGACCCTTTAATACAGTTCCTCATGGTGTGGTGACCCCCAACCATAAAATTGTTCCTAAGACCATTGAAAATATGTATTTTCCGATGGTCTTAGGTGACCCCTGTGAAAGGGTCGTTCGACCCCCAAAGGGGTTCCAACCCACAGGTTGAGAACCACTGTTTTAGCAGATCTGGTAAAAAATAATTGCTGGATCAAGTATTCTGATTTTTGGGGCAGATTTATATATAGGATTCCTGGATTCTATCTATCCATAACTATAACTTGAGACTATTGGAGAATTATTTGATGGTTAGAGTATCATCTAGACAAAGAAAGAGGAAATACTTGTGCTGGGTTGCTATTTTTGTCTTCTGTCTCTACAAATCAAGCCAAATATAATGCAATGAAGCATTACATGCATTTTCAAAATAATTTGAACATGAATTGCAAGCTATTTGACTCCCAGACAGACATGATGGTAATTTCACTGATAATATTAAACATGGACCATTTTACCTGAGAGGTAATCCCCAAATCCATTACACACAGGTTTAGAAGTACCCCATTGAAATAGGAGAAACTGGACTAACATATTTTACAATTGTGAGCAGCTGCTTTTTTTAAAGTCCTTCAATGAAGAATGTTAAATTAGCCATGTTATCACACAAAGCTAGTTGGCAGACAACTAGAAGACAAAAGATACAATTCAAAGAATACTTACTGACTCTGTTCAACATATAGTGACCACTACTTTAAAATGCCTTACAATTTAGTCAGAAGGGGCAGGACAGTTATAACTGTTTTGCCTTCATTTGGCCTACAAGGAATCCCCTGAAATTTACATTTTGGGGGCTGTTTTCTTCAGGAATTATCTCTCCCAGCTCCTGGATAATAGACATTGGCTGCACAAAATATTAATCCAGAATCCTGGCATTGCATCAGGGCTAAGTTTGCTGCTCTACAGTGTCTGGTCACATTCACAGTGTGGGAAGTCAGATGTCTGAGATGAGTTCCTATCTCAGGATTTGGATCAATAAATTTCCACAGTGATATTTCTAACTATATAGCTATTGAGTTTGCAGGACAAGTCAAGCAAGGATAATCAGGCAGGTAGCAAGCCCTAAAAGTATATACATAGCAATCAGCAGGATTTTAGAAATTTCAACTTTGCCTCTGATGTAAAAGTGATTGTTATAACAATCGATCATGAGACATTCTTTGTTTTTGCTCTTCAACTAAGCCACAACTGATAACCAACTCTCGATTAGCATACCAGAGAATTACGGTAGATTACCTATGCTTTATATGAAAGAAAAATGAAAAAATGAGCTGCAACAAAAATGCACAATGAGTTAAGATATTGTTTTTTTCTTTGTCTCTGTCTTGTGGTCTCTTAAGTCCGAAACACCAAAAAACACAATACAAAATCATTTACAGCTCCCAATAGATTGAGAACAGAAAAGACTAAGCCCAGGTCAACCTCTTAGAAATAAACATCCTTGGATTTCATCTCACAATGCAGTAATAATCTCCAGAAGCAGAAGGAAACATCTATAATGGATTTTTTTAAAAAAATCAGAGGATAGAAATGCTCACTGTTTTAGTTCTGTCCTCTTCCACAAGCAGTATGATATTTTTAACAGTCTTTTCTACCAAAATTCAGCCTGCATAATTATATCATATCAAAATCCCTTATTCTTGGCAGTACTGCCTAGTATGGAACTGCCTAATAAAATCCATCATCCATGCTGTCTTGACCTCCCTTCAACAGTTACATCAGCTAGCCATGGAAAGTACAATTTCATAAAGAGTCATCTGTAACATAATAGCTCCCTGCTTCAGACCATTCCTGAAGAGGCTTCTAGTCTTGGCATTTCGTACCACAAGCCTATACTGGTGGGTAGGAAATATGATAGACTCATAGCTAAAAAGGTAACATTGTGCCACCAATATAGACTATGAGGTGTTACATCATCTCAGTTGTTCATCTGAGTCATAAAATGGGACCACTAGCTACCATAAATTGGAAGGATGAACAACTGCTGAGCCTTGGAGATACCATGGGTGATGAATAGAAATACCATATGAGTGCCACACAATGTTACATGAAAAGGGATAATCTCACATGATTATTTTTCTACAAGAATATGGGGAAAGGATATGTAAATCCATGTACCTCACACTACCAGAAGTGAAAATTTAATATATCTACTTCTCCAGTTGTATTTCAATGTTTAAACCATGATTACAAATGGAAAAGTAAACATCTGCATTATCTTTACATAGAATGGGCAGCTTTTCTATACTGCTGTGTAAAGAAAACATTATGTCTGAAAGAACCCTAGCACACAAAATATATGAGAAACATAGAAGAAAGTATTGAATACTGAATATGTGCTATATACACAGATTTCAAGCTGCAAGCAGACATTCCAAAACAAAATGAGTGAGAGTTTTACACCATTTTTGTTCTGGTTATTCAAGTATCTTCCAAACTGATCAGAACATAGGCTAAAGAATTCTGCAGGGCAAAATCTATTTCTGTTTACCTGTAGGGTGAAAAAGATTCTACGAATTCACAGGTAAATGTTTCAGGAGCCTTGGTTCTTCCTCCTTGACAGATAGCATTGCCCAGACTGTTCTTTTTTGTGGCACTCTAATTATGGAAGAGAAATCTGGCAACACTCTAGGTTCAACATTAAAACTCAATCTCCAGTTACATTAGTAGAGTTAGAATACCAGAAATTCTTGGGTAGGCCAATAGAGTCACTGCTACAAAAATTGCTAGGAGAAAGATATTAAAGGTATTAAAAAGCTATTTGACTCAGAACTACCTGTCCTACTCTCTCCTTTATCAAAAGCAATTTTCAGATGTTTGTTCTACCTTTGGAGTATTTGTTCCAGCAGACTCCTCCTTGCAGCAGCCTAGCCACCCAGAGGACTCCTCATAAAAACGAAATCTTTGCAGACTAAGTAAAGCATAGAAAGAGTTTTGTCCTTCCCTTTTACAGGGAAGAACCATTTCTCTCCTTTTGCACTGTTTTGTGGCCATCAGCTGTAAATATAAGACTTTATCAAGAAAAGAAAGAGAGCCAATGTATCTTAAGGAAGAGTCTGCAGCATGAGAACTGTTTCTCTGACCCAAGCCCCATGGATTATTTTTTGCAAGAAACGTTTTGTTAAGAAGCAACTGGTATGATTCTGCCATGGGGCTGTAGAAGGAAACGAAAGCATTTCCTATTGTATTTGTTTGTGGACTAATGGTACCCAGATAGGATAGACTAAAGATGAATGTCTCCAAGTATGGGATCTGAAAACTACAGCTCCCTTAAGCAGAGGGACAACAGCTACAAGGCACTGGGTGAGGAGAAGACCTGACCACTCAGCCTTCCAACAAAGGAGAGGGCAACTTGTCTCACCTGAATCGCTGAGTTTGGTGATGTAAAGGCCCTGTGTACCGCCGGGCTGTAGTCTGATACAGGTGTGTGAGTAATGCTTGCCCTGTCTTCTGGCTGGGATTATTGGCAAATTTGACTGTGATGGGCTCACTAGCACCCAGCGGTTTCTGTCCATTCAGCCCCTTGATGGCTTCCTCAGCTTCTATCCTCTTGTCAAAGCGGATGAATCCCACACCTCTAGACACACCTACAAATGGAAAAACGGGGGAATTAATGCTGATTACTGCATATTCTGATTGTTTAGGCAACAATGTCTCCTAGCTAAAGCAGAGTAGCTGAAATTGGTTGTAATGTTGAACATTGTTACTGATTTTAATTTTCCAGAGGAAGACAACTGTTTGCAATGCATTCGGCAATCTTTATAGATCAATTGCTACTCTTAGGCATTTCCTTTCTTTTCTTTTGTTTTTCCTAGCTTGAGTGGGAACCACAACCTATTTTGCTCAGTGGTTCCAAAACAAGTCGACTCAGCTGAGTCAAAGCTCAGTCTAGGAACATATTTAAATGTTTTTGGGCACATATAGAATTTAGAAGTTTCTCTGTGACATTATGAATGATAGTTTTCATTTATTTCTAAAATGAGAACTATCTGGCAGAGTTCTTTGCTTGTCACTGCAGAAGTAAGAGTGATTCATATATAACAGAGAGATACACAATAAAATATATACATTTGAGCACATGACTTAATACAAACAGTATCATAGAAAGTAATTATTTATTTTACATACGGGTAAGTAACAATACTTACAAATACATGCATAACCTTCAATGTGTAACATAGCCTGCTTTCTTACACTGCCCTGCTCCCTGCTTTATATCCCCTGGCACTCAACTCTTAACACTGGCACCAGTGTGGAGTAAAATCCCTGCTCTTGTGTTACCTGTGACCTGATCCACAAGGATGCGGGAGGTGATGATGCGTCCATACTGTGAGAAGAGCTGCTCCATCTCTTTCTGGCTCATGGTTTTGGGCAGGCCACTGACATAGAGATTGGCATCACGGATAGAAGCAGAGCTCGGCCGTGCGTAGGACACCTGGTGGGAAGAAGGGCATAGTTACAAGAGCCATCGAGAAAGAAGCAAAGAACAATCTTCTGAATTCTATTCTCACATCAAAAGAAGCAACCTTCTATCATAAAACAAAACAAGCAACACTTTCTTTGAAGGGGAGCCAAGATTCCTATTTATTGGTACCTTTTCTTTACCTCTATTTCCTTTCTCTACAAGCCTTTTTCTGCAAACTCTTAACTGTGGGCTCTGTAGGGCAGAAATCATTTTTTCCGTGAGCATTTGGGAAGGAAATGGCAATGTCCCTGTGTATATTTAGAAAATAAAATCTTCTAATTACAAAATTAGAAACTGGCAGACAGCAAAGAGCTAGCTTCTAGCACCACCCCTCTTTCCATGGAGCAAATTGGGCCGCAGGAAACTCTTTGAAAATAAAAGTGAAGTAAGGCTGCAGCCCAGTGTTTGGTGGGAAAGTGTGCCCATAGTAAGTAGGGATAGTAAAAAACAAAAACAAAAACCACCCCCTTTGGGGCCAAAAAGCAAAGTGTTACCATCAATCAATGTTATGTAATAAACTATGCCTATGCTGTATTCTCAAAACTCCAAATGAGCCACAGTCCCAGAAGATTAAAGATGTAGTTCTTTAAAGGTGTAGAGGGGGAGCCACAGGGCTGAAATGCTACCGGTTCACACCAGTTCGGGCGAACCGGTAGTAATAAAAGCTACCAGTTCAGGTGAACTGGTAGTAAAATAATGCTACCGTTTTGTCCAAACCAGTATTTTTGACGATCAGCTGTGCTGCACAATTTATATTCGCTAGAAAGCAGGAAATCCTGCTTTCTAGCGAAACTAAATTGCGTGGCAGAGCTTTTCCCCCCTCACTGTTCTACTTACCTTCTTAACCATCCTTTTTCTGCACAAAGCACATGTTTGGTGTGCACTGTGCATGCGCATGTGCACAGCATGTGTTTGGAGTGTACCAAGCATGTGTGCACACGTGTGTTTGGCACGCACCGCGCATGTGCGGGCAGTGAGCCACTGGCAAACTGTGGAGGATTTCACCACTGGGGACTCAATTTGGTGTAGTAGTGAAAGTACTGGCATAAAAGCTAGGAGATTCTGAGTTCTAGGCTTGCCAATTGGGTGACTTTGGGCCAATCATTCTCTTTCAGCCCAATCCATTATACCAGGTTCACAGTGGGTTAGACATGATTGGGCACAAAAATAGAGAGTTCCTGTCCCTCCTGAGCTCTGCTCTGCCTTTAAGAGGAGTTTTCCCTCACATCCCGTGCTCCTCACCTTGATTGTTTTTGTCTGCAGTTTGAGTCCATTCAAGGTGTTGATTGCTTTGTCAGCATCATTGGAATCAACATAGTTGACAAAGCCGTAGCCTAAACTCTGCCCTGGGAGTGCAGAGAAGAAGAAAAAAATACAGTAAAGATGATGCTAAGCAAAAAATGGGAATAAATAATTTTCTCTGACAAACCTACCCTGAACAAAAATAATCAGTTAATAATATTTCAAAAAAGACATGGTGACAGTATAAATGTAAACTATTTCTCAGTTCAGGAATATGCAAAGTTTGTGCATTGAACACAACATCCAATCTCTGGATGACGAAAGCAAACACTTATGCTGGACAACTCTCAAATACAAAAATACACTAAAATAAAATTCTGGTAAAGCTTTTATCTCAAGAGAAATCTACTTTATTCTCCAAGAAATAACTGAAAGGGAACAAAAAGAGTACTATAAATTGTGGGAGAATACAGTAAGTGGCTGGGTTCATATCACAAGTTTTTTCCACTTCATTCAATATGTTCAGTAATAATGTCACAATCACACAATATGCCTCAATCAAGTCCAGGTGTCTATGGTCTAAAATTTAATTTCCAGAGCCTTCTCTGTGGTGGCACCTACCCTATGGAACAATCTACCCCCAGAGATACGAGTGATCTCCGACCTCCGGATTTTTCGTCGGGCCCTAAAAACTCATTTTTTTCAACTAGCCGGTCTGTCCTGATTTTAGGGTTAGTTTTAAAATTTTTAAAATTTTAATATTTATTTTAATTGACAAGTTTTAAATTATGAGCCAAATTTATAAATTATCTTAATTCTATTTTAATTGTGATGTTTGTATAGATGTTTTTTATCTGGCTGTTCACCGCCCTGAGTCCGAAAGGAGAAGGGCGGTATAGAAATGCGAATAAATAAATAAATAAATAAATAAATAAATATAATTATTGCAGATGAGATAACAGGTTTGATTTAGATTTTTAGATTTAGATTTTATTACACTTCTATACCGCCCTTCTCCCAAAGGACTCAGGGCGATGTACAGCCATCTTAAAACACATATATACTTACAAAATTTAAAACAATTTAAAAACAAATATATAAAAATTTGGCCCACAAAATTAAAAGCTAACAGACACCCAATTTAAAATTCCTATTAGGCCAGCCCGGCTTGTTGGAATAAAAGAGTCTTCAGGGCGCGGCAAAAGGTACGCAGGTCGGGGATCATACGAACCTCTAGGGGCAACTTATTCCAAAGGGCTGGTGCCCCCACAGAGAAGGCTCTCCCCCTGAGTGTCACCAGTCGACATTGTTTGGCCGACAGCACCCTGAGGAGCCCCTCTCTGTGGGAGTGTATTGGCCGATGGGAGGCTATCTGTGGCAGAAGGTGATCGCGTATATACCCCGGTCCTAAGCCATGGAGCGCTTTAAAGGTGGTAACCAACACCTTGAATCGCACCCGGAAGACCACCGGGAGCCAGTGCAGCTCGCGCAGGAGAGGTGTTACATGGGTGCGCCGTGTCACCCCCATAATCACCTGCGTGGCCGCATTCTGGACCAGTTGGAGCCTCTGAGTGCTCTTCAAGGGGAGTCCCATATAGAGAGCATTACAGTAGTCCAGACAGGACGGGACGAGGGCATGAGTGACCGTGCGCAGGACATCCCAGCCCAGAAAGGGACGCAACTGGCGGATCAGGCGAACCTGATAAAAAGCTCCCCTGGCCACGGCCGTCATATGATCTTCCAAAGACAGCAGTGCATCCAGGAGAACACGCAAGTTGCGAACCCACTCTGAGGGGGACAAGATCTCGCCCCCAATAGTCAGCGATGGAACCAGCTGACTATACCAGGACGCCGGGAACCACAGCCACTCGGTCTTGGAAGGGTTGAGTCTGAGCTTGTTTCTCCCCATCCAGATCCACACGGCCTCCAGGCACCGGGATATCACGTCCAGGGCATCATTGGGCTGGTCCGGGATGGAGATGTACAGCTGGGTGTTGTCAGCGTACTGGTGGAAATTTACCCCGAAACCACGGATGATCTCACCCAGCGGCTTCACATAAATGTTGAACAGAAGGGGCGAGAGGACTGAGCCTGGCGGCACCCCACAAACAAAGCGCCTCGAGGTCGACCTCTGTCCCCCTGCCAACACAAACTGCGTACGGTCGGAGAGGAAGGAGGAGAACCCACCGCAACACGGTGTCCCCCACTCCCAATCCCTCCAATCGTCGCAGCATGATACCATGGTCGATGGTATCAAAAGCCACTGAGAGGTCTAATAAGACCAGGACAGAGGAGCAGCCCCTGTCCCGAGCCCTCCAGAGATCATCAACCAATGTGACCAATGCCGTTTCCGTGCTATACCCCGGCCTGAAGCCCAACTGGAACGGATCTAGATAGACAGCTTCATCCAGGTACTGGGGAAGTTGTCGCGCCACCATACTCTCAACAACCTTCGCAACAAAGCCAAGGTTGGAGACTGGACGATAGTTCGCTAATACAGCCGGGTCCAGGGAGGGCTTCTTGAGGAGGGGCTTCACCACCGCCTCTTTCAGAGAGGGAGGGAAGAAACCCTCAAAGAGCATTAATAATCCCCTGGAGCCAGCCTCGTGTAATCGCCCGGGAGACCAGCACCAACCACGAGGGACACGGGTCCAATAAACATGTGGCATCGCTAAGCCTACCCAGAATAATGATGCAGTATCTGTGTGATGGCAATAAATAGATTAGGTTTTTT
This sequence comes from Pantherophis guttatus, assembly GCF_059756535.1. NCBI lineage: Eukaryota > Metazoa > Chordata > Lepidosauria > Squamata > Colubridae > Pantherophis > Pantherophis guttatus. The sequence goes on from NC_142064.1 coordinate 112,881,665, forward strand.
CAGATGATTCAAAATTATTGTACTAGTATAGAAGAGATTGTATTGTACTTTGCTTCCTCCTCTCTATCACTTAGGTAAATTATATTACATTCCATTTTGCTTGTCCTGTAAGAATATTCTTGGGAGCTAAGAATGCTAGAATATTTATTAATCTAGAGTTATCAACTCTACATGGAATCAATTCTGCCCATTCCATCAATCCAGCAAATGGATGTCTGCAACACAGTTACATACACACTATACAGCTAGTCTCCGCATATGGACAGTCATTGGGACCATAAACTCCAACACTAAGCAACATGGTCTAAGGCATAATGCCACATGATCATGCTTATTTATGACCACAGCTCCAGTGGTCTCCTTTGCCATTATTAAGCCAATCCTGCATAGTGGCAATGTCCCAGTGGTCACATAATCACCATTTGCGCCCTTCTGCTGGCTTCCCCATTGAATTTGCTTGTTAGAAGCCAGCAGAGAAAGCTGCAAATGATGATCACATAACTGCAAGATGCTGCAACATCATATCTGCAAGCTGGTTGCTAAATGCCTGAATCATCATCATGTGACCATGCAACAGTCACAACGAGGACCTGTCCTACGTACCCCTCAGTCAGTGCTACTGTATCTTTGAACAGTCACTGAACTAGTGGACATTAAGTGAGGATTACCTGTATAAATGTATGAATAAGTTATCTCCTATTTGCATATAACCATTCAGTCTCATTCAAATAATGCTCCCTATGCTCTCCTTAAAGAAGCACAGAAGTATATATCAATGGGTAATGGCCTAGACTAGAGGCAACCTACATTGGCCTATATCTATCTATCTATCAATCAATCAATCAATCAATCAATCAATCAATCAATCAGAATAGAGCTGGAAGGTACCTTGTAGGTCATCTAGTCCAACCCCCCCAACTCCCACTCTGCCCAAGCAGGAGATCGTACACCATTTCTGACAGATGGCAGTCCAGTCTCTTCTTGAAAGCTTCCAGTAATGAAGCTCCCACAACTTCTGAAGGCAACTTCTGTTCCATTGGTTGATTGTTCCCATTGTCAGAAAAATTCTCCTTATTCCTAGGTTGAATCTCTCCTTGATCAGTTTCCATCCATTATTGTTTGGCCTTCAGGTTCTTTGGAAAATAACTTGACCCCTTCCTCTCTGTGGCAACCCCTCAAATATTGGAAGACTGCTATCATGTCTCCCCTGGTCCTTCTCTTCACTAGACTAGCCATGCCCAGTTCCTGTATCATCATATCTTTTAGCCTCCAGTGCCCAATGTCAAGGTTCCAAGTAACACCCCCAATGAAAGAAAACTCCAAGGTTTGAGTTTCCTCAAAGTTACATTTCATTAGAGATGTCATATTGGCACATCTGGGGTAAAATTGAATCTGAAAGTTTCCAGGTTTTCCCCACCCAAAGAAAAGTTAAAGTCCCTGCCCAGCACCCACAAGTCCATCACAATCTTTTGTATTAGGCCTTCAGACCTGCCACCCTAATCATCTTGGTTGCTTTTCTCTGCACTCTTTCTAGAGTCTCAACTTTTTTATAGTGTGGTGACCAAATCTGGATGCAATATTCTAGGTGTGGTCTTGTTAAGGCTTTATAGAATGGTATTTGTACCTCACTTGAATTTGATTGTATCCCTCTGTTAAGGCAATTTAGGATTGCATTTGCTTTTTTGGCTGCCGCCATCCACTGTTGGCTCATATTTAATTGGTTGTCCACTAAGACTCAAAGATCCCTCTCACAGTTACTGCTATTAAGCCTGGTTTCACCCAATCTATATGTGTACTTTTGGTTTTTCTTACCTAAGTGTAAGACTTTACTTTTCTCTACATAAAGTAGAGAAATTTCATTTTGTTAGATAGGGCCCAGTGTTCAAGTCTGTCAAGATCCATCTGGATCTTGAGCCTATGTTGGCTAATCCTGCCAGTTTAGTATCAGTGGTGGGTTGCTATTGGTTTGCACTGGATTGGGAGAACCGGTGGCAGCGGTGGTGGGAGGCTCCGCCCACCTGCCAGAATGCTTCTGCGCATGCGCAGAAGCACAGCACATGTGCACCCGTGAGCGCGCACGAGCACACATGTGCGAACCGGTACCGACAGGATTTGGAACCCGCCCCTGCTTAGTATCATCCGCAAATTTCATACGTTCCCCTTCTATTCCCTCATCAAAGTCATTTATCAGTGACCTCAATCCTCAAACACCTAACTTTCTCCAGGAATTCAGGTTCCTCAGCAAAAAAAAAAAAAAAAGTTAAAATTAGTTATATAGCACTGGGTGCCATGATAATGTCAAAGACAAACATTTTCCAAATTTTTTAATAGTGACATTCATCAACATATTGTAACCCTCCCAGAGTTACTTCTCATGAAATGAGCTGCTATATAAATTTGATTAATAAACAAAGATATCCACAGAGAAGAATTTTGGGTAAAAACGTTGAAGCAAGTGTGCTTTATTTTTAACATGTTAATATAGCAAAGCCTCCATAACTACTGTGAAAAAATAGGAAAATTTGTCCCATTATCCTGATTTTGGATAAGCAGCCTAATAAAAAGTAAGACCCCAAACAACTCACTATTTGTCTAAATAACTGAGCTTATCATCACAATGGACAGGTTTCATAGCATTTGTGCTGTGTCTGGCTCTCCACAGCCTGATGTTGAGATTTTAAGAAGTTGCCTTTGGTATAATTTCATTACCTAAATCAACAGCATATTATCAATAGCAAAGAAAACAAATGAAATTGGAGTGTATCACAAATGTTGAGATGTAGTTCAGTCCTGCCTAAAAGGAATGATCCTATTCAGATCTTTGTGGTATTACATGAATTCCAAAATCTCACCAACACATGTTCAAGCTTCTTTATTCCAAACACTTGCAAACTAGAAGCAGCATAGCCACTGATTCTATTCTATTCTATTTTGATTCTATTCCCTACTTTTTCTTCACACATTTACAGATCTCAAAATGAATTTATCTATCTATGCATCAGCAAACCGATTTACAGAATGCTAAGTATATTTCTGCCAATAGTATATTGGCTGCAAAATAGTGTTAATCCCATCTAATAATGATGTCACCTGAATTTATGCTGGAGGTTGGATTATCAATTTTACATAAAAGATAATAGAGCAGATTCATTGCAACCTGCCCAGTCAAAATCGGAAGATGATTATTAGCCACCATCTATCCAAGCATAACCTTCTTTTAGGTCTAGAACCAGGAGGGGAAAAAATCTAGATTAATGGCTGTTTCTTGAAGAATAACACTTAGTTTCTTCATTTGTACACATGCATCATATTGAATTTCTCATTCCTAGGCCTGACAACAACCAGACCATATGCTAGCCTATTTGTTTCACATTTTGCTTCAGAAAATAATCTAAATTATGAACCTGCAATCAAGCAGCATCGTTTCAAACAATATTTCTTAGCAATTTTGTGTTGTAGATCATTGTTTGACACGATGAATTTTTATACTTTTTGTCAAGTTGCATGCATTGTGATAGCATATATTTTAAACCACCAATACAAATCACGGTGTTCATGAGCTCATTACGTAAACAATCATAATAATTTCAGAAGGACTTTTTCTTCACATCTTTTACAGATCTCAAAATGCAATTTATCTATGCATCAGCAAATTGATTTACAGAATGCTAAGTATATCTCTGCAGCCAGCATATTTGGACAGTACAATCAGATATCTTAAAGAAAAGTAAATGAACCTAATATTCATATCTGTATGCTGGGTGGTGAAGGAGAAGAACTACAATTGTAACTAATGCTGATTGCATAAAAATCACAAAATTAAATATTTATCTCAAAATCAATTTTCTGCAGCTGGTGTCTATGCCCCATTTGTAGATAAGTAACAAAATACAATCTAGAAGATGAATTTGGCATACTAAATTATAAGAGTTAAGATGATGCATGCAATTGATGCATGAGTGCTTCTGTAACTACTCTAATGTTATCTGGATCAGATTTCAATCCAGTGAAATACCTAAAGCTGCCTTTATCTGAACACCTGTTAGGAAAGAGTCAAATTAGCTTCTTGTTCATTATACAATACAAGATATCTGTCATGTTCTACTACGGTCTGTTCAAATTTCATTAAGACCTTCAGAACCATGTAGGAATTCAAAGCTATAGCAGATTGTTTTAAGGGAAAGGACTAGAAACTTGGAGACTGTGAATTCTATTTCTGCCTTATGCACAAAGCCAGCTAGGAAGGAGACAATGGCAATCCATTTCTGAAAAATCTTGCCAGAAAACTGCAGCGAGTTGTCCAGGCAGTCATTGCCAATGCTGGTGGCACCATAAAAAAAGAAGGGGGGGGGAGAGTATTTTTTTCTTGAGATTATGAAAAGAGAGAGAGAGAAAAATAATCAGTTGATGAAACAAGATTACTACTACAAGGAAAATATATTTCCAACAAAAATCTTCACTCAGAATGGGTGCTTTCAGTACCACACAAAACTTGGTTGCTTTCAAATGGGGTTGATGAAGAAGATGCTGTTCTTCTTTGTTTAGAGAAAATTCTTCATGGCACAAGCTGGCAATTTCTTTAACTGACAGAAAATCATGGCAATTGCCAACCACATAGCAAATACTGTGGAAGGAATCAATCTAGTGCTTCAATGAAAGGGACAGGTTGTGCAGGTTTTATAACAGCAGACTGCAATAATGAATGTCTTTTGATTAAGGTGACCAGACGTCCCGCTTTTGGCGTGACAGTCCCGCTTTTGAGCAATTTGTCCCGCGTCCCGCGGCGTTTTAAAAAAGTCCCGATTTTTCATTCTGCCTCCTGGTTCCCGGCTGCCTCCTGAATCCCCGCTGATGGCTAGAGGGAAAAAACCTGTTTAAACTCTTGCCGCGGGGCTTCAAAGGGCCGCCCTACGTTAATTAGCTCGGCTTCCCCCTCTCAGCTGATTTGCACAGGGCTCTGCTCTTGCTAAATTGCTCAGTTTTTTTTTCCTCTTTGTGCAAACCAAGCTCAAAACGAAACTGAAAGTAAAACAGGCTGTTGGCTTTGCGGTTTGCTTGCAACATTGGAAAATTAGGCAGCAGATTTATTTTCCTTTTCCTCACCAAAAAAGGTAAGTGCAAACAATGGAAAATTATTTAGGGCAAAAGAGGAGAGTTCAAGATTTTAAAACACAAAAGAAAAAAAAGCTCTTTTTAACTAGGGAATTGTAATAATTGAGATATTATTAATTGTATACTGTGTTGAAAGCAGAAATGGTTAAGTTGTGGTTTGGAGGAATATATGGGGGAAATTATTTGGTTTATTATTATTGGTAAGTATAATTAATTGATTTGTAAGAAATTGGATTGCATGGAAATAATTGGAATATTCATGTTCATATTGATTAATATACAAAAAAGATAGTTATATAACTAATTGATTGATATTAAAATGTTGAATTTGTATTAAACAACTGTATTACATAATTACATAATTAACCAATGTGAGGATGGATATAAAAATAGATGACAATGGGAAGGGGTATAAAATAGAATAGAAGGGAAAAATTGAATTTGATTAAGATTAGAGATGAGGATGAAGGGTAATATTGTTTTTTTTAAAAAATAGATGAGGAATAAATATGGCAAAAAGGAAATATAGAAATTGTAAATTTAATTGAAATGACTAAACACTGTTTAAATTTGTGAACCAGCCAAATATTCTGTTCAAAGAAAATACATTGTATGTATGTGTGTTTCTAATTATTGCTATTTATTCATATTTGTTCTCTTTTATTCTTTAAAGTTTAACAATTCATTCTTTATCTTAATATCTTTATATTTGTTTGGGGTTGGCTTTCTTCCCTTTCATCTTTTTTATTGTACAGCAATCTTTCTCCTCAAACCTACCACCTCTCTTTTCTTTCCTTCTTACTTTCTCTTCCCCCCCTCTTCTTCTCCTCCCTACTTCCTCTTCCTTTCTCCTTCTCCTCCTCTCTTCCTCCCTCTCTTAACCGTCACTCCTACTCTAATTTCCCTTCCCTTCCTTCATCCCTCTCAATTACTGTATCCTTTTATGCATATGGACTACTCAGAAGGCTGAAAAAGTTATTTTTGACTGGTCCTTGCACTTTTGACCAGTCCTCGAACTTACGACTGTCCTCACATTTTACGTTTTTTGCCCTATCTTGTCACCATGGTGAAGAGAAGCAGTTGTGAAATGAGTGACATGGTTGTTAAGAATACTGCACGGGCATAAATGTGAGGATGGTCATAAGTGTGAGGACCAGTCAAAAGTGCGAGGACCTGTCAGAAATGACTTTTTTCAGCCCTCTGGTTAGTCCTTTTGTGCATATGGACTACTCAGAGGGCTGAAAAAGTTATTTTTGACTGGTCCTCGCATTTTTGACCAGTCCTCGAACTTACGACTGTCCTCACATTTTACGTTTTTGCCCTATCTTGTCACCATGGTGAAGAGAAGCAGTTGTGAAATGAGTGACATGGTTGTTAAGAATGCTGCACGGGCATAAATGTGAGGATGGTCATAAGTGTGAGGACCAGTCAAAAGTGTGAGGACCTGTCAGAAATGACTTTCCAGCCCTCTGAGTAGTCCCTATACACATAGCCATGGCCACCCGGTCACATGACCAGCTAGCCACGCCCACCCAGTCACATGGCCTCCAAGCCACGCCCACACAATAAGCCACGCCCACAATGGTGTCCCTCTTACCAATGTTAAAATCTGTTCACCTTACCCTATACACATAGCCATGGCCACCCGGTCACATGACCAGCTAGCCACGCCCACCCAGTCACATGACCAGCTAGCCACGCCCACAAAATAAGCCACGCCCACAATGTCCCTCTTTACCAATGTTAAAATCTGGTCACCTTACTTTTGATGAATCTAACAGATAAACATCTCCAAATGTGAGATGCAATGCTCTTATTGTGGAGCATACAAACATACACAGCATACAGCTGAATATACTAACTGCTCACCAAGGGAAACACAGCAGTGTGAAGTTGCTCAATGAAGTTTCCCTAGGGGATAGAATGGCCAGTAATATTGCGCTATTTTTTGCTGCAAGAAGGATTTTTGAGCTGTGACATCAAGACACTGATGTCACAACTCTTCACCTCTGCTACTTTCACACTGCCTATGTCCATTTACATGCAGTACTTTAGGAGTGAAATACTCATAGTTCCACACAAAGGTAACACAACATTTGAGGTCAATCTTATGGCATTTGAGTTCTGTTTTGTACCACAGAAAACACCCATTCTGGGTGAAGATTTTATGGCTTTTCATGGAAATATTTAAAGGGGATATTACTTCAGGGTTACTCAGAAATATTACAATACATGCATTATTCAAACCTTTTAGTTACTTACAATACAGGCAAACCATTGGCAGTAAATATTTAAGTCATAAATATATTAGATGTAATGTGGGGCAATACATGCTGGTTGCCATATGCTGTGAAAGAGGCTGAATTAAAAGAATATAATAAAATAAACCCACTAACATTGATGCTATCCTGTTTCCCCCAAAATAAGACATCCCCTGATAATAAGCCCAATCGGGTTTTTGAGCACATGGCAATAAGGCCAAGTGCTTATTTTAAGGTTCAAAAAAAATATAAGACAGGGTCTTATTTTCAGGAAAACTCGCTATTAACATTTTCAAATAGGTTTTCCACAACTATTGTGGCATAAGTGAAGACTTGACATTCCTTGTCCTGTGGTCTTGAGGAAGTTGGACAAAATGATAATCTGTCACACATAAATCTTTACTGAACTATGAAGAGCTTATATTATTCACTTCAAACACTTCTCCTGTCTTATTACATGAGGATAGCAGAAATGGCTGATTTTACTAACATGTCCCATAATTTAACACTAGCTCTCAGTTTCTGATTCGAAAACCATCTAAAACCATCTAGGAATTTAGTATTCACTATTAGGATCTAGAGCAAGACAATTTCCTTGGGGGTGGGGGTAGGAAGCAATACAGCATCTTCTCTACGATATTAAATTATTTCAACAATGACACATAATAATGTATCTTAAAGCAGCAACATATTGATCTACAATTCTGTTTGCTAGCAAAATTTGTATTTTGGTTAAATATATGTTTAAAAAATGTAAACATTTTAAAAAGTCTTATCTACAATAGGCAAATTATACAATATTCTCAAAGCTTCTGCTTGAGTCTACTCGCCTCTGATATTTCACTAGATATGAATATTCCAATTCAAGAGCTCAGCAGACTCATAGGCTTATCTAAAAGGGCTCATCTCATTTCCACAATTAAATTGTTGTAGTTTAATTGTTCCTAAACTGAATGAATTATGTCACCAGGAGTCAAGTGCAACTCAAAAGCATCTTTGATTCTGTATACAGAGACAAATTTTTGTTGCTTGTTTATGCCAAATTAACCAAAACTGAAAAGTTCACCTGCAATATAGCTCATTATTATTAAGAAATTTCAAGCATTATACGACTCTTATTCTTTATGTAGTCCTAAGATTCACAACACTGAAAATACTGAAGTGAAAATAACAAAACAAAGAAAGCCTATAGCAGCAATTAAGATACTATTTATTATATTTATATCCCACCAGAATCTTATATAAACTCTTAGTAGTGTTATCCCTTAAACTAATAGCCAGTGATTTATTTATTTATATTTATCACACTTGTTTGCCACCATCTCACCTAGAGACGACTCTGGGTGGTTTACAAACATTGCAAATAAAAAATTGAAGCAATAAATACTCAATAATAATAATTAATTAATTAATTAAAAAGACAGGGAGGAAGGAATCAGGATGCACATAGGGAGAGTGAGGTCTGGTCTTAATCTGTCAGCTACCTCCAGCATGATGCACCCCCATTAGGACCCCAGGCCAACTGGCAGAGCCAAGTCTTTGGGCCTTTACAAAATGGCAGGAGGGTAGGTTCGTATCTCTCCAGGGGAGGGCACAATTAATTCCAAAGGGCAGAAGCCACAGCAGAAAAGGCTCTTCTCCAGGACCCTGCCAAATGAAATTCCTTGACTGAAGCATGCCCAATCTGCCAGCACTGGTGGGACAGCGCAATGCCATTGGGGTAGGACAGTTCCTCAGATAGGCAGCAGCATCCTTCCACCCCTTCTGACAGTAGCTTTGCATTTATGCAAACTTAACTAAAAAGGGAGAAATTTGGGTTTTTTTCCCCTTGTCCACTCACTGACAGGTACTACTTTATCTGATGATCAGCCTTTTCACATTGTCAAATTAATTCATAGAATATAATCTTTACTAAATGATATATTACATCAAGGTATTAAATTATAGTGGTGTATTAAATTATGGTAATGGTCTAGTAAAGAATCAACTGAACCTTGCACTCTCTGCTGAAGAGGAAACTCACATTTTGAGATTAAACAAAGATAGTTAAAGTGAGACTTCCGGTTTGGCATCGTGGCGAGACAGTCAGGGAAATAGCAGGCTCTGATGAGCCCCATGAAAACCCCGGCTGTTGAACCGTCACCGATAGGTCTTCGGACCGAACCTGTCTTGCAGGGACGGGGGAAGAAGAGGGGTGCCTCGGATGACCAAGAGGAACAGGCAAGTTCTTTATTGCAGCTAAAGTAAATATAAAGATCTGTAGCAAATACACAAATCAGAATGGGAGGGTCTGAAGCATAGCTGAGTACCCCACAACAATGATTCAGAAGTCCTTGAGATCTGACACTTCTTGGCTATTCATCAAGATTCACATATCTTTTTTCTGCGCAGGGTGTATAAAAATCAATGATTTTTTTTAAAAAAACAGATTTTTTTGATTTAAATCGGATTTTTTTTTATTTAAATCAGATTTTTTAAAAATAAAATGCTTTTTGAGGAAAATATATTACCATCCAAAGGTTATTCCATCATGAAATAAAGATTAGTTTTTTAATTATGTAGAATAAGGCTGTATATATTTAATTTTTTTGGTAAATAAATTCCATTAATCCATTCACAATGTCATGCTCTTCCAGAGGTTTTTGTAAGATTATTGGGCAGTTTCTCTGCCTACAAGATATTATCACAGATGCGTTGGTTTACTTTTGCAGTTCTCAAAACTGAATTTGACTCAGCAGAGATCACATGCCTCTTCTTCACAGCAAAAATGTTATAACATGAACAGAGTTGAGAAAAAGACCTTAATCCTATTGTTCTACAAACCTATGAATACAGAATCAACCCCTTCAGTGCTAAGTTTCAAGAAGTTCAGTGAATAGAATAGAAACAATATTTTTCTGATTGTTTGGAGTGGAATAGATCTGCACAAGAAGAAAGTGAAACTAAGTGTGAGGAGGAAGGGGCAAGCAGACAAGCAGTACAAAATGAAAGTGAAACTTTCTGAGCACAATACTGCACAGCCACAGACAGACAAGTCTTTGGATCTTTTTGTGTGTATGACCTGAGGTTTATCACATTCTTTCCTTGGAGGAAAAAACCTATAATGGCAGCAAGCCGTAAAAGAGACTCGGTTTGGCAATATTTTAATGAAGTTCCTTTACCTATCGGTAAGGCAGGCATGCATGCAAACTGCAAACACTGCAACAAAGAAATGCAAGGCCTGGTGGCCCAAATGAGGCAACATCATGAGAAGTGCTGTGATAAAAGAAACACATTTGAGCAGGCAGGATCTTCAGGTTGGTAAACATTTTTATTGAATCATATTTCTAAAGACTGCCTTGAACTGTCATGTTTGAGCAAAATTATATTTCTTATTATTACTGCATGTTACTATCATTTGGTACAGTTATGAAGAAAAGCAAATATTCCTTTTGGGGCAGTGCTGGGTACAATAAGCAGAAATTGTATAAACAATAAAATAACAGCATTGACTTTTTTGTTTAGGGGAATTCATGGATTCTGGAAACTATCCACCTTCAAGATCTTCCTGTTCTACAGTTTCAGAGTTATCTATCCAGGATAGTGCTTCATTAGCATCATCATCATCAGACACCCACAACCACATATCACTATCACCTAAAAGAAAGAAAAAACCCTTCCCTCCTGGAACCACCATAGATAAGTTTGTGATAAAAACTAGCAGATTAGAAAAAGAGTTAATTGATGAAAAAATTGCCCAGTTTGTTTATGCAATGAACTCTTCTTTCCGTGTGACTGAGAACCCACATTTCATTAATATGGTTCAGTCACTGAGACCAGGATACAGTCCACCCAGCAGAGCAGATGTTGCAGGGAAACTGCTGGATAAAGTGTATGACAGAGAAATGGAGCAATGTGCAACAGCTCTGGAGGGTAGAATTGTTAACCTAAGTATTGATGGGTGGAGTAATGTCCACAATGATCCTATTGTATGTGCTTGTATAACAACAGAAGAAGGGAAAGTCTTCCTTGCACAAACAATTGATACATCAGGAAATGCACACACAGCAGAATATTTACAAGAAGTGGCAGTAAAAGCTATAATAACGTGAACAAAAATTCAAATGTCTAGTACGCAGTTTGGTCACAGACAATGCTGCAAATGTATCCAAGATGAGAAGAAATTTAGAAGAGCAGGAAGGGAATACAAAGCTAATAACATATGGTTGCAGTGCTCATTTGCTGCACTTCTTAGCCAAAAACTTAAGTGTTCCAGAAATAAAGACTAATGTTGTTGAAATTGCTAAATACTTCCGTAACAATCATTTTGCTGCAGCAGCTCGGAAAAGGATGGGTGGAACCAAGCTAACGCTCCCACAAGATGTTAGATGGAACTCTGTGGTGGACTGTTTTGAGCAGTATATCAAGAACTGGCCTATTCTGATGACAGTTTGTGAAGAAAATCGAGATAAAATAGATGGCACTGTCACGGCCAAAATCCTCAACAGTGGGCTTAAGAGAAATGTTGAACATATGCTGAGCATCCTGAAACCCATCTCTGAAGCTTTAAACAAAATACAGAAAAATAGCTGTTTTATTGCTGATGCTGTTGAAATTTGGAAGGAACTGAGTGAACACTTAAAAACAGAACTACACACGGACAGAATTAAATTACAAGCATTAAAAAAACGAATGGGACAAGTACTGTCTCCAGCTCATCTTTTGGCAAATATTGTCAATATCCAGTATCAGGGTCAAAACTTAAGTGCTGAGGAAGAGGAGTTAGCTATGACATGGGTATCCAGCAATCATCCATCTGTAATGCCAGCTATAATAAACTTCAAAGCTAAGGGGGAACCATTCAAGAAATATATGTTTGTTGAAGATATTTTAAAGAAAGTCACACCAGTGAAGTCCCTTAAGCACTTGGATTTAGAGACTGTTCAAGTAATGATTTCACTTTTAACAGCAGTAGCTTCTTCTGCAGGCGTTGAAAGAATATTCTCTTCCTTTGGACGCATTCATTCTAAATTGAGAAATCATTTGGGACCCGATAAAGCAGGAAAGCTTGTTTTTCTTTTCCAGATTATGAACAAAGAAGAAGATGAAGATGACGAGTGAGCTACGGAGGACAGTATTTAAGTTTTTCATGTGTAGGCTGGGCTGACAGTCTAAGTTTCTTAAAATATATATATTTTGTTTAGCCAAATTAGTTAACAAACATGGAAATTTGTTTAAGCAAATAACATATGCTGTAATGTTATTGTTTCAGTTGAATAAATCTATTTAAATTGTTATTATTAAGGTAATGATTATTTTTCTCCTTCCTAAGTACAAAGTTGTCCAAATATGAATGATTAACCTATTAAACTGGGGATAAAAAAACTAATATGAAAAGTTGTTATTCTAAAAATCTTCATCTACTTGCATATTAAAGTTATACCAGCAAGAATTAGTCTTTATGTAGAAAACTATGATTTAAATCAAGCCTTACTGACTAGTGATTTAAATCGTGATTTAAATCAGTTTGATTTAAATCAAATCCACCCTGATATATACTGATCTGGGAAATGAGATGGCTGCTTCAAGAGGCATTTAAAAGCAGCCACATGTTTTCTTTTCATGCTCAGCATCTTGCAAAAAAACCCAACAACCCTCATATATTCTATCAACCACATAAATCACAGTCTTGTAGCTGACTTTGTCTGATTCTGAAAGATGGTGCTATATTGGATCTGATGTGTATTTAGACAGAAAATCATCAGGAAATCCCGTGGCTAGGGGACAGCTAGCAGCTAAAAACTACCCGGAAGGCAATGGCAACCACTTCCCCTATTTTTGCTGAGAAAATAACATGGATATATTCATGCACTCACCATCTAATAAAGTTTAGGATTATATTGCAAACATATCTGTGACACAAATCATATTAATTTATTATGAGAAATAATTTAACAATCTCAACATGTTAGATGTTGCTAATAGAAACACTACAGTTCCCTCCTTTCATATTATAGGGTTCAGATGTCTAGTTTTCAGTATATGAAGAAATTTCAATTAAAATAGAAAATATTTTTATCTGATATGCATCAAAACCAAATAGGTATTATATCAGTAATGTGTAAATCCATTTCTTGAAATCTTTTGACTGAATGATTGACTAAACCTAATCTCCCTTCCTCTGTAAATTGTAAATACATTTTGTATGCTTTGCAATGAAGTTTTCCAGTCTTACAACGAAGTTATGTATGAAGGCTATTGCTTAACGTATTGTAAGCCGCCCCGAGTCTCTGGAGAAGGGCCGCATATAAATTAAAGCAAAAAAAAAAAAAAAAAGTAGAACAGCAAGGGGGGAGCAGCTGTGCCGCGTGATTTAGATTCACTAGAAAGCAGGATTTCCTGCTTTCTAATGATTTTAAATTACGTGGCATAGTTGATCGTCAGAAATACCAGTTTGGACCAACCGGTAGCCTTTTTTTTTATTACTGGTTCACTGAACCAGTAGCTTTTATCACTACCAGTTCGCCTGAAGCGGTGCGAACCAGTAGGATTTCACCACTGGTTCAGCCTTAAGGTACCTCTCTGGTATTTGAAGACCATGCTCTTCAAATACCAGAGAGGATATTACACTAAGAATATGCCTTGGCCATCTTCTATCTTCTCAGAAGGCAGAATAAAATATCTGAGGAGCTGTCACAGAGAAGAGGAGGCAACCTATTCTCCAAAGAACCTGAGGGCAGGACAAGAAATAACAGATGGAAGCTTAACAAAGAGAGATAATCTAGAACTAAGAAGTTTCCTGACAGAACAATTAATCAGTAGAACAATTTGCCTCCAGAAATTGAACACTGGAAGTTTTTAAGAAGAGATTGCAGAACTATTTGTCTGGAAAGGTATAGGGCAGGGGTATCAAACTCAAGGCCCGGGGGCTGGATCCGGCCCATAGGGTGCTTAGATCTGGCCCACGGGGCTGCCCTGGAAACAGTGAAGGACCAGCCCACAGTGCTTCTGCCAGCAAAAGCGGAGCTCGGGAGGGCTGTGGGCGGCCCTTCCGAGCTCTGCTTTCACTGGCAGAGGGTTGCAGGAGGCCATTGCAGCCAAAAACGAAGCTCATGAGGGCTGCGGACGCCCTTCCAGAGCACCGTTTTCTCTGGCAGAGGGTTTTAGGAGGCCGTCACAGTTGAAAATGGAGCTTGGGAGCCCGTTTTTGCTGGCCGAGTCCTCAGACCACTACAGTTACCCTGATGCAAGTGACATCAAGCTGGCCATGCCCACCCTGGCCATACCCACCACAGCCCCCAAGGTCAAACACAACCCTGATGTGGCCCTCAAGGAAATCGAGTTTGACAAACCTGGTATAGGGTCTCCTGTTTGGCAGCGGATAGACTAGAAGACCTCCAAGATCCCTTCCAACCTTATTCTATATTCTATAGACTGACATTCAGCTGAATATTAGGAAAATTGTCTTGCCAGAAAGGACAATTGATTACAATCACTAAAAGACAAATGTAGTGTTTGGCAACTGAACACACATTCAAATTCTCACTCAGCTGCAACATTTGTGAGTGCACTAATCAACCTCCATAGCAGACTTTTGAAACTGAATTTATAAAAGCAAGGTAGTATGAAAAAGTAGATAGGATTTTATTTGTTCTCAAATAGTATCCAAAAATACCAGTCCTGCTTTTTCAAGTACTTAAACAAATGTAGTTAATACTGGGCAATGGATACCTCATAGATATGTCAACAGGGGTTTTGGACAGTTACCACAACTGGCTTGCAAATGCCTTCTTTTAGGCTGTTATAGACTTCCTAGTCTAGCCTACAACTTCAAGATTCCCTGGGAGTTTCCAACTCAAATACTAACCAAGTTTAGCTTTCAAACCCAAAGTAGTTCAACCAGGTGCTGCCACCTGCTGTGACAAAATATTTAAAGATATTTCTTTATTTGTTCTACAAATATGCGGATCATTAAAATGCTGTGTTTTGCTATATAAATTTAACAGTTCACTAAATTTGTATTTACTTCTTAAGAAACTCTAACAGTAATATAAAATGCAGTCTGGATGCAAACACCTTGATATCTTCTATAATCCATAGTTTCATAGATATATTCTATCTTACAATTTCTAAAATATTATATTTCATACATTTTCTAGTACACACATGCTTGCCTTTTCATCAGAAAGCCACTATATTTTCTCTGCCACTGTTAATGTAATTTGCCAGAAGGTAAAGGTAAATTTATTTATTTATTAAATTTATATGCCATCTATTTTCAAAAGCAACACTAATATAAAACCAAAAAATCTCCCAAATCCTAAGAATTTATCACCTAAGGGCCATTTATGTCCTCTGTAACAATTCCAAAAACCTAGAGTACCTCAATTCTAATATCACACTGGTCTGCTCAATGAAAGCTTCTTCTTCTAATCCATCCTTACACTTCTCAAAAGCAAGCAGCATTTTCTACTACAGAATTAGTATTTGAAGTATTTTAATCTGGAGGTTTATGTACACCTTCACCAACAACCATTAATAATCTTCCTTACATATTTTTGTTAGTTTAAACCCATTATTTATCATATTTTAAGTAGTAGCAAATTCCATAAACCTATTATGAGTTTACTCAGTAATACAGTGCTTATTTTCCTTTATTTATTGGCTATTTATTTTCCTGTGGGGAAAATGCTCGTTAAATTAGGTTTTTCTTATCTCTTTCCAACTTTATGGGGTCATTTTGGAGATAGAGTGATAGCATAGCATGCTTACAGTGGACAGTTAAGATGTACCCAAGATATATTCCAACATAAAACGATCCTGAGAAGTTTTCATGACCTTTCAAATAATCAATAGCATGGAACTATTTTCATATAGTTTTCCATAGCTGCTGCACTGTGCGAGTGTATTGTGACACAGAACACTTCTTCAGAACCCCACAGCTCTTTGAAATTTCCCAACACCATATGTATTTTCATTTACCATGGGTTTTTAGTCAGATTATCTTTCTATCTCAACTTTTCTTTCTTTTTAATCCATACAGACAGACATGTACAGTCTTACCTGTGATTTTGTCTCGAACCAGTTTGCATGATTCAATCTCTCCAATACTTCCAAACAGACTCTTGAATTCCTCTTGTGTCATGTTCTGGGGTAAGTAGTTGACTATGAGGTTAGTTTTGGAATCATCGGTGGCCCCATTGGCACTGATCAGTGGCCCATTGGGGAGGGAACTGTTGCTTGTGGGGCCGTTGGACACCTGGGTCTCCATTGTGCTGATTATCTGCTGAAAACAAGAGGGAGGAGGGAAAAGTGTTACGGTTATGAAGGATGGGAGGTAAACCCAGCAGCTTGTATGAAATTGTTCATTTGCAATGTAAGGGTTGTTGAAATGGATTAGGCTTATAATATATTTGTTTCAGTGTTTTGGTTTCACAGAGGTTATATCAATGTAGTATATTAAAAAAAAAATTCTGTGAGTGACCATGACACAGACCTCTCAAGTAGATTTTATGCAATGATGATACAGAAACAAATGGAGAAGAAAGAGAGAAAGGAAATGCTAGAAAAAAAGGAAGTGCCAGAAGGCACATGATGGTCCCACTTTGTTCACACTAGTGTACTATTTCCATGTGATGCAGCTCCCAAAAAATTACTCCTACAGGAACACTGTGCTCAAGCAGAATAAATATTGCCCTCTGCTGAACAACCTTGCCTGAACTCAGAGCCTAAGAAAGAGCATTGCTAATACTTGGGTGGACCAACAGAGAAAATCAGTTGGATAGATGAAGAAAAGTTGGAAAAACATCCCCAAACCACCTCTGCAGTTTTGTCAAAAACTGTTATGTAGATATGTGCATGAAATCACCAGGACTTGTATTTGACCTGAAGGAGATTTTAAACTACTTTAATTTAATTTGTCATTTTTCCATGCATAAACAAATTCCTTAAGCATATATATTACTTCAAGTGGCTGGTTACAATTTATTTATAGTGCATGTGGTGGGAGGGTGGTGTAAATTCAGGACCTCTCAATAATTACTGATCAGTGCTTCTTTAGGCAACAACCCCACTCCCTTTACAATCCATTTCATTCCCTGGACATTTATTCCGATTGCTACAAAGCCTCTGTGCCAACCATCCACTTCACTATGCTTTCCTGCAGGCTGCTCTTCTGTTAGCAAAATGCTGGTTCCCTCTTAAACTATTGATCAGGCCATTGATTCTGCCATTATACTCCAGCCTCAGGCCAGGAATGAATATCATCAAAGAAAAATGCATCACTAATTTCCTGGGCCTGCCAATAATGTGCTTACAAAAATGGTTGAGGACAGGATGCTCTTCTCTCACTATATGGTATTTACTAGGCTTTGGAAATTTAATTTTGTATATAAAGATAATTTTTATTTCGTTGAATGTGGTTCCATATTTATTCTCTACTTCACAGAAATAAATAATGGTTCTAAAAGCCATCATTCAAAAGCCATATTACATATTCTAACATAAACACTAACCAAGATTATGTCACACAAAAATACCAGAATGATGCAACCAGACCAAGTTGTTGCAACTTGCCAATAATTTGCAAACGGTGGCATGTTTGGGTCACATGTAGAAAACCTTAGGAATTTATGTAAAGATATAATCTGTAAAGCGATCTAAATACAAAATGTATCTGAAATAACTAAAAAGAGATGACCAGTTTGGGTAACAGTCAAGATACACAAATTCAGAACAAAGCAGGGAACAGGGGAACAGATAGGAATATAACAATATGAAGTCTGAAATTCTGTTCACATTTATTCAGAGGCTCTGATGATTATTTATAAATGTCTAATTTTATGCTGAACACCTATTACATTGCAAAGATTGTCAACAAATTTCATGGACATAGATTAATCTTACCGGTAGGAGCAGTTTCATACACCCTCTAATTTATATACACAATTTGTACTTTATAGTTGTAATTGCTGTATCAAGTACAAGTGGACATCAGCTACATACCAGTCTCTAGGCAAGCCTCCCCAAACCAAGATACAAAAACATGTTATCAGAAGCATTACAATATATCCTGTCAATTTATTGCCACGCCACTTTTTAATCTATGTTTTAAAAAAAAAGACAATTTAAGATGTTTCTTAAAAAAGAACTGTTGGGTGATTTATCTTTCAAGTTGGTTTCTTACTCCCAGATTGCCACTCTCTTGAAGTTGGCATAAACACCAGCTGTGGTGCTTATTGGAAAAAAAAACCCACCTTGATTTACTGATGTTTTGTTAACTTCCACATTAAGAGTCTAGTATAATAAATTTAGAACGTCTTAATAGACTGGGAAATTTGTTTTCTTATATTTAATAAGTTTATTATATTAGCCCCATTCTATTTTATAAGCAACAGTCAGTAAAACAATAGTTAATTAAGCACAAAAACTTTAGGCCTCAAGCACACATGGGAAGCTTACCAAAAAGCAAGAAGCAAATGCTCAGCCACTGTCTCTGAAGAAAAGCAAGGCTGGGCTGAACAGCATCACCCCATTGGCTACTGTTTTATAATGATTCTCTGACTATTTTGTTTAAAGTACTTGTAAGCCAACTTCAGTTCATCCTGCAGATGAAAGTTCTACCAGACAATGGATCTATTATGTCACCTAGCCACCCTTGTGGTGATAAGAACCCTTCGTCATTAGTGATTTCTTGCTGGATTGATAACTAAAAGAATTTAAATTCCAGGCTAGAGACTATAGACCATCCTGGCTCAAACATCAAACATCCCACTAGCCATGGTTAAAAATGACCAGAATAAGCTTCAGAGAACCTTGGGCTTCCCTATTATCCCCTTCCCTCTTACAAGGACCATTTTATGCAAAAAATGAACAGAGGCTGAAATAAAGTATGCCAGCCACAATTAAAATTAGTAATAGCTTGCTAATCAATAAGCAGTAGTTTAAAAACTGGGAGCCCTTGCTTCTGAACTTCCATACTTCCAACTTCGCAACCATACTGGTGACAGAAAATGAAGGGCAGCTCTGAAACCCAAAGCAAGACAAGATTCAGTTGTTCTTGTGGCAAGTTCCTTAGAGAATCAATGCTAAATTGCCTTCCTTTCTAGTCTCTTGAAAAGACCCCTCAGTCACAGACTGGAGCCCTTGAAAGAAAAACTACATCCATTTTGAAGTGCAATATACTCTTTTTACTTTTAAAATAATTTATTTTCAACCTGGCATTCAAGGAACTGCCAATCTTCTCAGAAGCTGCTAACTGAATCACATTCTCATGTCAGCACCCTCTGAGCCAGATATTAGCCAGTTAAGTCCAGGAGCTGTATAGAACCAAAACTAGCTCAAGCTTTATTGGTTTTTTTAAAGATATTATGTGCCAAGGAAGAAACTTGGTTTCTTGTTATCAAATAACTTAAAACTGGCAGACCAAGAACAATTGGGTTTACAATACTAGCTTTTAAAGAGTACTCCAAATAAAGAAAGATCCCCTTTTTAAATGAAATTGTTAAGTACCGTTAAGTAATTTCTAGCTTATTTATCCACTTCAGGTGGTAGAAAGAAACTATGAACAGAATGCACGCACTGGGACACAGTACAGAAAGTCCAAATGCTCAGAATCCTGGCTCATGCTGTTCCATGTGAATAGGTTCAGCATGATTGACTTCATGGCCAAAGCATCTAGACAACCTTGGCTAAACTTGGAAAATAAGCAAGGCAAAACCTAATTATTGCTTAAATGGAGGGCATCACATCATCCCCAGACTACAGGCTAGACTGGCAAATTTGAAAAAACAAGCAATGCAAACTCTTTCATATTGCTGCCCCTAAAATTACATGTGAACATGTCCAAGTAGTCACTATGACTCAAGACTGACTTGGAATTTTTCTTCTAAGTGTTTTAGAATACAGGGTTAGTTATTCTATTATAATCAGTAATTAAATGGTAGATTATCGTAATCAAGATCACATTGCACATCAATTTATATAAGACTTATTTTCAAGTTCTATAATTTCTGTCAGTCTATGCTGCACCCACTAACTTATATCAGAATCTAAACTTTTCCAGGTCTCACTGAACACAACAGTATGTCAACTGCTCCTCAAAGAGAGAAATACTCTGTGCCTTCTCTGTGGCAGCCCCTGCCCTATGGAATACCTTGCCCCCAGAGGTTCGGCAGGACTCCACCCTGTTAGCCTTCCATAAGGCTTTAAAGAGCTGGCTTTTTCCCACAAGCACTGGTAGTTATTTAGATGATGGCACGTTAACACAGATTGGATTTTTGTTTTTAATGTTTTATGTTTCAACTGGTTGAGTGTTAGTATTTAAAATGCTTTAATATGCCTTTTCATTTTTGATTGGGAGCTGCCCAGAGTTGGCTGAAAGATGGGCAGATGTATAAATGTTATTAATCAACCAATCAATAAAATAAAATAATCTAATACAATAAATTTCATAATCAGAATAACAAAGATCGTAAAGTCTGCATCTGTATTTAATATATGAGAGATTGATAGGAAGATAAAAGGTAAAATGGGAAGAGAATGGAGTTGAGTCTAATAACTTCCTTGAAAACTTTGCAAATTCACTGCAACCTATTTGAACCAACAAACATAGGGGTGAGAATACTATATACTGATAGTGCTATCCGTCTTTTGCTTGTTACCCCTTGTTACCTAAGAGATGGAAACAACTCCTTTTGAAGCTTTCAAGACAAGGACATGTTCTACAGATAACAATGGGTCTGTATAAGCAGCAGAGTTACCCATGTTGATGGATGTCCATGTGTCAAAAAAGTCAATACTCGAATGTTACCTCTTATGCCTGTGTGAAAGAAAGATTTGATAGATGTGCTAAGGAAAATATTAGAGCAGCTGAAAATGTGGATTCCTCTCTTTTATATAATTAATACAAGGTTAGGAAGTCTTGTTCTTCATTGCATCTATGTATCTCACCAGAAAGCAAAACTGGCAGAACAGATACATAGGTGCAGTTCCTTCAATTGGAATAGAAAATCAATGTGATGCAGTATAATATATTTTAATTAGAAACCAAATTCCTATTCATTTATGAAGGCCCCTAGGCAATTGTTAACAAATCACTAGCATTTAGCATCCTCTTTGAATTCCAAGGAAAAAGGAATTTGCA
The DNA here is from genome assembly GCF_059756535.1 of Pantherophis guttatus. Lineage (NCBI taxonomy): Eukaryota > Metazoa > Chordata > Lepidosauria > Squamata > Colubridae > Pantherophis > Pantherophis guttatus. Next base: position 112,903,160 of record NC_142064.1, read on the forward strand.
AATTAAATTATCAAAATGTCAGTCAGGACAGGTAATTTGCAAGGCTGAAACATGTTCTGAGTGACTTGAAATGAACTGTAGAATAAAAATGTAACAATGCAACAAAAACTCTCGAAGCCCTGGCGAGCCCATGCTGACGAAGCATCACAGTCCTAGTGACGAAATGCTATTTATAAATTACAGTTAGATAGCCAGGAAGAGTATAAGAACAATCCAGTGCATTGCACTGTGTATTATGTATTCCTTTTGGGGAAGATATCATGGTAGTGTGTAATTGGTATAATGAGTCAAGATAGCTTGACTGGAGAAGCAGAGAAAAGCAGGAAGATTGGCAGAAGCAGCCTTGGGGTGAGATCCCAGCATCCTACTTGATCGCAGCGGTCACAGAGAATGAAGCTTTCAAAGTAGGAAGAAACCCCTCCAAGGAAGAGGGAGAAGATCTGTAGAACACAGAGTTCTTGGAGGGCAAACAAATATTGTCATGCACTAAGAATCTGCCCCTGGGGAGACCTAACAGTGGGGGAGTCTATTATTATTTAAACCGAGTCCAGGGAAGATCAGGGTGAAAACTTTTGTAATTGTTTCTCTAGTATGTATCTGGAGAATGAGTATATTAACAAAGCACAAGGGTAACTATGCACTCCACGGAAGATCCAATTGCAAGACTGTATATTGATGTCTGCATGAAAATGCCAGGCACCTCTAAACCAGAATGGGAGAGTTAGCATGCTTAATGTTGGAAGAAAATATAAACACTTATAAAAATATAAGTGGAATGGAAATAATGGAAACAGAGGAATCCTTGGACAATAGAAAACAAGGTGATTGTAGAGTTTTCTTTAATTTGTTGAAAGAGAAAAGGGAACAGATGAGGCTATAGAGAAGCCCAATAATTAGGAGGGACTTAGATTGAGGAAAATACAGGTAGTGCTTATTTAGCATCTCTTTGTAATAATTAGTGATGAGAAAGTAACTTTATGACCAATCCTCATATATACAACCTTCATAAAGGAAAGCTAAAGTAAGAGTATGAGTATCATCATGGTTTCACTTTCTGACTGCTTTGCTAAATGACCAAGCTGCTGGTGCAATTATCATTGTTAAACAAGGATTATCTGTATTGTAAATGAACTTGATGGAGAACCCAGAATGCATGAACACTAGCAGTAGCTTCCCAGCATTTGTTAAAGTTACCTCTCCAATGGAATCAAGTATTCCAATATCCTGTTCTTTTAAAAGTAGTTGCGCTGCTTCCAGTTCTTATAGGTATTTAGCAGTTTGAGGAACAGGAGGAGGAAGGAATGTTGTGGACAAGTGGTAGGGATTAAGCCAAAGGATTCTGGAAATTTGTTAATCATTATATGCAAATTCAGCTAAAGCAATAGTTCTGCAGGAAAGTAACATAGCAATGAATATAGTGCTCTTTTTTCTATCTTATCATCTGATTGTGGGTGATGATAGGAGATAAATAGATATTAACTTTAAGCAATTGATACAAACTTTCCAAACATGGTACCAAGTATACTAAGAAGTTTCCTGACAGAACAATTAACCAGTGGAACAGGTTGCCTCCAGGAGTTATGGGTGCTCCAATCACTGGAAGTTTTTAAGACACTGGACAACCATTTGTCTGAAATTGTACAGGGTAGGGCTGTCAAACTCATGGCGTCACAGTGGCATAACGTGACGTATCGGGACTTTTCCCCCCTTTGCTAAACGGGGCATGAGCGTGGCCAGCATGTGACACATCCAGCCTGCAGGCTGGGAGTTTGACAGCCCTGGTATAGGGTGCTTCAGCAAGGGGTTGGACTAGAAGACCTCCAAAGTCCCTTCCAACTCTTTTATTCTATTTGAAATAGTATGACTAATCATACCACTGTAATGGAATAGACTGTCAACAAACAACTTAATCTTTGATTTAACTGGAAGACCCTTATAAGGAAGAAAGTTTGCATTTTGGTAAAAGAATAAACACCATAGCAACCAAAACAGAGGCTTTGGATTCTTGGCAGTTCAATAATACAATCCCAAAGGTACAATATGCTCAGGTATTTTAGAGAGGGGAGGAAGATATAACAATTCAACTGGATTGATTATTAAACTGATAAATGTCACAGGAGAAAATATCAATCTTCCTCATATAATACCAAAAAATTAGTTTTGAAATAATTAAAATGTCAGCAGTCTGTGATGACTGAGTTTCAAAATTTCTTTTGAGGGCAAGACGAGTGCAAAGATGACACTGGATAGTGGCATCCCCCTTCTCAGGAAAAAGGGAAAAAAACATCAGAAGGATGCTTCTGAAGGTCATCTATCAAAGCTCACTGATATGGATTCTGCTCTATTAAGTCTTTAAGTAAAGAGTACATCTTCCATTCTCCAAAACCTCAATAGCCAAAAGTTAGGCACTGGAGGCAAAAGTGCCTGGTATATACACAACTGGTGTGCACAATTATTTTGGAAGATTAATTTTATTATTGAACAACTACCGAGCTCTCAGTCAATCCAAAATGTTAATAAATCTCAAACCTGAATATTTGAGAAAGTAAAAGTGAGGTTTTGGCTTTCTTAGGAGAATTATGTGGCAACTATTAGTGTGCAGAATTATTACGCAACTAAATGAAACATGAAAAGTTTCCCATCTCACTCATTTATTTCCATCTGTTAAAGTGAGAATAATAAACAAACAACCCAATGTACAAATAAACATTTCTGACATTTAAAAAAAAGATCAGTGACCAATATAGCCACCCTTCTTTTCAATAACGGTCATAAGCCTTTGATTCATAGAGTCTGTCAGTTTCTTGATCTGTTGAAGATCAACTTTTTGTGCAGCAGCAACCACAGCCTTCCAGACACTATCAGAGAGATTTCCTTAAATCTCCCATTTAAGAAGGGCCCACAAGTTCTCAAAAGGGTTTAGGTCAGGTGAGGAAGGGGGCCATTCCTGTCATTATTCTTTCATATTTAAGGCCTTTACTGGCTAGCTAGGCAATGGAGTATTTCGATGCATGCAATGGAGCATTGTCCTGCATAAAAATCATGGTCTTCTTGAAGGATTTTTCTTTTTCCTGTATCACTGCTTGAAAAAAATGTCTTCTAAAAACTGGCAGTAGGTTGGGGAGTTGATTTTGCATCCATCTTCAACCCAAAAAGGTCCAATTACCTCCATGATGGCAAACCTATGGCACGCGTTTTCACCCTTCCCAAGCTCCTAGAAAGCTCTGGAGCCTGGGGAGAGAGAAAAATGGGGCTATCGGGCCCATCATGCCATCATGTGCCAGGAGCAAGGGGGAGGGGGGGTCGTGTGCACATGCGTGGGGGCGGAGCGCATAGAATTATGGGTGTGGGCACGTGTGTGCGCAACCCCCCCCCCGCTCCTGGCACGCGATGGAAAAAAGGTTAGCCTTCACTGAACTAGCTCATTTTTAATAATACCAGCCCATACCAGGGCCGCTCCTCCAACTTGCTGGCGTTTGAGTTGAAGTGGAGCTCTGTGCCTGTTACTGATCCAGCCACGGGTCCATCCATCTGGTCTGTCAAGAGTCACTCTCAGCTCATCACTTCTGAATCAAAATCTGATTCAGATATTTCTTGGTCAGTCTTGCCTTTTCAACTTACATGTCTCGTTCAGTTGTGGTTGGGTTTCAGTCTTCCTTACCTTGGCCATGTCTCTGAGCACTGAACATCTTGTACTTCTGGGCACTCCAGGTGGGTTGCAGTTCCGGAATATGACAATACTGGAGGATAATGGATTCCTGTAGCTTCACATTTGATTCTTCTCAAATCTTTGGCAGTTAATGTGTATCTTTTTTTCTCAACATGTTTCTTGTGACTCTGTTGACTATTTGCAACAAAACATTTGATGGTTCTGTGATCACACCCCAATATCTTAGCAATTTCAAGAGTGCTGCAACCCTCTGAAAGACTTTTTACAATTTTTGACTTTTCATAGTCAGTTACCTCTCTTTTTTGGATCATTTTGTCTGAGGAAAAGACTCTGCCTAATAATTATGCACTCCTTGATATAGAGTGTTGATCTCCTTAGGCCCACCTTCATTACACAAATATACATCACCTGATCTGCTTATATCCACTAAGCATTCAAGTATACAGCTTGGAGGTGGAAAATATGCATTAAAATGATGATAGGGTCAAAATACTCACTTGCCTAATAATGGTGCACAGTGTATTTATTTACATCTCACTTTTATTTTTTTTATAAATAACTCAAGTTAGCAAACATATCCAACACACCTTTCTCCTCCTTCTTTCCCCACAACACAATTCTGTGAGGTGAATTCAGCTGAAAGAGTATGACTGGCCTAAGGTCACCCAGCTGGCTTTCAGGGCTACAGTGGAACTTGAACTCAGTCTCTTGCTTTCTAGCCTGGTCCTCAAACACTAAATCAGACTGTAGCTGAAGGTTCTATAGCAGGTTGTAAAAAAACAAGGCTCACCTGATCTAAACTTGTGTAAGCTGTTTTGAAATTTATGATTTCCAAATTCCTATGATCAGGCTGGACTTGAAAGAAGTGTGCCAAGACCCCCAAAATAGGTTTCATTTATTCATTCATCATATTTATATAACCATCTACCTCATAGAAAAGTGATTCTCGGCAGCTTCATAAATATCCTTTACCACCAAAGGCACAAAAGCAATAAATCTTTTCTCCTATCAGTGATTGCCTGAAGAAAGGTAGTCCCTTAGGCAAAACCTATAGTCTCTGTGTATACATTGAAAGAAAGACTGAAGATTGGATGATGCACTCTGGGAGATGAAGGCTGATTTCAAATCATGGAAGGCTTCTTATGCCCCTGATGCATTTTAAACAATCCTCTTTCTTTGTGAATGCAGTCAGAACTCTAGTGGAGTCTGAAAAATAAGGTATAAAGCACCTATAAAAGTTACAAAAATCCAAAAAAAACACCATGCACCCTTAACATTTTCTCTAGATCAGAGAACCCCAACTTCTCTTCATGGTGGCTCCTTATATTTCCCAAATTCCACTGCAGCACCCGAGGGTACTGCGGTGAATTCATGAACAATTCTGTTTATTAAATAGTTAAATATCCTGCAGGTCCCCATGAGATCATTGTAGCAACCCAGGATGCCCCAGTGTAAAATTCGAGGACTGTGGCTTTAGAACATGTAAGGATAGGAAAGAGTCCATATGCACGGGGTACATCTGAATGCTATTTAAAATTATAATCTACAATCGGCCAAGGACTGATGATCACAGTCACATTTTTTAGCTTGGCAAACAGTTTATGTTTGAAAAGCATGTTGCAGAACGGCCTTGACATGCTCAATATGGGCAGGTGTGATTTTGGAAAAAATCAGCATATCATCCAAATAAATCACCACATCAAGGTGGTATTATGTTTACAGAAACAGTGGTGATGAGTAATGTGTTGTTTCCTTGTTTCCAAATACATTAGTCAAAACAGAACATTTTCTGGTAAAACAGAAAGGGGGGGAATGACATTTTAGCACCTGTAAACAATGGGCACTTCAGGGTTGTAACAGAATTCCTTGATCCCTGTGAATTTCAGAAGTATAATTCTGTAGGTAGTCCATTCCCATGAAAATGGGAAGATGCAATTGTTAAACACAATTGCAAGCTGAACAGGAAAAACTAATGTAAAGTGTTCAAAATTATCACAACAAAAAGAGGCAAAGCTAAGACAGGTCAATATCGTTTTTCCATAATTGACATTATTGGCTCCAAGCTGCATAGGTTCAACCCCAGGAAGGTTGCAGCAGGAGGAAATGAGTAGAGAAAGTGTAATTTTTCTTCTTCCCATCCCCATCTGTTTCACTCCTCTAGCTTTCCCATCTGAAGTCAATGCAGCATTGAAACTTAAAATTGTCTGGTGTGCTCTGTTGCACTAGTTCATCTCGCAAATCAATAGACAAACCTTTGCCAAATTGCTCAACTAAAAATATATTCATTACAGCCAATATGTCTGGACACACACTTGAAATTTGGATACGCATGTGTATGTGCATACACACACACACACCTATTCTCCTGAAATGTGGTGCAATCTGTTAATCTCCTGATTAGCAGTAACAGAGTCATCAAAGGCAGCACAGTTTCTGCATATAATTAGAATATTTATCCATCATGGGAACATTATGCATGAGAGGAATTTATCTACTTAGCAATTCCATCTGCACAAGAGAAACCAAACCTATTCAAGTAGGATCCACAGGAAACTCAACTGATATCAAGGGAACATATAAGTCAAATCAAAGGATAAATTGACAAAGGAACCATCAAATCAGCTCGGAAAATAAAATAAAAATGTGACAGGGCACAAATGGCAGGAGGTACAACTCTGACAGCCCCTTGTGATTGCTGTTCTTGGCCAAATTCCTCTAAATGGGGAATTTTAGGAGGTGAAATCCATGGGTCTTAAAGTTGCCAAAGTTAGAGACCCTTGTGTTGGATAATTTGAATAAGACATTCGTCAAATAATTGCACTGAATATTTAACTATTCCTAGTGTTCAAATAACATGCTATGATCCATCATAGAAGCCATCAAAAATATATCTAGGGAATTAGTTACCATGATCTTGGCTAAGAACAGGAAACTAGGTGGCCTCCCTTATAATGTGAGTAGTCAAATTCTGGGCAACAGAAAACATGATTATTACATTTTTTCTTTTATCTATCTTTTATCTCTTTTGATTACTAAAGTAATAATTTTCACTTTAGCACCCAATTTATCTCTTAATTCACTAGAACAGTGAGCTCTTTTTTTATTAATAACCATTTGACGGATAAGGGTGACAGTTTATTTCCTGACAGTTGAGGAAAGGGCAGATGTTTTACGTTAACAATGTTTTGCAAATTGTTAGCATTTTCTCAGGTTCTGAAAAGCCTTCAACACAACTGGTTATAGTTATTTCTGTATAGAAGCACCACAAATAAAAAGAGTATATTGGGAGTAGAGTTGTCCCTTATAGCAAAAGTGCTTAGGCTTATATACTATCCCAGTGCTTTACAACACTCTTTAAGCAATTTAGAGTCAGCATATTGTCCCCAACAATCTGGGTCTTCATTTTACTGACCTCAGAAGGATGGAAGGCTGAGTCAGCCTTGAGCTGGTCAGGATCAAACTCCTGGCTGTGGGCAGAGTCATCCTGCAATACTGCATTCTAACTACTGCACCACCATGGCTCTTACCAAAAAAGGAATGGAAACCCATTAGGGAGATTTCATAGATGGAATCCTAATGGTATAATTTTTAGTATGAATGTACTGTAGGTAGAAGCTTCCAAAGAAAGTTCAACAAGGCATCTTTGCCTTCAGAAAAGCAAACTTCCGGAAATAACAGATTGTTGAAAAGAGGGTCAATTCTCTTCACAATATTTGAACATCCATTTATTCAAAATGAATATTAAGAAAAATGACAATAACAATTTAAAATATACGGATAGCCCTTGACTCATGACCAATTGCTTAATGGCCTTTTGAAATTATGACAGGACTGAAATGAGCCTGTAAAGCAGAGGTGGGTTCAGCAGGTTCTGACCAGTTCTGGAGAACCAGTAGTGGAAATTTTGAATAGTTCAGAGAACCGGTAGTAAAAATTCTGACTGGCCCGATCCCCATCTATTCTCTGCTCCCGAGTCCCAGCTGATCAGGAGGAATGGGGATTTTGCAGTAACCTTCTCCTGAAGTGGGGTAGGAATGGGGATTTTACAGTATCCTTGCCACACTCACCAAGCCACACCCACCAAGCCATACTACGCCCACCAAGCCACACCCACAGAACCAGTAGTAAAAATTTTTGAAACCCACCACTGCTGTAAAGCACTTCTGGCCTTCATAAACTGTTGTACCACCCCCATTCTGCTATTACATGACTGGATTTTGGATGCTTAGCAACCAGCTCACTTTTATGACTGTTTGTAGGTCCCTGAAGTCATGTGACCATGATTTGGTTTTTGCTGGTTTCCATGATTACATGACCTCAGGGGACAGCAAAAAATATCCATTTGGAAGAATGGATTCACACTTATGACCACAGCGTTCAGTTAATGTCTGCAAATTTACTTAATGACTGCCACAAAAAAAATATCATAAAATCAAGTCAAGACATGGGAGTGCCTTGAGTTACAACCATAAAGACTTACGACCGGAAATTTGGTCCCCATTACAATAGTAAGTCGAGAACTATCTGTACTTGGAAGAGGAAACTAGCCAAGGAAGCTGTTTCCCTGCTCGACAATGGTTATCAGCATGGTAAAATAGCAGAAAAACTGGATTTTTCATTTCTGTTTCCACTTCTGAGATGCCCATGTCTAAAGCTAGCTTTTGCAAAGGAAAACTGGGCAAACTAAAACAAATGGATATAATGAGAGATAAAGTTAAATTCAACAGACTAAAACTAAAACTAAGTAAATGTTTCTATCCAGAACAATATCCAATCCACAGATTTTAAATAAATTAAATATGAAATTTCAAGTCTTTTCATACAAATATGCAACTTCTTATTAATATCAGTATCTCTTTCAAAAGACTGGAGACTGAGAAGTGATAAAAGAAATTATGGGTCAGTGACCTTAACATTTGTTTCAAACAAAATAACTGAAATTATCATTATAGAGAAAAGAGCCAGTTTGGTCTAGTAGTTAAGATTCCAGGCTAGAAACTAGGAGACTATGAGTTCTAGTCCTGCCTTAGAGGCATGAAAGCCAGTGACTGGATGACTTTCAGTCAGTCACTCTCTCAGCCTAATCCACCTCAAAGGGATGTTATTATGGGGAAAACAGGAGAAAGGAGTATTAGATATGTTCACTGCCTTGAGTTATTTAAAAAAATAATAAAGGTGGAATTAAAAACTCTTTTTTAAAAAAGCAAATACTTAAGAGTTACATGGTTTCTGCAAGGTAAATCTTGCCTTAATTATTGTCTAGATTTTTAGAGTGTCCATAACCAAGTAGATATGTGTGGCCCAATAAATATTGTCTACTTGCATTATGAAATAGACTTTGAAATAGACTATCAACTTTTGAGCTTGTAAGAGGGATCTTGGAGACCTAGTGGACAATCACTTAAATATGAGCCAACAGGGTGCAGCAGCCGTCAAAAAAGCCAATGCAATCCTAGGCTGCACTAATAGAGGGATAGAATCAAGATCACAAGAAGTTCTAGTACCGCTTTACAAAGCCTTAATAAGATCAGACTTGGAATATTGCATCCAGTTCTGGTCAACACAATATAAAAAATATGTTGAAACTCTGAAAGGAGTCCAGAGAAGAGCAACAAGAATGATTAGGGGTATGGAGACTAAAACATACAAAGAACAGTTACAGGAATTGGGTATATCTAGTCCAATAAAAAGAAGGACTGAAGGAGACATGATCGCAGTGTTCCAACATTTGAGGGGCTCCTACAAAGATGAGGGCGGCAGACTATTTTCCAAAGCATCAAAAGGCAAGGCAATGGATGGAAACTAACCAAGGAGAGAAGCAACCTAGAATTAAAGAGAAAATTTGTAAGAATTAGAGCAATCAGCCAATGGAATAGCTTGCCTTCAGAAGTTGTGGGTGCTCCATCATTGACGACTTTCAAAAAGAGATTGGACAACCATTTGTCTGAAATGATATAGGGTCTCCTGCTCAAGCAGGGGGTTGGACTAGAAGACCTCTGAGGTACTTTCCAACTCTATTATTCTATGTTCTATGGGTTGTGCAAACTCAGCTGTCATGGGATAAGAAGGAAAGGGCTCTCATGGACAAACAACTGGTTAAAAAACAGGGCATGGTTGTACAGACTGGAGACCCCCAGAGAGTAGTAATGCAACTGGTGTTTTAAAACTTGTAAGTGAATTATCTGGAATTAGAACAAAGCACTCAAGTGGTTTTTTTTCTTGGTTATCCCAAACTATTCATAGCAACGAAATGCAACACATTGTGAAGATCTGCAAAAAGAGATCCAGGCTAGGTGAATATTGTTCAAAATGGTAGGCAGAATTCAAAATAAACAAGTGTAAAGTTATGCATGTTGGCACAAAAAATCAAATGTTCCCTCTTCGTGAATGGGATCTAAGCCAGCAGTGGCTGTCTACAAAAAGGTCCTGGGATCATAGGGGGATAGCTCTATAAAATTTCAGCCGAGAATGCAGCTACTGTTTTAAAAAAAAGGGAGATTGCATGCTTGGAATCACTTGGAAAGAAGCTGAAAACAGAATTCCTGATGCAATAATGCCCTTAAGCAAGCCTAGAGTAAAATCATATTTAGAGATTATTGAGTATAATTCTGGTCATAACACCTGAAAAAGCATATAGAGCTAGTAAGTTCAGGAAAAAATAACGAAATTATTAAGGGGATGAAGTACATGCTTAAGAAGCAATTGGGGTTCTTTAGCTTGGAATAGAGGTTAAAGGAAGATAAAGATAGAAATATGTAAAGCATGTACAGCATAGATCGTGTGAATGAAGAGTTTTTCTTCTTTCAGAAAAATTATATCTATATATAATTTTTAAAAAACCACAGCAATTAAACAGGCTATAAACTGAAAGAAAACGAAACTAAAATGTTAGAGAAAGGAGAACACTGTATACAAGGATCTGGATACAATTTCACATCTTCTCTTTTTCTTAGTTGTCAACTTAGGTAGAGCTACGCCTGTTGTTCCTCTAAACTGCATATTGTTCTCCTTAGCAATCCACAGGCTGGTATCACACAGCCTAATCTGATATCATTTTTAAGCTCTGGCTCAGCTTAGCCTTACTAAGCCCTTAATTGGGTTGATCCTCACTTTCTATCCTCTTTAGAGCTACCGAATGAGATTTGCCTTTCTTCCTTCTCCATTCTTGCCAACAAACATATGTTGATAGGGGAAAACATGGGGCTGAGAATTGGATTGTGATATGCATACTCCTAGGATTTATTCTCTACCCCCATCCATGGAGACCATCTGTCCTAGGTTGTAGGCCCCAGGAGTCTGCAGGCTTGGTTGCTATGGCAGCCATTCACAGATTGATGCTTAGGCAGCTTAGGCTTCTACCCCTAATCTGGTAAAAGAGGGAGGGGGCCTATAAGGACCACAGGTGCAGCTGAAGCAGTGATTAGGAACTGAGACTTAAACTTTCCCTCTTTCATAAGGCCCCCTTGGGAAAAATGTTACAACTTATGCTCTCAATAAAGGAGAATATTTGTAGCTCAGGGTTGAAATAAGGGGTCCTTGGTGCTCTCTGGGCTTGTTTTCTTGCAGCCGTTTCATTATCGACACTAGGTAACATCATCAGCTGTAGTAAGGAGTGCTGTTTGCTGTTGGTTTATATTCTGATGGCATGCCTGTCAGTGTTAGTGGGGGTGGTCTTAGAGATTCTTTGGTTGGGCTGTTTACTGTTAGCTTCTTTGGCAGTTTCTTGGTTGGGGTATTGTTTACTTGATTGTTGGTCTGATGTTAACTTTTGAGTTAATCTATGCTGATCTGGATGCTGATTACTGGTGGAAATGACTTGGGTCATTTTGTTCCCTTTTGGCTGGTTGATTGTTTCTTTTATATAGTCTATAGATGTTGTTAATGTCTATATGTCATGGCTGAAGGTTGACTTGCTTTGCAAACCCTGCTCACAGCCAGACAAGAAGCAATGGGGGTGGGAGTGGGGAGGAAATGGGTTGGAATGGATGGGAGTGAGTGAGTGAGTAATGGAATGCGAGTGCACCAACTTGGAGCCAAGACATACCAGCATCCCAAGGTCACTTGCTGGGAAAGTCCACTAAATAAAGAGTCTGTTCCCAAAACAAATTGAATATAATTGATTGGAGGAAATAAGTGACTATGGGAGGGCCAGAGAAAAGGGAAACATTTAACTATGCTATTTGTGCCCAAAAAGATTAGAATTGAGCAGGTGCTGGAGCACAGCTGAAAATGAAGACTGAGAAGCTGGAGCAACAACCCATGGCAATTAAAGAACAACCAAGAGATGCTCTGTTCTAGGGGCTGAAGACCTGGTGGTTAGTGGGAGTGGAGAAGTTAACAGATGCTGAGGAGTTCTTTCCCTCCCCAGTGGTCAACATGGTGTGAGGGAGCCAATGGAAGACTCAGTGAGCAGTCAAAGGGGAGGACCCCATCAAGTGGAAACTTTTGGTCATCATCCAAAGCCCAACTACGGAGCTGTTAAGAGAGAAATTCACAGGGATGGAGGTACATACAGTAGTGGTGCCAGGGGATGTTACCCAAGAGTTGAGGACCATCACCACCCCTGTAGCAACTCTTGCTACTACTCCTCCCTAGCTAGTGGTCCCAACACCGGCAGCAGCTGCTGGTTGGGGCCCTGTCCCAGGGATTTTTCCTGGTCTGTGAGGAGCGCCAGCCACCCCCCTTCATGGTTCACTTCGATGGGCAACTGATCCACTTAGCCCACATTTTGGCTCAGGCTATGGAGTGATGTACTCAGATGGCATGACCATCACCACCAACCTGGAGGAGATTGCCTTGGAATGGCTGGTGTCACTGCATGACCTGGGGGACTGGCAAGTTGACTGAATAAGGAGTTGTAGCATACCTGCCTGTCCCAAGGGGTGCTGTGAACACTGAAAGCATGGTATCGCATGGCCAGTGAGGTGGAGATTGATCTAATGGAGAGTTCATGAGACAAGCGAATCACAACTACCTTCCAGCTGAGAGGTGAGGTGCTCAAAGAAGGGGGAGAGGAGGGAAAGCCACAACAGAGCCCTACTGGGTGCTTCTGTTGTGGTAAGGAGGGGCACCGGGTAGCCGAATTTTTATTATTATTATTTATTTATATGCCGCCCTTCTCCGGAGACTCAGGGCAGCTTACAATGCGCTAAGCAATAGCTCATGCAGTGCCCAATGTCTGCCCCCCAGCCTCAGAGCCAACCAAAGAGAGGAAAAACCCCACCAATACCAAAAAACCCCACCAAAACCCCACCAATACTAAAAAGGGGACTCACATGGGACAAGAAGTCGTAGTGTTCTCCCCTCCATCCAGCAAGGAGGAGGAAATTCCAATCCCTACTATCATGTACAAGAGTGACAGTGAGGGAGAAGACACCTGATAGTAAGTGGTCCCATCATCCCCATGACTATTAGAATCAAGATCAGGATCAAGATCACTGTGGCTTCTTCGGGTAGTAATGGAATCTTAATGACTATTGGACTCTGGGTGTACTAAATGCCTAGTCAGCCCCCAAGTTGTGGAGAAGTTAGGGATGAGGCTGAGGAAGTTGAAAAACCCCATGGCCTTTTCCCATGTAGATGGGTCAATAGTGGGCGGAACATTAGCTACCTATCTGACTGAGCTTGTGGAGTTAAAGGGACTCATGTAGAAACCATTTGTTTCATCATAGTCCCTGTGATGATCAAGGCTATGGTCTTAGGAGAAAGTGGAACCTCTTCATTAATTGGGATGGGAATGGATGTGGATGTGGAGGAAAGTAACCAACTGTGGGGCAATAGTGAAAGGGCTAAAGAGCCACCATGAGCCTGCAATTAAGGAAGCAAAAGTTGAAAATTTTGGAACCACTGATTCCCAAGGAATATCGTGATTTGGCGGAGGTGTTCAGCAAGAGGGAATCCAACATGCTCTTGCCCCATTGCCCCATGTTCTGTACTATTGAAATTGTGCCTGGGGCCAAACTGCCAAAGTTAAAGTTGTATTCAATGATGCCCAGAGAAATGGAGGAACTCCAAGCATTTATGAATAAGAACCTGGCCAGGGGCTTTATTCAGCTGGCGAAGTCATGAATGGCAGCCTCCGTACTCTTATAAGAAAACAAAGATGTGTCCCTTAGGTTGTGCATAGACTATCGTGGGTTAAACAGTATTTACATAGAGAACATGTACCCCCTCCCTTTGATGAAGGACATGTTGGGACACCACGCAAAGGGAGGATATTTACAAAATTGGACTTGAAAGAGGCATATTACTGAGTGAGGATCAGGAAGGGTGATGAATGGAAGGTGGCATTCAACTTCCTCACAGACACCGTCTCCAGGATGCCGCAGTACAACAGTGCCAGAGAAGTCATCAATTCTATCATCCCCTCCAAGCAAATAGCTGTGCCAGCCCTCACAAGACAACAGCAAGCCTCCCTAATGACAGTAGCTGAAGATCTAGCATAAACTCTAAGAGGGGCTTTAGTGGAAGATGAATGGTTTCAGCAACATAAGAACGAGCTCTTCATGAGAGATGGGTTGGCATGGATGAGAGCCAAGTTGTATATTCTGGAGAATCAGTGGGCCCAGGTGCTACAGTGCAGCCATGATACGAAAGTGGTGGGGCACTTTGGATTTGTGAAAACTCTCCACCTAGTAAAATGAAAATTTTGGTGGCTGAAGGACATAAAGACTTACCATATTTTTTGGAGTATCTTCTCCCCTAAAAGAGGCTGAAAATTTGGGTGCATCTTATACTCCGAATGTAGTTTTTTTTAAAGCTTTTTTTCAGCCCTAACGAGGCACTAGTGAGTGAAGCAATCTTCTGCACTTTGCCTGCTCCCTCCAACTCTCAGATGTGCTTTAGAAGCTTTTTTTCAGTCCTAAAAAGGTGCTAGCGAGTGAAGCAATCTCTGTGCTTTGCCTGCTTTTCTCACTGCTACTCCCTCTCAGCTGTGCTTTAGAAGCTGTTTTTCAGCCTTAACGAGGCGCTAGCGAGTGAAGCGATCTTCCAACCTTCGCCTGCTTTTCTCATTGCTTCTCTCTCCAAAGATCAGCTGTGCTTTAGAAGCTGTTTTTTATCCCCAAGCAGGGGATAAAAAGCGCACATGCACGCTCAAAACCAGCAAATTAATATGCTGAAGCTGACCAGACTAAGGACACTAGCTAGATGAATATCTGGTAGGCAGATTTTTTCCCCTATTTTCCTCCCCAAAAACTAAGCTGCATCTTATACTCCAGTGTGTTTTATACTCTGAAAAATATGGTATATAGCCAGCTGCCCAGTGTGTGTATTGGTCAAAAGGCTACCCAGAAGATCCCCAGGGCTGCTGCAAACTGGACAGCTCCTCCTCAGCCCCTTGGAAGAAAATATCAATGGACTTTAGTGTGGAGCTGCTGGAGAGAGCTGGGAATATCGTGATTTGGGTTATTACGGACCTTTTCTCAAAACAAGCTCACTTTGAGACTTGCCCCGAGATCCTCTTCACCCAGTCACTGGCTAAACTGTTCTTGCAATACATGTACCAGCTACACGGTGTTCCTAAATGCATAATAAGAGATTGCGGGTTACAATTCACTTCAAAATTTTGGTGTGAATTCCTGAATCTGTTAGGTTCCTCCCAAAGTCTTAGCTCTGCCCATCATCCACAAACAAATGAAGCTTGTGAACATTTGAATGCCATACTAGAATAGTACCTCTGATGCTATGTGAACTACCAACAAGACAATTGGGCCGAGCTTCTGCCTTTTGCTGAAGTAGCGTAAAATAACTCTGTACATAACAATTGTACATAACAATACTGGCTTTACCCCTTTACAAGTAGCTACTAGTGCAGATTTCATGCCCATGCCAGACCTCCCTCAGTAGACCTCTTCAATCACATCATTGGTCGAATGGGTCAAAACGCTACAAAATACCTGGCCTATGGTTTGTAAGGCATTAGAAGCTGCAAGAGAACACAGAAGAGGCAGGCTGACAGGAAGAGAGTGGCCCAAAAGGAGTTTAAGATAGGAGATAAAATGTATCTGTTTAACATGTTCCTGCAGCTAGGACAACCCTGTAAGAAACTAGGTCCTAAGTATATAGGACCCTTCCCCATCATCTGGATCATAAAACCAATGACTGTAGAATTGAAGCTGCCAAAGAACCTTAGACACATCCACCCAGTATTTCACTGTAGCCTATTAAAGCTGTTCCATAGTTTGCCTCTGTGGCCAGATGCTGAAGTGCCCCCTTTTCCCATATGAGTAGAAGGGGAAAAGCATTTTGAAGTTAAGGAGATCCTGGACTACTGAATTCACAAAAGAAATTTGCAATACTTAGTCCTGTGGAAGGGATTCCCTTTAGCAAAGGCAGAATAGGTGGTAGCAACTCATGTCTATGCCCCTAAACTTGCATGCAAATTCCATACCAAGTACCCAATTAAGCCTGGGGGATTTTAGGTACACTTAGGAAAAGGTACCGCTAATAATATGTGTGTGTTTATTCTGTTTCAGGGATAATCTTTTGGAGGGGTGACATGTCATGGCTGAAGCTTGGCTCACTTTGCAAACCCCCCTCACAGCCAGACAAGAAGCAATGTGGGGGGAGGGAATGGATTGAATGCAAGGGAGGGAGTAATGGAATGCAAAAGCATCAACTCGTAGCTGAGACATACCAGTGTCCCAAGGACACCTGTTGGGGAAGTCTGTAAGACAAATAGTCTGCTCCCAAAGCTGAATATAATTGATTGGAAGAAATAAAATGCCAATGGGAGGGCCACGGAAAAGGGGGAATGTTTAACTATGCTATTTGTGCACAAAAACATTAGAATTGTCTTTGTTACTTCTATATCAATGTCAGCTCAATAAATTGTACCCTTGGCAACAGAAGAATGTCTCAGGATGAAACGCTACCGGTTTGGGGCGATTCACCCAAACCGGTAGTGAAAATGTTACTGGTAAAAAAAATGCTTTAAAAAGAGAAAAAAAATTCCAACGATCGTGCGGCACAGCTGATCGTCTGAACTTTTTTTTTTACTTTTTAAAGCATTTTTTAACTACCAGTTCAAGCAATAGGTAGTAAAAAAATGCTTTTAAAAAGTTTTTTAAAAAAGCTTCCGACAATCAGCTGTGACAATCAACTGTGCTGCGCGATTGTCGGAACTTTTTAAAGCATTTTTTTTTACTACCTATTGCCTGAACTGGTATTTTTGTGTAAAGTGTGATAGTTTGTTTTTGAGTTCTCTGTGACTGTGAGGTTCCTGCTTGTTGCAGGAGCCACTGGCTCCCAGTGGTCTTCCGGGTGCGATTCAAGGTATTGGTCACCACCTTTAAAGCGCTCCATGGCACAGGACCCGGGTACCTTCGAGACCGACTTCTGCCACCAATAGCCTCCCACCGGCCAGTTCGCTCCCAGAGAGGGTCTCCTCAGGGTGCCATCAGCCAAGTTATGTTGGCTGGCGACTCCCAGGGGGAGGGCCTTCTCTGTGGGAGCCCCAGCCCTGTGGAATGAACTGCCCCCGGAAATACGTAAGATCTCCGACCTCCGGGTGTTTCGCTGTGCACTGAAAACCCTGTTGTTCTGCCAGGCTGGGCTATCAACTTAATAATTTTAAATTGGGGTATTTTAAATTTCTGGGGTTTTAAATGGAGCCAAATTTATTTAATTATTTTAAATTTTTAATCAATGTTTTGTCTTGTGTTTTTAAATAGGCTGTACACCGCCCTGAGTCCTTTGGGAGAAGGGCGGTATAGAAATAAATTATTATTATTATTATTATTATTATTATTATTATTATTATTATTATTATTATTATTATTATTTTGTGTGAAGTCCAGCTGCTTTTTCATTGTGTAGTTGTGTAGCTTTTGTATTATTTTTGTGTAAAGTGTGATAGTTGGTTTTCCCGGTCACATGATCACCAAGCCACACCCATCCAGTCACATGCCCACCAAGCCACACCCACAGAACTAGTAGGGAAATTTTTTTGAATTTCAGCATTGCTCAGGAGTCTTTCTTTGCTGTATGAACTGTGTGGGATGATTGACACTATGTGTCTATTGATGGCTAACTTATCAGAGTGACAAGCATCTATAAATTTCCTCGCATTTTTGGACTTGGCTTGGTCTAGGATGGTCACATTTTCCCAGTTGAAACTATGGTTAAAACTATGGTTATATGTTGTGAAATTAAAGAATTTTCATCATTTCTTCTGACTGCTTGTTGGCATTCATGGATGCATTCTGCCAGTCTTCTGCTTGTTTGTCCTACATAGTGGTTGTTGCGGTCATTACACTGTATGTTGTAGATTACTCCTAGTTTTTCTTCTAGTTGCAGGATTTTTTGGTTTGCTTAAGATGTTTTGAAGGGCTTTAGTAATACACAAGCCAACTAAAGCCCTTTGAAACATCTTAAGCAAACTTAAGCTAATTAAAATTGGCTTAGCTGTTTCAATATGTGACTCAATAAATTATGTACAATATTCTTCCTATTCTTTTTAATATTCATAGCAGTTTTAAATACCATACTTCTCTCTCTCTCTCTCTCTCTCCCCCTCCCCCCATCTCTCTCTCTCTCTCTCTCTCTTTGATAGTACATTCTTTGACACCCACTAAAGGTAAAGAACTGGTGGAGAGGTTTAAATATTTTGCTTTACTCTTCTGTACTCAAAGACTAAATTTTAAAAGGTGATAATAGGAGATTATATGGTTCTTGGATGACTGAAATCAACAGAATCGGGGCACAAATTTACTTTGTATAAATATAAGCATTCTTCGTAAAACTGTGTTTTTGTTGTACTTGTGGTATCTGTGCTGAAAACATGCCAAACAAACCAGAGTGTCCTCAAATTAGCAGGAAATGTTGTATGTATAACTAACCGTGGTAACTAAATTTATGTTTTCTCTAACTTCCTAAAAAGTTAATGTGTGAAAGTTTTCATTGACCAACCTCATGGCTAACTATAGCATGTGAATGACTGCAACCTGGAACATAAGTAGATTAAAAGGTAAAGAATATGAATTAACAAAGAAAATGAAAGCACTAAAATATAATGTGTATCTGTCTCTGAAAGTGAAAATGTGAAATAATGTAACATATTGTACTTGAATGACTGTAGTTTGATATTATAAAATGAGGAATATATGTAGAAGTGAAGGTGTAGTTTTAATAATGAAGTAAAGGACTAAAATATATTCAAGAAACTATGCATTTATATTATCTGAAGTGCTGTGAGTATGTATTAAAGTAAGTATCTATAGATTGGTGATAGTTGCAAATTATTCTCCCAAAAGGAAGTTAATGAAAGAACTTGAGTTATGAGAAAAACCATGAGTTAAATTCAGAGGAATGATGGCATGAATGACAAAATGAATGGGAATGAGATGAGAATGTAGAAAAAGTTACTGGCCCATTTGGAGAACTAAGAATAAATCAGACTGAATACTGTTTGGTGAGCATAAATGAATACATGTATCAATTCATACATGTAGGAAAGGAATGAATGTACATCCAAAACAAGAAAGGAAGCATGTGTGATATGAAGTTTTGAATGTGGGTAAGCTCTTTATCTGATTGTTTTAGGAATGGACTTTGGGAAAATTATAGGCATATAGGAAAATGAGAGAAATGAAAGAAAGCAAAAGCAGAACTTCAGGAAACTAAAATATGATTTTCTGTAAGTATGACAAAATGCATATAAGAAAATGCTTATTTTTTTTTAAAAAAAGAGATTAAACGAAAATATTCATAATATAGTTTTAAAAACTGTTATCAGTGACAGCAAGATTTACAAAAAGAGAAAATGCAGAATGATTATTTTATAAAGCTGATTTTACAAATCAGTTTTGGAAAAGGTGAGAGTTAAAACAAGGAACTTCCAGCAGACTGAATCAAATTAAAAAGAAAAGTAGTGAAATTATGTGGGGAGAAACTGAAGTGAAGGGAAGCTGGATATAATATTTTAGAGATTTGTATGGGAATGATAATGGAGAGTAGCATTCAGACACTATTAGTGTTAGTGCACAAGAAAAAAACTAAAATCCTATTGAAAAATTGTAAAGATAGGAATGTAGATCATATAATTGGAGAAATAATAAGATTCAAATTGTGTTTTGTTTCTGGCATGGCTTTGTGATTTATTTAACAGGTATAAGAAAACTGTACCTGTGCCTGACAATAAGGATGTGCTGTTACCGTTATTCTATAATAAGAGAATGAAGGCTGATGAGATATCTAGGACCAAATCCCATGACACATTTTCCATAAGAATAACCCATGTTTTTTGGGTTAAAAAACCAGCCGAGTGCCAGTGGTGGAATTCAATTTTTTTTACTACCGGTTCTATGGGTGTGGCTTGGTGGGCATGGCAGGGGAAGGATACTGCAAAATCTCCATTCCCACCCCACTCCAGGGGAAGGATATTGCAAAATCTCCATTCCCACCCCATTCTGGGGCCAGCCAGAGGTGGTATTTGCCAGTTCTCCGAACTACTCAAAATTTCCGCTACTGGTTCTCCAGAACCTGTCAGAACTTGCTGAATTTCACCCCTGCTGAGTGCCCAAACTGCGCACATGTGCATGCCACATGTGTACACGTGCATGCCATATGTGCACACGTGCATGCCACATGTGCACATGCACACCAGCTGGTCGATGGGAGGCAGAGCATCCCAACATTGGCAGCATGGCAAGAGGTAAGATCTTTTTCTTTCGTGAGCTTGTGTTTTGTCGTTTGCAGGGAAACAGAAGCTCACAAAAGAAAGGCCAC
Source organism: Pantherophis guttatus (assembly GCF_059756535.1). Classification (NCBI taxonomy): domain Eukaryota; kingdom Metazoa; phylum Chordata; class Lepidosauria; order Squamata; family Colubridae; genus Pantherophis; species Pantherophis guttatus. The sequence goes on from NC_142064.1 coordinate 112,923,558, forward strand.
GGAGATCTGACCTGGGACGACAGCGCACATGCCAGCAGAGGGCTCTGCATGCCGCCTCTGATACGTGTACCATAGGTTCACCATCACAGATCTAGACTCTTCTTAAAAACATCCAGTGATGGAGTGCCCACGATTTCTGGAGGCAAGCTGTTCCACTGGTTAATTATCCTCACTGTGAGGAAGTTTCTCCTCAATTCCAGGTTGTTTCTCTCTTCGATTAGTTTCCAACCATTGTTTCTTGTCCTGCCTTCTTATGCTTTGGAGAATAATTTGACCCCTTCTTCTTTGTGGCAGCCCCTCATACTGGAATACTGCTATCATGTTGCCCCTAATTCTTCATCTTTAGACTAGCCAAACCCAAATCCTACAGCAGTGGTGAAATGTAAAATTTGTTACTACCGGTTCTGTGAGCGTGGCTTTGTGGGGGGTAATGTGACTGGGTGGCGTGGCCAACTTTTTTTTTAACTTTAAAACTATTTTTTCTGTAAAAAATTGCTTTTAAAAGCCTCTGATGATCCCAGCTGAGTTGCCTGATCTTCAGAGGCTTTTTTTTTTTACTTTTAAAAGCATTTTTTTGGCCGAAGAGGTTGTAGAAAAAATGCTTTTAAAAATAAAAAAAAAAGCCTCTGATGATTGCGCGGCTCAGTTGGGCAATGGGGGGGGGCAGGGATTTTTGCTACCAATTCTCCGAACCAGCCATCGCCATTGCTACTGGATCAGACGATCCGGTCCAAACTGGGAGCATTTCACCCCTGCCTACAGACATTCTTCATATATTTTAGTCTCCAGACCTTTGATCATCTTAGTTGCTCTTCTCTGAACTTTTTCTAAGATCTCAACATCTTTTCTGTAGTATGGTGACCAAAATTGGTTGCAGTATTCCAGGTATGATCTTACTAGTTAGAGTTTTATAAAGCAGTACTAATACTTCACGTGATCTTGATTCTATGCCTCTGTTTATACAACCCAGGATTGTATTAGATTTTTTGGCTGCTGCTACATACTGCTGGCTTATATTCAAGTGATCATCCACTAGAACTCCAAGGTCCCTCTCACAGTTACTGTTTTTGAACCAGGTCTCACCTAACCTATACTTATACCATTGATCCTGCGCCGTGGTGGCACAGTGGTTAGTACTGCAGGCTGCTTCTGCTGCCTGCCAGCTAAATGCAATCTAGCAATTCAAATCTCATCAGGCTCAAGGTTGACTCAGCCTTCCATCCTTCCGAGGTCAGTAAAATGAGGACCCAGATTGTTGGGGGCAATATGCTGACTCTGTAAACCACTTAGAGAGGGCTGTAAAGCACTGTGAGGTGGTATACAAGTCTAAATTCAGTGGTGAAATTCAGCCGGTTTTATCCAGGTCAGGCGAACCGGTAGCGCCGGTGGTGGGAGGCTCTGCCCACCTGCCTGGACATCATCACATCCCATTTTTGACCCTCTGCACATGCGCAGAAGTCTCTGCGCATGCGCGGAGGCACGTGCTCACATTTGCGAACTGGTAGCAAAGGTAAATGAATTTCACCCCTGTCTAAATGATATGCTATTTTTCCGGCCTAAATGTAAAATTTTGCTGTTTTCCAGATTAAAATTCATTTTGTTGGATAGGCCCATTGTTCAAGTTTGTCAAGATCTTTTTGGATTCTGAGCTTTTCTTCTGGGGTGTTGGCTATTCCTGTCAGTTTAGTGTCATCTGCAAATTTGATGAGTTCCCCTTTTATTCCTTCATCTATGAAGATATTGAAGAGTACTAGGCCTGAATCTTGTGGTACCTCACTACTTATTTCTCTCTATGTGGATGTAGTACCAATAAAAACTGAAAACAAGAAATTAAATTATTGATACAGAAAAGTAATTGCACTAATTTTATATGGTGCAATAAAAGAATTAAATTTAAGATATTGTAAGATTAGAAAAATGAGGCAGCCTGGAACCCAAACTATAAATTGTACCAGTAAGCTAGCTGTCCAACTTGGAATATATCACTGTATGATTTGGTCACTTTCACTGAGGGAGCTGTACTCACTGATGGACTGCACAAATATCTCTGTATGATGTAAACCGAAACATCTTATGCAATAATAAACATCATATTAGAAGTGTGGGATAAACACATAAAATAATCAGTCCATATTTATCATGCCACATCTCATTATTAAACAATTATTTTATGAAGAGGAAAGAACAAAGAAATGTACTCAATTAAGAGACCATCAGTTGCATAGGTTGTGAGACTTATTATTATCAAGACAAGATACAATCTTTTGAAACTTTCTCTTTGGAAAATCCAGAACTACCTGATCAGTTTCAATATCTTCAAATCAAAAGGTATTGAAAGTATCGTATCGAAAAACAAGTGAAATACTTAAGAGAAGTGACTGAATTTACACACAAAATGTGAAGGTTTTCTGGTCATTATTTATAAAGTATTGATGAAATATGATTCAGATATTGAACAAATTAAAGTCTGTATAATTAAATAAAAAATTCAGATATAATAATTTATATGTACCAATGGGAATTTAAATGGATTACAAGCCATACCAAATGTTATATTTAGAGAAAATGTTATACTTAGAGAAAAGATGTATAAGATGTTTTACTGCTGGTACATTACTCCTGTCCTGTAATGACTATTAAAATGGACAATTCATTCTCTAAAAAAAGGCTGGAAATATAAATATCAGGTTGGGTCTTTCTTCCAAATTTGGTGCAATGCTGCAAACTCAACTATTTTGGAAAATTCTTTATAATAGAATGAAATGCTGTAAATCTAAAAGCTGACTTTCCCTTCCTACCTGCTATTTCTAAATTAAATGTTTCTCAGATATGTATTCCCACCAAGTACACTGAACTACTTTACAAGGATACTCTATGCTTCCTATTGGAAAGTATGCTCAGTTCCTTCTGCAGAAGAATCTATGCTAATTAAGCTCTGGAAAACTGCCTCAATGTCCAAAATTAGCTCACATTTCGAAAGTAAATCTGACCCAGAATTTAATTCAACGAAGAAATCACTTTTAGATTATAACTCTAGATACGGGCTTGTCTTTATAAAGTCTTTAAATAGTCACATAGAGATGACTGTAATTCTTAAATCTCATTTTATGATTTACATTGTGTTGACTATTGCTTTTGATACTCATATATTTCTTGGATTTTAGAAATATTTTAAAACAATATATTCAATTACTTAAACTATATTAATGAAATACTGGAATTTTTAACTTAATTCCATGATGCTAGAAAATAAATGTTAGATTATACTCTTGTGAATTACATTATACAAGCAGTCCTTGAGTTACAACAGTTCACTTAGAGACCGTTCAAATTTACAACAATAAAAAAATGAAAAGAGTGTAAATAAGTCAGAAGTAAAATAATAGAACAATAAAATAAACAATGAGAATGCATCATTATGATAACAAAACAATGGGCAGGGCAGAGAACAGAGAGCAAGAGGGAGGTGGAGTCTGCCATCAATACAGCAGCCACTTCTAACATGGAACTCCTCTATTTGGTCCCCAGACCAACTTGCAGAGCCAAGGGGGTTGGACTAGAAGACCTCCAAGGTCCCTTCCAACTTTGTTACTGTTACTGTCTTCCGCTCTTGTGGACGGATAGGAGGGTGGGGACAGATCTTACTCTACAGCAGGGGTTCCCAACCCCCGGGCCGCAGCCCACTACTGAGCCATGCACGCATGAATGCCAGCCAGCTGCTCACATGGCCTGGATCCCCCCTCCCCCTCTGCCAGGCCGCCAAGTTGCAAAGGTTGGGGGCCACTGTCCTAAGGGTAGGATGTTCCAAAGGGGGGATGCTGCAGCAGAAGAGGTTCTTCATCTGGATCCTGATAGTTGGAGTTATTTGACCAACAGGACGCATAGTAGTTGCTCTATGCTAGTATAAGTAGGACAGGATCAGATGGTTCATTAGGTAGCCTGGACCTATGCCATTAAGGGCTTTAAAGTTCGTAACAAAAACCTTAAACTGCACTCAGCAGATTGGTAGCCAGTGCAGTTCGCAGAACAGAGGTGTAATATGAGCCATCCTAGGGGAAGCCAGACTGCTCTCGCTGTCATGCTTTGCACCAGCTGAAGCTTCTGAATCGATTTCAAGGGCAGCCCCATGTGAAGCACATTGCAGTAGTCCAGACAAGAGATGGCTAGGGCTTGAGTAACTGAGTGCAGGCAGTCATGATCCAGGAAAGGTTGTAGCTGGTACACAAACTGGATCTGTGCAAAGGCTCTCCTAGTCACATACATCATCTGCTCTTTGAGCAGGAGTTATAAGTCCAAGTGAATCCCTAAGTTGTGAACTGGGGTAGTCCAACCCGATCCAGAATGGATGACAAAAACTTGGATACTGAGTGGCTTTCATGCACTCAAAGCCACTCAGCCTTGCCAGGATTCAGTTGAAGTCTGTTGTCTTCCATCCAGGTCACTATAGCCTCCAGACAGAGATCATCCATGAGCGTGACAAAGGCTGTCTCCGTCCCATAGTGGGCCTGAATCTGGATTGAAAGGAGCCTAGGAAGTCTACTTCATCCAGAGCTGCTGAGCTATCAAAAAGGAAAGATTGTCCAGGCAGGTGGGATCAAGTGATGGTTGTTTAAAGCAAGGACGAACAGGTCCTCCTTGAAAAGGTTCCAGGAATGTCCCCTCTTGCAGTGACGAATTTATCATTGCATGAACCCACCTGCTGGTCACCATCCTGGAGGCTTTCACCAGCCAAGAGGGATAAAGGTCTAAATGACAGGTGGTTGCCCTAACAGCACAGCAGTCCCTGTCCACTTCCTTATGTCCAACAGGGTCAAATTGTTCCCAAATTACTAAGCAAGAAGTCTCCGTAAGCATCTCATATGGACTTGTATCCAACTGAATATGCAAAAGTTCTAACAGGGAAGAAATCCATATGATTTTATCTGACATATTGTTCTGCATTGCCCTCAAGATGGTTGCCTGAGCCCCCCTGAATTAGAAGGGATCGGGGGATTGGGAACGACCCTGGACAACACTCTATGGATGCAATAAGAGCAGGGAACTAATGTTGTTCACTGCTTTTATCACCATGGGATAGGCTTTAAAAGTGTCTCTACAAGGCGTCCAGTTGGAGTCATCCTTCATTTTATACAGAGAAAGCACATTGCAGTTGTTGAACAGATTAAAAGGGTTATCACATGCTGCAGTAAGCAAATATCTTACCTTTATGTACTGATTTTTAAATATACTTTTCTCAACATTGATTTTGTCTCTGCTTTTAGGAGAATATAATGCTTTGGCATCCATAAATATGATAGAAATACACCTTTTAAAATAGGTAACAAATGGAAAAAGGAACAAATGAACAGCATATAGGAAAAATATACCTAAAAGAACGCAATATCCTATTATTAATATTATTTATTAATAATGGTCAAAGTTCCAGAAAAAGCTGTGTCTAAAGTAGTTAACAAAAACAGAGTTATTTAGCAAAATCATCAGAAATTCAAAACTATTTAGTCTGTAAACTAAAAGAAAAAGATTATTCAATTATTTATGTTTATTTGGTCCTTATTTTGTTGGTGTCTGAATTATATTAAAAGGTACCTTTCATAAAAATAAAAAGACTTGTTCTTTTAAAAAATGCATCTAATATTCAGTGACTTCCAAGACCTATGAACTCTTAAGCTTAATTGAATGTGTCATGCATAACATCAGGGATCAACCAAAGGCTGTGGGTTTAAGTATAGGATTGCACTACTCCAAACACCCAGGGAGTGAGATTAGAAATGGGAGATGGAGGGTTAAAAACTGTCTTCCAGTACCACATTTGGAGATTTCTAGATAACCCTTTTCCTACACTATGTGCTCAAGCTGAAGATTGAAGTACCTTCCAAACCTGCAATTGCTGCAAGATTCCTTTTCCAGGATAGCTGGAGCTCAGGAAAAAAAAATAGCTGCAAGATTTTGTTGTCAGCTAGTCCCAACCTGGGTAATTTTATACCACCTTCCCCAATCTGACACTTTCTAGGAATGCTGAGATTGTAGAGCCCGCAGTACTTAGTCATCATGTCTGATAGCAGAGTGTTGATAATACGTTGTCAATTAAGTACACAAAGGCAATACCATAAGTCCCCCCCCCTTCAGATCAATAACACTTCAGCTGGGGAACATGGTCAACAGGTGTCTTACTGAGAGGCCCTTTAGGCATTTTGATGCCTTCACTAATTTAACTTCTCGTCACATTCTAGCATGATCAATGAATGGACCCCAGAAGGTTATACTGTTAAACAGAAGGGGTGTACACATAGGTTCTCTCTTGGTTCTCATTGAGTTTTTGGAGATCTAAATTGAGGACTTCCTAGTTCACTCATTTAGCCACAACATAACATTACTCTCATCAGAATCTGAAATTGGAACTGCAGTACTGGAAATCCATTGCGCTGCCAATTTCTGAAAGACAAAAGAGAAGGCCCACAAGATCTTTCCAACTGTGTATGAAAATCCTTGTAATAGAGACAGTAGTTGGATTTCCAGAAGGACGCCCTTGGAAATGCAAGTCTCCAAACATTCTGTTCCAATAATAAATAATAAATGATAATACCGTGTTTTCCCAAAAAGAAGACCCAACCAGAAAGTAAGCCCTAGCATGATTTTTCAGGATGCTTGTAAGCTCCACCTCAAAAATAAGCCCCAGTTAAGACTGTCAGCCAGACAGACGCATTTAGCACAGTATTTCCCAAAAAATAAGCCCTAACCAGAAAATAAGCCCTAATGCGTCTTTTGGAGCAAAAATTAATATAAGACCCGGTCTTATTTTGGGGAAAACATGGTAGAATAATAATAATGATATGAATATATTATAAAATGAACAACTGGAGCACCACTTGAACACCATCGGCATTGACAAATTCACCACCAGTCAATTGCAAAAGGTGGCTTTACTCAGAAAAGCTTACATCCTACGGATGATATCTCTAATACCGTCAAAGATCTACATTATACTAAGCAAGTGTTGCAGAACAGCCATGACTGTCTTCTGCTATGGCAAAAATAGTCACTTTATCCACCCTTGTTCTGGATCACAAGAATTTGTGCTTCATCCAGCTTGTTCACTGTGTATATCAGCTCTGCCATCCTCAGAAGGCTCTGAAAAACCAAGGTCACATGCCTGCAAGGGAGAGAGTGCAGAAGCTTAGGCACTGTATTCTCTCTTCCTCCTGCTGTGTCATGCACAGACAGATGTACCCAGCCACTTGCTAAATGTGACTCTGGCATGTGCCCTACTTGTTCAGTCACTGAAAAAAGAAAGGAAAAGAACAGATTTATCATATTTCATCTTTATCAGCCTGAATTTGAGATTATTGATAATATTCTCCATTGGTTGTGGCAGTAGAACCCATCTTATGTCATTTTAGAAAGGGAAGAAATCCAGTTTCAAGCAGTCACCTGCATATCCTCCCCTACTCCATACAAGCAACGGTTGGACAGCATTCTCCTTCCAGGAAAGCAGAAAGATGCCCTACAGCCCAAACATCAATATTCCCTGCCTTGCCAATCCTTTTGCAAAACTCCAGAAAACTTGAATGTGATTTCACCTCTGGAGCAGAAATAAGAATATAATAAATAACAAATATAATATTTTGTGAGACGTAAAATATAAAGGTTTAACATGCACAAAACTACAGAGCGCCAGCCATCATTCTAATGTCACCTTCATTTCCTTCCCTCTGCCCAAATGGAGACAAGTACGACACGCTAAACAATGCCTGCCTAGCCAACCCTTCGGGACAATGAAGCATTGAGTGCCCAGGCGACAGCAGGCCCAAGGACTGCCAGCCACCGAAAGTTGCTATTCTTACATGCATCTGACACGCCCACGCCAACAATGACACACACAGCTTCCTCCTCTTCAGAAGGGGCAACTGCAGAGGGGGCAGCGGGGAGGAGGAGGAGAAGGAAATGTGCACTTTTTCAGATCCTGGAGGACTGTGCCATAAGGCTAGACTGGGAAGGAATACAAGGTTTTCTTTCTTATTGTGTTTATGTATTATATATTTATTGACTCTTATTTCTATAGCCACCCTACCTAACGCACGGCTCAGGTGTACATACATGATCAATAACAATGAATCAGTAAAAACCACATAATAAAACAAAATAGAAATAGCAATAGCACTTAGGCTTACATACCACTCCATAGTGCTTTACAGCACTCTCTGGACGGTTTACAATGTCAATATATTGCCCCAACAATCTGGCTCCTCATTTTGCTGATCTCGGAAGGATGGAAGGCTGAGTCAATCTTGAGCTCCGTCATGATTGAACTCCAGATTGTGAGCAGAGTTTGCCTGCAATACTGCTCTGTGCCACCAGGGAAAACATAATAAACAGGAAATAAATAGAAAAACATAATAAACAAGCACTTGAGTGCTGGAAGGAAATTTGCCCAGTAGGTCATATCACTCCCAGTCCCAATGCCTAAGAGGATAGGGGAGGTGGAATGAGTCTTCAATGCCTTCTAAAAGACACGCATGAGTTAGGCTAATTGAATCTCAGGTGGATACTGTCACAAAGAGGTCAAACAGCAATAGGAACAGGAAACAGCTTCCTGAATCCTGCTCAACTGACACTGACTAAGTAACAGGACCCAAATGCCAATGACGTCAAATCTTGCTGGTCAGACAGATGGGATAGGAGATAGACAGTCTCACAAGTATCCGACCCCTGCACCATTTATAGATAAAAATCACCACCCTGAATTATACTTAAAAGCACAATGGTCAGTAATGCTGCTGCCAGAGCAGAGGTGTTACTTGAATATACTAATGTGCAGGCACAAGCAGCTGTGCTGCTTTGTAAAATTAACCATTTTATAATGTAGCATAAAGCACATTCATAAAAATCTGTGATTCCTCATGCATGATATAGCTACAATAAATAATAGTGTAATACCTAAGACTCCTAAGGACAACCAAACTCTGGATATCCAGATGGTACAATCTTCAAAGTGACTTAAATGTTTTGATGTTCCCATTTTGCCCTATACCACATCCCCTATTTCACTCATCTCTTACTCCCAACTAAACAAATAAACACATCTTTTGCAGAGCACCAAACATTCTAAACCACTTGTGGCTTCCCAGTGGTCTTCAAAGGCAGATCCATGTAGATTGTATTGCAGTAATCCAAACAGGATGTGACCAAAGCATGAGTGACCATGAGCAAGGTTTCCTGCCTCAGGAAAGTGCACATTTGGTGTTCCAAATGAATCTATGCAAAGCCTCCCACCATGCTAATACCTGGTTCTTGAGCAGGAGCCATGAGTCTAGGAAGATTCCCAAATGGTGCATTCAACTCAGTCTGGGGAATGCGACCCCACCCAGAGATGAAATACCATTTGGAAGGGTGGGGACAAAAACCCAGAGCCATTCCATCTTGCCACGGTTATGTTGGTTGATTCCTCCCCATCCACACCTTCCAGCCAACATTGTCCAGCTAGGTAGGTGGAGATAAATTATTGGATATCATCAGTATACTGTGCTAGTGATACCACACCCCATACCTACAGATGACCTCTCCCAGCGATTTCATATAGATGTTGAAAAGGAGAAGCGGAAGGTTTGAGCTCCTGCGGCACTCCACATGACAGGAGCTTCAGGCTCAATCTCTCCCCTTCCACCAACACCAACTGGAGCCAGCCATGGAAGAAAGAGGAGAACCATCCTAACACAGCACTTCCCATTCCCAACCCCTCAAGCTGGTCCAGAAGGATACCATATTTAATGGTGCAGAGAAGAGAAACATAGATCTGATGATAAACGGTCTGGAGGCTAGATCATATGATGAACGGTTAAGGGAACTAGGTATGTCTACCATATCTGTGGCTGCCCCAGCTCTCTGGAACCAGTTACCTCCTGAGGTCCGGACCATCCCCACCTTCCGAAAAGACCTGGCTTTTCCGGCAGGCCTGGGACCGTTGATCTCGCTCTTGTGATCTGGCGAGATCCAGCCATGAATGGCGTGAATGAGTTTTTAATGTTTTTAATGTTTTTAATTTTTAAATGTTTTTTTTATAATGAATTTTTAAAAATGTATTGTGAGCTGCCCTGAGTCTTTGGAGAGGGGCGGCATATAAATTGAATTAATTAAATTATTTAAATTAAATTAAATTAAATTAAATTAAATTAAATTAAATTAAATTAAATTAAATTAAATTAAATTAAATTAAATTAAATTAAATTAAATAATTAAATTAAATTAAATTAAATTAATCAAAGAGAAGGACTAGGGGAGACATGTCTTCCAGTACTGAATGCCCAGGCAACACTTATTCTCCAAAACCCATGAGGGCAGGACAAGAAGCAATGAGTGGAAACTTCTTAAAGATTTGATCCAACTTAGAACTACTATAAGGACAGATTTTCTGACAGTGAGAGCAATTAAATGTGGAACAGTTTGCTTTCTGAAATTGTGGGTGTTCATCGCTGAAGATATTTTTAAAAAATCAGCCATTTGTCTAGGAAAGTATAAGGTCTCATGCCTTGAACTGAAGATTGGACTAGAAACCTCCAAACTCCCTTCCGGTCCTATGATTCTATGATAGTATTAAAAACTGCTGAGAGATCCAGGAGGGCGAAAATGATTGCATCAATAACAATCCCTTCCCCAGGCCTCCAAAGCTCACCAACAAATGCAAGTAATGCTGTTTCAGTGCTATGTCATAGTCTGAACCCAGACTGAAAAAGGTCCAGATAATCTGCTTCTGGACTCTTTTCAATCACCATCTCAGCAATCTTCCATAAAACCAACTACCCTCTCAACAACCTTCCCTAAAAGGTACTGCTGGGTCCAAGGATGGCTCTTGAGAAGGGAGAATACCCTTGCCTCCTTCAGAGCGGGCAGCACCTCCCCTCCCACAAAGGGCATTAATTACTATTGGACCCCAACCATATGCTATCTCCCAGGAGATCTTAACTAACAAGAAGGGGCATGGGTCCAGAGCAGAGATGGCTGAGCTCACAGCCCAAAGGACCTTGTCCACTTCCTCAACAGCAACTACCCGGAACTCCTCCCAGATAACAAGGCTCAGACATGTCACTTCCAACAGATCTGCCCAGAAAGAATCCAACTGAACGCGGTATTCCAAATGTGGTCTTACTAGTACATTATAAAGTACATTATATGTATTACTTCACAAGATCTTGAGACTATCCCTCTGTTGATGCAGTTGAATTGACTTTTTTGGCAGCTGCCGCATACTGCTGGTTTATACTTAAGTAGTTGTCCACTAGGACATCTAGATCCCTTTCACAGTTACTGCTGTTGAGCCAGGTACTACCTATATCTGTGCATTTGATCTTTCTTGGATAAGTTTAAGACCTTACTTTTCTCACCACTGAATTGCATTTTATTCAGCAGGGCCCAGTGTTCAAGATCCTTCTGAATTTTGAACCTATCTTCTAAAGCGTTGCATATTCCTCCGATTGGTTTTGTCGGAAAATTTACTGAGGTCCCTTTCTATCACCTCATCTAAATCTTTGATGAAGATTTTAAAGAGTACTGGGCCTAAGACAGAACCTTGAGGTACCCCACTGCATGGTTCCCTCCATGTAGATATAGTTCCACTGAAGACTTTAAATGTCTCTTATGTCACTTAATGCTCTAAGTCTCCCTTATGTTTTCTTCATCTCTCTGAGCCACTCAGTAAATCATGGGGCTCTATCAGGTTTCACAAAGCGAATCAGCCCATGGCCCTTGTCACTATCTCCTTGTCCAAGTTGTGACAAAAGCCTCTGCTGAATCTTGTAACTGAGTATCAGGAAAAGCCACAAGCTCCCCCTGAAATTGCAGTGGATCCATGGTCAGATAAGAAAAATGAAGCATTAATCTTCCATCCGTAATATCCATGAGCACAGGTTTTTCCAAAATCAATTCCCTAGAAGAGTTTTGTCTTGTGTGGAAAGAGGCATTGTGTGTGTGTGTGTGTGTGTGTGTGTGTGTGTGTGTGTGTGTGCGTAATCTGTAATGCCTCTTTTCAAACAAGACAAAACTCTGCTAGGGAATTTATTGATAGATAGATAGATAGATAGATAGATAGATAGATAGATAGATAGATAGATAGAAAAATTATCCCTGCATTTGTACACATAGAGGAGACTTTGACATCTCTTAAATATTGCGTTTTGTGCATTTTTCTGAGTGTTTGGGGAGGGGGAATCTGATATAGTCTCAAAAAGAACTACCTATTCTACTTTTCTAACCAAAAAAGCATGTTCTAGTTCTTTTGACCTTGTAAGAAAATCCCAGTCTTTCTTTTCTAGTCTGACTAAATAGAAGAGTTTTAAAACTTCAGGAACTTTTGATTGACATTAACTATTTTAATCCAGTCTTTAGAAAAGAAAACCTGCAGAAATCTGATGGTTCTATTCCAAAAACCTTTGAAATAGAAATTTTCTGATATGGGGTAGACAATGTTCCATGGAAAAATAAAGCACTGGACACTTTTCTGTTCCAAATCCCTGGTCACACCACTGTCATTTACACACTTACAGTAACAGTGACATACATGGATCATTGCAAAAACTTTCTTTACAGAATTCATTTGTGTTACGTAGTTCTGGGGCAAAATTCAGCTTTTTACTGCAGAAAGATTTCTAGTTTTGATTCAATCAAGATTCCACCCAACATACCCTGTGTCTTATTGCAAGCCCTAAAGAAGCGACTTTTAAAATGAACATACTTCACAGCTCCATTCCTGGGATCTTGTGATTATGTGAAAACTCTCACCTTATTTTTAAAAGAACATCCTACATTTCTCACCCTTTGTTTTTAGAGAGGAAAATCTCAAATGTGATTGCTCTTCTGTCACCACAGCCCCACCATCTCTACCAATGCAAAGTGCAGGAGGGGAAGATAGGATTTGATAATAGCACGGAGTTAGAAAGCTGCTGCAGGTCACACCATGAATACCTGAGATTTGCCATACACTTGGGAGTCACACTAGACATTTTGGAGACCAAAAGAAGCAAGGATAGAAAAGGAAATGATCTTCTCATAGTTAGAATCAGAGCCAGTTCCACAACATACAGGTAGTCCACGACTTAAGACCACAATTGAGCCCAAGGTTTCTGTTGCTGAGCAAGACAAATTTATATATATTTTAATTGTTTTTTAATATTTGTTTTTCATGTTTTTTAATTCTGGCTGTACACCGCCCTGAGTCCTCAGGGAGAAGGGCGGTATATAAATTTAAAAATAAATAAATAAATAAATTGTTACATGAATTTTCCTCCATTTTATGACCTTTCTTGTCACAGTTGTTAAGTGAATCGCTGCAATTGTTAATTTAATAACATCTTTGTTAAGTGGCTTCCCCATTGACTTTAGTTGTCAGAAGGCCACAAAAGGGGATCACATACCCCCAGGACATTGCAACCATCATAAATACGAGTCAGTTGCCAAGCATCCAAATTTTGATCACATGACCATGGGGATGTGCAATGGTCATAAGTGTGAAAAAATTGTCATAAGTCACTCTTTTCTGTGCTGTTGTAACTTCGGATGGTCATTAAATGAACTGTTGCAAGTTGAGGACTACCTGTATTTCTCTGAAGCACCTGAACTGTGAAATGTTACTTGAAGTTGTATCATCAAACTTACATTATCCTGTTTCAATGGATGCAGCTGCCAATAAACTAGTATCCCTTTAAAATCTTCCAAGCTCTTCTTGTCTCCCTCAGGTATTGCCCTTGACCCAAATCTAAGCTGTAGAAGGGGCTAACTATTCTGATTGATCCTATCATTAATAGGTCCAGATACAGCTAATCATTAAACCAATGGGAGGGGACAGGGGATTGGACTAGATGACCTACAAGGTCCCTTCCAACTCTGTTAATCTGTAATCTATAAGATTGACCTTTGAAAAACTCATCACCTAACTAAACAGGAGGGCTCCAAGAAAGAAACTGAATCACAGCTTTGGAAATGACAAACTGAGCATAAGGTTTATCATGCAGGGATGACAATCAAGGTTACATACAGTCCTTGACTTATTCTCATACAGCTCTTAATCAAATTTCAAAAATTCCCTAGAAAGACAACTTTCAGGTCTCCCTCCAGCAAGAGTTATTTGCCTGGGTGAAAGTTGCCTGGGTCCCAGGCAGTGGTGAAATTCAGCTGGATCTATCTGGTTCATACGATCCGGTAGTGCCAGCGGCGGGAGGCTCCGCCCACCTGCCCGGACGTCATCATGTCCCTTTTTTGACCCTCTGAGCATGCACAGAAGGCCCTGCGCATGTGTAGAGGAGGCGCGAGTGAGCGCTCACATTTGCGAACAGGTAGCAAAGGTAGGTGAATTTCACCCCTGGTCCCAGGATACCCATCTACCATTTGCATGAGACCAAAAACATATCCCTGGGATAAGTTACCTTTCACAAACTTTCAAACATATTTTTCCAGGAGGAATCCATCCATAACTTCCAAGCACTGATACTCCTGAATTCTTTTTAAATAAAAAGAAATTGGGGTATATTGCTGCCTTCATTTCCAATTTGCTGAACCCGGTACTACAGAAGTAAATTTCCATTTCATCTTCTCAATATGAATTTCTCTGTATTAACTAGAAAGATTCTGTAACTCTATTTGCCTAAGTGTAATTATGCAATTGGGAATCCAGATCCTGTGATCCACAATTTATAGGGAAGTGTTGCTCACCAGTTCTTATTTAATGAATCCACAGTAAAAAGTACTATGCATGCATTTTTCTTTAGAGCACTGAAAGTCGAACTATCTCTTCAGATTGCCCTCTTTTCCCCCAAGACATTAGGGGGAAATTAGCCACTTCTCTCCTGTTTGTTCTGCAAAATATCGACAAACTATCCACTACATTGTGTCCGAATGTCCATCAAGAGCTTACAACGGCCCAATGTCTGATTTTTTTGAACATAGACTACCCTGTCCTTGAACGGCTAGGTGGACTGGACATTAACATTTGAACTACTATAAGTCCATGTATTTGCCATACGCTAAATAAATAAATAAACCAATGCAAGGTTTCTTCTGATAGATCAAATAGCAATGAAGAAAAGAGTAAGAGGGAGCAACTCTTGAGCCTGGCTTACAAAGAATGTGCAAAGAGTTTTGTGTCTTAGAAAGCTCAGAGGTATCTTGGAGGACTCTTGGCTGGACATTGGTCTTTGTTCCTCAAACAAGCAAACAACACTCTGAAAGGATAATTGCCAGACTCTTTCAGTCCCAGACCAAATCAGTCAAGAAAGCTCCCTGGGAAGCTTGGAATCCCTCCAAGATTTTCTATCATCTTTGGGTCTGATCTGTGACAATAAAATCATTCATCCTCTTGCCTCAATTGCAAGCATCCAATTCACCATCAAAGCGTCTTTTTTGAGAGGACAGATAGCGATTTTATAATCTCATTGCCACATTCCTTTTAAAAAGGAAAGAAAAATATATCCCTTGTAAATGGCTTTGATCATAATAAGCAATGTTTATGCTACGTCTACTTCTCCATTAAAAATGCCTTTCTTTTCAAAACAAAGAAAGCATGGCTTCTACCATTCTTCCCAACCCCTTAATAAAGCACTGCTCTGGGTCAGGTGACTAAGAAGGGACTTAGAACGAAGGAGTCAGCAATCTTCAGAGTTGCTGCCTTTCCCATAGGAGTATTTGTTTCTGGATTTGTTTTCTTTACAGACCCTATGTATTTATGTATTTATTTTATTATTCCAATTTATACAGCTGCCCATTTCATAGGCAGTTCACAGCTAGAGTCTCCCTGTCCTCAAACTCAAGTTTCCTTTGCCAACTTATGCCACCAGACCAAATCTGATCCTGCATTTTTTTTGTTTTTGGAGAATAATTAATATAATTAATCAGCCTTTCTAGGCTGATAGAAGAGATGCTACTCCATCACCTGCATTCTCACACAATAGCACTTTTGAAATTATCATTTGTTCTTGTAAAAAGCAGAAAACAGATGCAGTGATTTCATTATTAGAGTTTGAAGCACAATATTCTAGTGAGAAAAGGAGAGAAAACTGTGGTTTTCACGTGTTCATCAGATCTAGCAGTCCAGCCTGTTACTACTTGGAAAGATAACTTGTATCCCTGAAATGTAGTCTCAAATCTCCCTGAAATGTAGACTCTCTGTCAAGAGTCATACAACGTCAATCCAAAACCTCAAACCTATACCCAAGGCATATTATGTACAGTAATTTGTCTAATATGATCCCACAACTCTAGTAAAAATGGCTCATCAATTACATTTCAAGCATAAATTAGTTTGGTGTACTTTATGAACTCTGTCTGCTTGTACTTTAGTCTGAGTTTGAATCTTCAATCACAGAGGACTGAATGTTTCATACTACTGCAAACCATGAGGACTTCATCATGTTCTTCCCATGTAAAGACAATGCTCCATCCAGTGGTGGGTTACCCACGGTTCGCACCAGTTCTATAGAACCAGTAGTAAAACTGGTGGGAGGCCCCGCCCACTGACCCTAACGTCATGAAAATGTTTCTGCGCATGCACAAAAGAGCGCGCACGTGGCCCTGTTGCGAACTGGTAGTAAAGGTAAGTAGAACCCATCCCTGGCTCCATCTCTAACTCAAGCTTCTTCTTTCATTATTTTTTCTTTCCAGACACACACAAACTCTAGTAAAGAAAAAAAGCTGCACAATGCCTTTTAAGTGGAAATTGAGCATTCTCCAATTATCTCTTCAAGGCCAATTTCTAGATTTAACTGCTACCCCAAGGGCTCTTATTTGGGTACAAACCCACTGAATGAAATGATGCATTTTTGAGTAGATGTGCATTAGGCCTACATTATCAATATTGAAGACAGAAGCACTACAATACTCCCCAGTATGTGCTAACTGAATGCTAATACACATGAGAGTGCCAACCAGGATCTGTTTAACACTTTAGGGTATAAAAGACATCACATTAGTACACAGTACACAGTAGTATGTGCATATACATTTTCTCTAAATTACAGCGTTATATAAAAGAAATGAAAGTAGCAGCACAGAGATATACTTTCAATATCCCTGCCTCTCTCACATCCATGTGTACACATAGAGATATAACCTTGAAATAAAGAAAAAAAATCCTAAAATATCAAACTCATTTTATAAAGGACATGACTTCTCATATAGGAAGACTTTCATGAAATTTCTTGAGAAGCAATGTTTCAAATGATACATGCTGGTTTGAAATCAAACCACATTAAATGTGTATGATTAAAGCTTACACTCATTATTACCTTATGTGCTCCCTTAATGTATGTAGGGGACTTGCATTATGAAATTATAATGTGATGGTAGACCTTGAAATTTGACCATCAATAGGAAGAAGGATGTGCTAGCATTTCAGCAGCTGGACAGAGGACTTTTTAAAGGAACTGCATCACAGATTTAGTTAGCAATTTCTACTAAGCCAAACCTTATTATTTCAAAATCTATTTTCAGAAGGCTTGCAATCTTTTCAGTAATCCTGCTATTAAGTGATAAAATGAATTGACTGAAAGCCAATGCATTTTAAAGGACTAATTGGACAATGCATTTTAAAAAATATTTCCACAGGGTTCAATGTTTGCTGGGTTATCCTGCAGCTCACATTCCTTCTGTCTACCTTTTTGGTAAGCTTAATGCATGTGCCAATTCCCTGAGAACTTTGGGGAAAGAGCAGTATAAAAATGCAAACAGAATCTGCCAGGAAAAAAAATGCAATGATGTCTCCAAATGAAGGCACCCCCCCCCTACACACACACACACACACACACACACAAACACACACACGTGCTGAGTGCAGAATTGACACTTCATCTTGGCACCTGCAATGCTTGTGTGTCAATGTAGACATGGTTATGGTGCTATAAAGCTCCTTTTAAGAATGGGGAAGACAAGCTGCTGAGTCATTTCAATTTGTCCAGAAGAGCTTTGCAACTATTATATAACAAAGAGCACTCATTCCCTTCCTCCTATTGCTGGAAATAGAACTTCAAGTCATGGCTCCCAGGCCTTTTTTCTCTGGCTCTGCCGGTGGAGGAACTCACTTTTTTTCTTACATCTCAAGATGGAAATCCTGCAGTTTCATTACCAGAGGAGGCTACATGGAAAAGGCATTTGTTCTGTCTGTTCAAAGTGATATAATAGCTAGTGGGAGAGAGAAAATAAAGAGAGAGATTGGAAAGCAAGGAAAGGAAGGACATTCATTCTCCTCATCCAGGTGACCTTCTGGTAAGCTGAGGGAGGCAATGAAATAATATATAAGTTTGGGGACCTTGCAGATAAGAATGGTTTCTCTTTTGCAAAAGCAGCAGCTAGCACTGAATATTGCATGCGCAGTATGAAATTGAGCACCCAAGGAGACTGGTAGCCCTTGTTGTGCTATGCTCTGGTCCCATCTGCCCTTCTGCACTTGAAGAGTGCGCCTTTAGTAAGTGAAAATGGAAAAGATGTGCCAGGAACAACAATAATTTATTAAGCTTGTATGCCACCCAACTTCCAATGATTCTGGGCAGCTCACAACAATTAAACATAGAAATTATAATAAAATCAGTAAAAGATGGCAAATGCAGCCAACCAGATGGAATGAATAAGGGGCTTCTCTTTTTCTCACCAAAGGCCTCACTGTTCTAAAACACAGCAGAGTGGGAGCCATCCATATCTCAGAAGGGGGAATCTCATTCCAGGAGGCAAGCGCTGCTACAGAGAAAGCATGCTTCCTGGGTCTTGATAGATAATACTGTTTAATCAAAGGAGCCCAGAGCATGCCAACCATGACTGAATCAGCTAGAGAGATATTATGAGAGACAGACAAAGATGCCCTGCTTCATGGTAGAGATGGCTTCCAGAATTTGGCACTTTTCTGTATGGCTGATGGTTGAGGGTTGGGTCGCTGCAAAAATACAAAGCAATGGCCATGTGAATACATATAACCACAGGATAGCAATCAAAGTCAGAGATTCCTTGGATTTGAGTGTAAGGGTTGTATCTCTGGCACCAATTGCAGGGGCAGCAGCATGGTTTCTTAAGTCTAATTCTGTCAATTATTAGATTCTTAGATCTAATTCAGAGCTTCAAGACTCACTGACAGCAAAATAAGCCATATGCCTAAAAGTAGACGGTTTGCATATCAATTTTAGAAAGTCGCTAAAAGCAAAAGAGTGAAAAAAAAGTTATTTAAGCATGAGGTTGTAGCTTCCTCAGCTTTTGCAATTGCAGTAGAAATCCTAACTTTGTTTAAAATTGTGTTCTAGCTCCTTTTATTGCAAATATAATCATAAAGTGTTACAGTTTTGTGTTACTTTAAAGTTTAATCAGCTTATTGTGGCACTAGCTTTCATGGATCAATACAGTACACCTTCCATTTGAATTATACAATCCTTTATCATTCTGACCAAAATGGATCTTGTCTGATACAAGAAAGCATATGCCTCACTCAGTCTATTAATATTTAAAGTTACCACAAGATTTTGTTGTTTTTTTCAGCTTATGATTCAACATTGTCACTTGCAATTACATAGGCAGGATCAAGTAAAATAAACTTCAGGAATCCAAAGGACTGAGCAAGTGGCCTGCAGTGACTACATGCATCACAATTCTCTAGGTTTCATTGCTTCAGTCCTCCAGAAATGTATCAAAAGACACTGATTCCAAACATCAAAGCCCTAGATACAGATTTAAAATAAGATAGGCTGACTTGATCAACATAATTTGTTGCATTCAAAGAAGTTGGATTTCTTTAGATATTACAGAATTTGAATATTCCAGTCAGGGAGAAGTGGATGATCTACAAATATAGAAAATAAGGAGAGAAGCACCAAGTAATGTTGATATAAATTTGATTCTTCCCCCCACTTTTCCTATCTTCAATTTTTAAAATGTTTTTCTTTACTATGCTACTTCTTGCTCTCTTTCTGCCCTTTGTACTTTGCATACCCCAAATTGGAATGCATGTATACAATGTAAACACTCGTGACTGAAAACTAAGGTCAACCTGTGGCCCCAGAACTAAACATTCCTCTTCCCCTACTTTTAAAAACCTTTATAAGCAAGCAATTCAGATATTTGGCCAGAGGAAAAGAGGGTGGCAGAAAGGAAAAGATCAATAAAGGAAAATATTTGTAGCTCAGGGCTGAAATGAGTGGTCCTTGGTGCTCTCTGAACGTGGTGGTTTCCTTTCAGAGATTACATTACCCAAATAGGAAAGGAAATATCATCAATGCCCGCAAGGACCCCTTACAAAGAGAAAGAAGATATTTGAGTGTGATCTTGCCCACAGCAAGTTCTAGCCCACCACCACCAGCAGGCAGCTTTGAGTAAAGGGAATGTCTATCCTGTGCCTACAATCCTCCTTCTTTGCCCCTATAGACAGCCCCTGTGGACAGAATGCTCTTATTAAACCTTCATTTCATTTCCAGTTACTCAATATATGAAGTCTGGATACACCACATTAAGCAGCAAGCAAGAGAGCACCACAGAGTCCCAGGAACAACAGACCAATCCAGGAGAGCAATTAAAATGCCAGAAGAAGCAAGAGCATTACAGGCTGCCATTAAAGCAAAAAAGTGGAGCTCAGCAAGTTTAAGAGATTATAAAGCAATATGCTGGCAAAGACTGAATACAGCAAAATGTAGTCCTTCATACTAAAATGCTTTAGAATGCCACGCAATTGGAAAGCTTCCTAGTTCAGAACAGAAATCATTATAGGTAATGATCCTTTGCATAGAAAGGATATTAGAAATGAAGCATTACCCTTCAGTAAAATAAGCCAAGTCCCCCATATTGCTATAGAAATTATGGGTCTGATGTCTTTGGAAGAACTAAAGGAGAGTCAGGATAGCTGTTCTATGGGTTTGTTTTCATCCCAAGATATACAACTAGGCAAAAAACATCCTTGGCACAGCCTCTAAACCTCTCCAAAAATTACTACCAACTATAATTTTAACATATCACAAAGGAAATAATATTACATACATAGGAAATAATCACACATGAATGAATGTAATATGAATGTAATATGAATGTAAATAACATTTAGTTTAGAATCTCTCCTCCTTTTATAAATGTAGTTTCAACTATGCCACTTACAAATAAATATTACAATTCAGTTTAAAAAAATGTCTGCATCTTTCCTTTTGTTGTAGACCAGTGTATATTAGACCCTATTATACAACCTACTGGCTTCCTTGCAGCCATAGTCTAAGATCTGGAATAACAAGCAATCATCAAAAACTGCTGCTGCCAAGATTCATCATCTGTGCAATCAATCACCCCCAAATCATCCACCAAAACTCATTCTTCTAAATAAGGGATGCACAATCTTTTTGTAGCCAGTTGCTGCACTTATTATTTTGGAGAAAACAGAGAAAACATGTCATACCTGTGGATAGGACTTAGGTTTTCTTTCTTTTTTAATAGTGACATGTTTGTTTAAGGCTTAGATTACAGTTTTCATCTGCTTCTCTGATGACAGCAAAAAACTGGGCCATCACTGTTTTCAGCAATTGCAGCCAGAAGGGTTCCAAAGGAACTGCAGGCTGCTCATCCTCCCCTAAAAGGTCAGCTGGAAAGAATGTGAAAGATGTACAATCACACCATGGAGCAACAAAAGACAGCTAGAAAGCCTTAGCAAGAACTAAGAAGACTAGTCCCAAGTCATGTCATTGATTTTCTATAAATTTAGTTTCTATTTCCAAGGGGTAATGCTCCCTTCTCAATGACAGTTTTCTCTAACATCTTCAAAATTTCCAACTAGATTAAAGAAAGTGTAGAGTTAAGGGTTACCTTTTCTCCAATGTAATGTATCCACTGCTCTGACTAGATATTTCTGAATGGATGAGGAAAACCACCGAAACTATACAATTTATGAGTTGCAAATCAGCACATCAATTCAAAATAAATTGCTCCATTTGTTACAGTATAGATGCTAAAAGCTGTAACTGACCGGGTACAGGAATGATTTGAAATGAGGAAATATCTATTTAGGGTGGGAAAGCTTCTCAGAAGACTTATGAAGTACAATCAATAGGCAGAAATATATGTCCATAAGAAACCAATGGTGAAAAACAGCATACGCTTTAATGGGGAAAACTCAAAAATGCACAACTATCATTCTAAATTAAGTGTACTAGAAGCAGAGCTGATCATAATGTGCCTCAAGGAGCATTCTTCAGTTTTAACTGTGAGACAGCCAAATGAATCTTGGAGCTGACCTCAACAAATACCATGTGGTTCTGTTGGGTCTTTTCTGCTCCCCAGAGGCCACCCCACCTCCCAAGGGAATATGTCAGAAGCCAGAGACTGACTTATACCAGAACAAGTAAAAACAATCATTTTTGCCCAGCACTTTTCAGAATGCTAAGAGAGAGGCCAAAGTACTCATGGAATTCACAATGCAGTCCTATGCCTAGGCACTTTCACTTGTCCTGTTAGCTTAACTGCATTTTCAACTAAGGACTTCCAAGGATTGAAGTCGTTTCACCTTGGTCACAATAAGCACAATCTCCCCCTCCCCCGCCCCATGCAGCACTGTTTGTTATTTTACTTGCAGGATTATCATTCATTCATTATTTTGTACAAGTATCTGCACTCAAGGTTTCCTACAGAATGCTGCTCACTGACCTGGGGGCAGGGTTGTGTAAACATGTACTTCGGAGGTTTTTTTGGAAAGCATTATTTCCTTTATTAAATTTATATACCATCCATCATGCTATCCAAAGATATGAGAAACACCAGGAGGAGGTGGAATATGATGAGAATCTAAGCGATAAGTTTTCCAAATAGCAGAGAGTATGGAAACTTTCTGCTCCTTCAGTTTTTTTGTAAAGCCAGATAGTGCAGCAGGGGAAAAAATAAGGGGAGAAGAATTCAGCAGCTGGCACTGAAGTCACAACCATTTTTAATGAACTATTTTGAATGAAGTTTTCAATTTGAACAAAAATTGGGAGACCGAGTAATGCTCTGGATGCTCAAATGAAGGGGGTTGCCATTAGTTTTGAAGACTAAGAATCTTTTGAGAATGTCCTCTTTAAAAAAGATTCAAGGTATTGCACCAGAAAAAGAAATCAGACTCTTTAAGCAATAGAAATCACACCCCTTTAAGCCCTTGTTGATAGCCGCATTTTTAGCAATACTAATGATCATTTTTTGGTTCTCTTTAGATCATTCTAGGGGAAAAAGCAGCATGCTGCTAGAAATTAGATGAGTAAGAATAGCATTCTTCCCCACAGGGAGAGGCTCTGGCCTCAGCCACACCTATTGGTAAAGCCTGACAGCTGTTTGATCCCACCCACCCCAAGCTGTGCATATTAACTAATGGGACCCAGGAGTCCTACTTCCTTTTGTCTCGAAGAATATATAGAACCCCAAAGGTCCAATTTCCTGTTACCAAGCTCATTTTAAAGCTGAGGCCTAAGCTTGTAACTTCCCGCTCAAACCCAGTAAAGATATCCTTCCTGTAACTAATGCACACACACCCTAGAAGCTAAAAGAGGACACTGTTGAACCCAGTATTTTTGACCAGAAGATCCTAGTGGCCTCCTGTGTCAGCTCAGCTGCCTACCAAAAACATTTTCACCTCATTTTCATGCTCCTGTTTCTCATCCTGAATGATGCAAAACTTGTCTGACAGTAAAATTAAGTAAAATTAAGTGGTATTTACCAAAAACTTTGGTTTGGTGAGATATGGGAAGATAGATGTAGAAGGGGAAAAAAACCTAGAATTAAAGGGACCGATTGAAAAAAAATATAACTGGGAGAAGGGAAACAGAAAGACACACTAACCTTCATTCCCATTCAAAGAATCATGTATTAAAAGGTGACTGGTAATACCTTTTCAAACGTACAAGTTATATTAAATAGGCATAAGCTTTTGTGAGCTGCTGCTCTCTTCAGTAGATCAAATGGAGTCAAAAAACTGATGCTTTTCAATAAAATTTGTTAGCCCTGAATAGGTGCTGCCAGTTTCCTCCTGTTTTTTGGCTGCTATAGATTAACATGGCTTTCTTCCCACAAAATGTATTGGGGTCCATTTAAAACATTTAAATGCTGTTCAGTATGGATGACCCATTCTCTGTCATCCATGTTTCTTATCACAGCACTACCAAGCTCAGGGAGTAAAACCTGTCAGCTCAGTTTCATTCAACCACATAACAAAGCCACTGTTAGAATCCAAACAGAATTATTTTGTTTGGATGGACTATATATTGCCTCTGTCCAGAGTTCAAATTCAACCCAACCTCATTTTGCAACCTTTTTGCAAAATGGAAAGCAACTCTCCCAGCTTGTTAGGAGGATCAGCCCACAACTGTAAGGATGTCTAGATTAAATTTCAGGTAAGTAATTTTATTGCTGTTACAATGGTAAAGAAAGATACAGCATCTTATAGACTAAACTGAATGTTATTCTGTAATTTTTCTACCTCAAGTGTTATCTGTGACCTGCACAATTTCATCTGAATTTTAACTTATCTGAAATGGTTTAGGGTCTCCTGCTTGAGCAGAGGGCTGGACTAGATGACCTCCAAGATCCCTTCCAGCTCTATTCTGATTGATCTAACATAAATCCAAGCAGTTCAACAGGGCCATTTCAAGTCACACGTTAGTGATTCTATCAGCCCCATTTTGGAAGAAAATAGCCTTCTTCTCTTTACCTGTGTTGATGCAGCATCACTCAGTCATTGTTTCTCACCCCTTTACAACTTAATGGAGGGTGGTAAAAGAGAAAAATCTGGGTTTTCCTTGCCAATGAGAGAGGTGGGGACCTACAATAATGAATGGAATAGCCTACCTGCCCCCTTCTGCTAAATCAAAGCAACTGTACAGCAAAGGCACTCCCCCCCCACGTTGCCTGCAAAAGCCCCACAGTCCTCCCCGCTCCAGCACACACCCCATCCTTCTGCTTATAACCTGAAGAATCCAGTTTCCTCTCCATCTCTGGTTTACCAGCTCTCTGCTGCATTGCTGACCCTCTGGCTTTTCTCTCTACTTCCCTCTCCCAGCACAAGGCAGGCAGCTCTTTCAGAAAAGGGAACCCACATCCACGTTAGACCCCACCACCAGACCCCCCCCTTTCTCAGGAAGCCCTATTTCCAAAGGGTGGGGTATACAATGCGGCAAGGAAGGGGGGGGGGAAAACACCCAGAACAATTGCGACAAGGTCAATGTGGCTTTGTGTTAAAAGGGTCTGTTTCTCTTGCCTCAAGGATTTCTAGAAAGTGTTCATCTTGCCTCTTGCAAAGGGAGAAAATTGGTCATTTTGCATCCACCCAGTCTGCCAGGCTTCCCTCTTGCACCCCCAAAGCCATTCAGATCTTGCCACCTGCCCTCCGTGGCTCCCAACATCACAACACAACGCACCGGGTTTTTCTCCATCTCAGATCTACACATTTCTTCCTTCCCATCCCTTCTTTCACCTTTCCACCCCCTCCTCCCGCCTCATTCCTCCTCTTCACAGCCAGGGGATGAGCATTTGCAATAGTATAGTGCAAGCCGAATGGGCGCGGAGGAGGCACTTCGACCTCTCCCCTAGGCTGCTGCCAGCTCCTATTGTTCAGTTGCAATGCTCCTGTCGGCAGACTCTCTCTAGCTTGTGGGGTGGGGCTGACGAAATGGGACCATCTACGCTAAGCAGAAACGGCGGGGGAGGGGGGGCTTCGCAAAGGAAAAGGGCTGGCATTTGCAAGTACACCGCGACATGCAACGCGTCGGGAGGGAGCACCGCGTCCTTCTCCACTCTTGTCTCTTCTACGGAGGGTAGGGGCGGCGGCAGCGTAGAGATGCAGGTTCTAGACCGAGGCACGTTGCAACGGGATCGATTCTGGCAGCCTCTTTCCCCATTCCCTGTATCTCAACTCCAAGTCTCTTTCCCGTCCCGCCCCCGCTCCAATGCGCCGAAGGTGTCGGCCGTTAGCTGCGCCTTGACGCCTGAAGATGCGCGTCGGTGACTGAGACTGGAAAAGGCCCCCCTCCAGCCCCCACTTCCGCGGGCAGCCGCCTCTCTATCCAGGCAAGCCGAGGCGCTCCGATCCCGCAGAGAAAGCGCCTCACCTGCAGGATCCCGACGGGCGCAAGGCACAAGCGGTTGCCCGCCGGGGATGTGCGGACAGCCCAAGGCGAAGAAGGTGCACAAAATGACCCTTCGAAGCTCTGCGGAAATGCGCAGCCGGCTGGGGCAAGGTCTCCTTGGGCACCCCTCCCAAAGAGACCCTCCCCCAAAGATCTCGGCTGTCTTTCTCCCCCTCCCCCTGAAAACACGCAGAGACAGGAGGAGAGACACACCCTAGTCCGAATTTCACGCCGCCTGATTAGGCGTCAATGGGGGCTTGGTGCTCGCGGCGGGGGTGGGGGGAGAGATGTCCTTTCTCTTTCCTTCCGGAGTGACCTCGACCACGATGGGTGGAGAAGTGAATGGATGATTATTTTATCCGCATAACCATTCATCCTTCCCCACCCCCCAGCACGGAAAGAAAAGCCTGCAACTAGCCGACCCCGTCGCGTCGCCTTAGAATGGAAGCGATCGTTCCGGCTTGCGTTCACACGCCATCAGTTCCACCAGGATCCGCGCTCGCCCTTCCCAACCCACCCGACGCAGCCCGACTCAGGTGTGGGTGTGAATTCCCCAAGCACATCTGCGCCTTTCATCGCGGGTAGGGGATCACGGGGGGGGGATTTATGCTGTACCTCTCAAAGCCCACCTCGCCTAAAGACAGGGAGGGGATGCGAATCTGCTCGCCCTTTCCGCCACCCCCAAGATCTCGCTTTCCCTCGTCCTTCCAGGCCAAAGAGCCCCATCGTGGGGTGGGACCCCAATCGAAACCGAAGGCTTATACAGGAATGACGGAAACGCGAAATACCTACAGTGACCATGCTGGGGGAGCGCCGGGGTCCAGCCGGGCAGCGGCGGCTCCTCGGAGGACGTGGACTGCCGTACAATCGGGCTTCTTCGTCCTCCCCGGGTGGGGCGGGTCGGAACGGATTGGTCCCGCGTGCGGGAGGGGTCGCTCTGCCTTCCCGATCGATGGTGATCTGGACCCCCCCAGCTGCAGTGGCGCATACAAAAGGGGGGTCCGCCCGTGCGGAGGGGAAGAAAGAGAATAAAAATGGTTGCGCGGTAACGGAAAGAAACCCGCTCTTGACCAAACCAATTCCCTTCTTGGGGTGAAGGGAGGGAGGGAGGGAAGGGAGGAGAGGAATGAAGGGAGGAAGGAATGAAGGAAGGAACCGAAGCTAAAGGGAAATCGCAGGCGTCAAAGCGGGATGTAGGAAAGCGTGACAAATATCTGGGAAAGAAAAAGAAAAAACGCGGGAGGAGGAGAAGAGAAAAAACAGATTTGGGTGGATTTTTAAAGGAAAAAAAATTTAAAGGAAAAGGAATAGAGTGAAAAAACGGAGGAGGGACAGACGCAGGCGACCGACCCGCGAAGGAGCACACAATGCTCCTTTAAACGCCCTTGACTATTTACACCCAGAGATATTGACGAGGGGGGAGGAGGGGGATGGGCGGGTGCTCTTCCTCCCAGCCCCCCTCGAGGCCTGTCTTAGGCTCAGGCAAGGCGCTAGTCCATGGGGGGCGCGGCAGCTGGCCTCGCCTCTTCGCCCCCTTCAGCCTTTTTGTGTCCCCCCCCCCCGGCCTACCGGGCCAGAAGCTTTTATGAACCCCGCAGTCATTGGTTGGTGGATACAATCCATCGCTTAGCCGCGCCCCTCCCCGCTTCTTTAGAACCCTCCACCTCGCAGAGGAAAAGCCGACAGGGGAGGGTTAATGTTAGAGCCTAATGCTCGGGAGAGCTTCACCCCGCCCGGTCCACCAGTGCCCTCCTTTCCCTTCTCTTCAGATGCCCCGGGTGTCTTCGGAGCATTAGCGTTGCGGGAAGGCGATAGAACCAAGCAAGACGCCATTTAGGGGAAGGCAAGGCGGGGGGGGGGAGGATTGTGCCCAAAAAAGCGGAGTGTGTGTGGTGGTGGGGGGGGGGAACGAATGCGGGGAGAAGGACTCCAATAGGGTCCCGGCAAGCCTGAAGGAGAAGCTGGAGCGCCACATTCAGACGCAGCAAGTGCGGCCATGAATTGCCCGTCGGCGTCCATTGCAAGAGCGGCAAGGATGCTCGGCACTGCAAGCGGGGCTGCAAAAGGACCGGGGCCGGGCCTGCCTGGAAAGCAGCCCGAAGGCGAGTTCAAGACGCATTTGCAAGCACGCCTCCGCTCTTCCCCTGGCGGCATGGCGTTCTCGGGGAGACACAAAGGCCGCCCTAGTGGAGGGGTTCGCTCAGTTGCCCCAAGAGAACCCTCACGTGATGGGGCCACCCTACGGCGACTTCCTCGTTCTCTCCCCCCCCCCTTCCTTTCATTAAAGAGAACCGTTTGAGCAAATGCTACATCCACTCCAGGGATGAACACGAGCCTCAGGTACCCTTCCCATTGAATTGGATCTCACGGTTTTTAAGACAGGTTCTCATAGTGAGTGGCACAGCAAAACTAGTCATCTATCCCATCCTTGCATTTTGATTCAACTAGGCTCTAGCTCCAGAGCAAGGCATTGCTGCTTTATCACTGACCCAACCCTTCTGCTACCTTGTGGCATTATAATTCCCATCGAGGTTTACTTGCCTGCAGAGATTTTTGTAGCCCTTCTTGGAGATTTGGGGATTAAACCAAAGAAGGAGTTTGTTCATGCAAGGTCCCATTCTGCTGCTTTCTGGAAAAATGGACACAGAAAAGAGCCATGTAGCCTTTCTTAGCTGGAGCATTTGCTATGGTGTTTGATAATGTTCTCTGTTAACTCACACAACTCACATAGAATTTGAACTTACAAAAACTCTGAAAGTTGCAAGATGTATTTTATCCTGGCAATAGGAAAGTGTTGGCTTTTTTAAAAAAAAAATAACATTGTCCCCTTTTCATTTGGCTTTAAAAGTAATGTTAACTGAATTGCAGAATGGTACTCTAGTTAAACAGCTGGTGTCTCAGAAACCTGCAGGTAGACTTCATTTCAGGGCCTGTGTGTTCCCAATGCATTGCTTCTTGCAATTGAAGTCAATGAGCAGGCATAAGAATAATTGTAGAATTGAAGTTAGACTTGTTGAGGCATAATTAACAACAATACTTAACATATTTCAAACTGGGCAAAGGTTTTACTTAGTGTAATCCTTTGAATTTTACTTAAAGTCATGTTGTGTTCAATCAAATTTGCTTCTAGGCAAGTATAAGATTGTAGAGTAGCTTCAAATTTGTCCTTCCCTCCATCTCTTATCCTTTTCTTCTTTATAAAGGAGCTAGTCTGGTTATGATCTAGAGCCTTTATAGCAGGGGTGAAATCCTCCCGGTTTGGACCGGATCACGATGGAGTGATGGAGGCGGGTGGTTCGGAGAACCGGTAGCAAAAATCCTTGGCGCTCCCCAGCTGAGCTGCACAATCATCAGAGGCTTTTTTTTTTTTACTTTTAAAAGCATTTTTTCTATAACCTCTTCGGCTGAAAAAATGCTTTTAAAAGTAAAAAAAAAAAGTCTCTGATGATCGTGCAGCTCAGCTGGGATCATCAAAAGCTTTTAAAAGAAAAAAAACCTCTTTTTTTCTTTTAAATGCCTCTGACGATCCCAGCTGAGTTGCCTGATCGGCAGAGCATTTGAAAGCATTTTTTTTTCAAAAAAATGGTTTTAAAAGTAAAAAAAATTGGCCATGCCCACCCAATCACATTACCCTCCCCACCAAGCCACGCCCACAGAACCAGTAGTAACAAATTTTAGATTTCACCACTGTTTTATAGTGCTATACTAATGCAACACAGAGAACTTGAGAATTTGAGCCAGATCTTTTATAGTAAGAGCTCTATTTCTTTATGGTACAAGCTGGTACAGATTTCTTGTAGAGTCTAAAATAGAGTCCTCCAATTTAATTTTGGCTCTTGGTGACAATGCAACATATTCGTACTCTTTTTGTGGCAATAGTATTGGTTTACCATAGGCAAACTTCTTCCAGGATGTTTTTTCAACTTTCTAGTCTAGCAAACAGTCCTGGGTGGTGTCCTCTTCAAGGACTAACCAGGTCTAAATTTGATTTTTTCCCCCCCAAAATTAGTCATGGTCAACAAGATATTAGGATATTAAATATCTAAAGTCATGCCCTTATGGGCTTCAGTGTTTGTTGTTTTTTGTTCTTGGTGATACAATTGTAGTACAATTGCACATTTTATATAGTGGAACCTCTTCTTAGATTATATATCTTCTGAAATCTGTTTTCTTATAGATCTTTGAATCATATTAATCTCTCTTCCATAATTTAACCTGGTTCCAAGTGTATCCAAAAGATGTTTACCACAATCACCAAATTGAACTGTGGGCTGAAAATAGAAATCCACCACCTAAAGCCATAGAGGTCAGTGGGACTGGAGTGAATAAAAGCCATTTTGGTTTTGATTTTATATTGTCACTTAAACTTTCCCTTTTTTCCTGACCTCGAACTGAAATTTTGCCTACTTTTTTCTCCAAAATAAAAACTCTTCTACAGAAGAACAGACCTACTTTGATTCAAAGGATCTGACTTGTCACACATTCCTCCAAATATTAGGAGTGGGACTAATCTGAGCAGTATTTTATGGAAAAACAAATAGTCCATTGCTAAATCTGAAGTACCAGTCAAATCACACACACACACACACACACTGCTACTTCTAAAATATATCTGGAATTCTTCCACATAAGTACTCCATGCAACAAGATTTTGGTGCTGCTCCTGATAGTAGTGAATACATTTCTTCAGATGAGTGACTTGCTTAGTGACTGGCTATCATTTATATAGCACTTCTTAAGTACTTTTTGCAGTCATCATCTCCATTTTTCCATATTCTATAAGACAATGAATATTTCTGTTTCCCCTTTACAAATAGAATAACTGGAGCTGAAAAGAGATCTGCAGATGCCAAGCATATGATTCAGCAGCTGAATTATGATTTAAAATGAAGTCTTCCATCAAGACCTGTCCATATAACTGCTATAACATGCTGTTTTCCTTAAATTTATTTAGTTTAATCTCACCAAGAGATTCTTGAATTGGGATTGAAGGCTCAATACAGCAGCAGCAAAAGACATTTATTCTTTCTTGGCAGTCCTTATAATAATGGAAGAAGCCCATGAACAAACATTCCCTCTGTCATATCTTCCAACCTCAGAATAATCCTTTCCTATTAGTGGGTCCAAATGCTTTGCATTTTCTCACACAAGCACACCTCGTGTCAAACTGAGATCAGAACCCAGGAGTGCTGTTCTAGCAGCAACAATGCCTCAGTTCTCTGGAGACATTTTGTTTTCAGGTGTTCTCTCTCCCTCCCCTGCTTCTAGAAAGTCTCATTAGAGGTGTATTTCCCCGCTTTTTTACTCCCTCCCATCTTGCTGTGCAACACTGAGCAGCCTGTTTACGAGGGATACTGCCCATGGCTTTCAGAAAACTAACTCC
Organism: Pantherophis guttatus; assembly: GCF_059756535.1. NCBI lineage: Eukaryota > Metazoa > Chordata > Lepidosauria > Squamata > Colubridae > Pantherophis > Pantherophis guttatus. The sequence continues at coordinate 112,955,010 of NC_142064.1, forward strand.
ATTTCTCCCTTTGGCTTCCCTGTGGAGCATTTCTCCACTGCGATCAAGAGAGCTCATCCCCCCCATCCTGGTCCCTCAATACCTACTTGCCCCATCAACCTCTCTGCAAAGTAGCCAGTGAAAAGGACCCCCCCACACACACACCTGCCAGGGATTTCCATCCGTCTGATACCCCACATCTGAATTTCTCCCCACTAGGAGGAACAACGCTCAGCATTCTGAAACAGACACTACTTCTGGTGGCCTCTAAGGACTGATCTCTTCCATTCCAGCGTCTCCTGGTCACTGGCCCTGGTTTCAAGTGGATGGGAACATGAGGAATAAAATATTGGTTTAAGGAATGCTAGGCATGGCCCCTACCTCATTTGCACACAGGAAATATCGGTCTGGATCTTGTGGACATCTGCTCATTTTCAGTAATGTTTCCATTTCTAATGGAGAGAAGAGAGGAGTGGAGAGGATCACGGTTAGTCCCAGGGGAGAGAGAAAGAGAGAGACGCATACATAACTAGGTAACGGTTTGGTATCCACGTCCGGTGAATTACAGCTACACTGGGCCTATTCCACAGGGAAGATCTGCAAGCCACACAGATTAAATTGCAGAGGAGAGGAACCAAAACTGATTGCATCCACCCAATCAGTGCTTCTCAGGAAGTTACTTCAAGTCACACAGATTGAACTGCAGAGGAAAGGAACCAAAACTGATTGCATCCACCCAATCAGTCCTGCCCAGGGAGTTACTCCCACATCTGCTCAAAGTGGGAATTTAAACCAAGACCTCATCCTCTTAAGAGGGCGCTCCAAGAGGAAATGGGTTGTCAACAATCCTAGACCATCCACCAAGTCATCACAGCCAGCCAGGCTGGAGAAAATCCCTTTCAGCTGCAAGCACATGATAACAATAGTTGCCAAGATGCATGGAATGGTGGTCCTATTTACAGATCCAATCACATTACTTGAAAGACATGAAAAAGAGGGGCATTAGCAGGGAATTAATGACAAGATCTTTCTGGGGACAAATGATAAATTGGTAAAGAAAATTTATAAATTCTTACTGGATTATAAAATGGAAGAAGAGCAGGTCAAAGAAACGGTGGCATGAGCAATAATTTTGGGTACAATATACAACTGGAAAAATGGCAAGAATTATGGGGAAAAAATAGGAAAATAACATTGGTAATACCATATAAAGAAAATGTGTACAAAATGTTCTACAGGTGGCATCTTCCGCTAGCAAGATTGTCAAAAATGTTTAGAAATTTATCACCAAAATAATGTCTTTATATATGTAAATACTGAATAGACCAAATATATATAAGTAACAAGGTATATAGGATACTTATTGTTTATTTTAGTATGTATGGAAAAGATAATGCCAGGACGGTTACACTGTATCCAATGTTTTAATATATGTGTTTAATTAAAAAAATTTGGAAAAAAAATAGTTGCCAAGTTGTAGCTGCTCCTGGAGTGAGGACCTGGCAGTCATTTTACAACCTAAACAACTCGGGAGCAGAAGAGAATTTCACAGTTGGAGCGCAGTCATTTTGATCTGAAGGGCTGGGAGTAATGAAGTATGTGAGTGGAAAAGGGATGGCATATTTCCTGCAGCCAAGACAAGCCCTGTCATTTAATGGGGACTCTTACAAGTTTCCACAGTGGACTGTCCAACCATAATATGGTAACTCATGAAACCAATGAGCAATTCACAAATAGCTGCAGTTTTTTTAATGTAGCCAATGCTTTGCATGTTGAAGGTCTCAGTTCTAATCTCTATCCTAGCCACCAACCATGATCTCGGGTAAGGGGGTTTAGGAAGAAGTCTCCTTTCTAGAAACCACCAGGGAAACACAGAAGACTCTCTGGCTATATGATGGTTCAGTGCCCAGAAGGCAGTTTCATACAATCAGATTTAACAACACCATACATTCTCAGTGATTTTTGAATTTGGACCCAATATAATTCATCCCAAATATCTCTCAGAATTTAGGTATACCAGAGGAAAAGTGGTTTGCTTTTGGAATTGGATGCTGCTCCCATACTTCCCTCCAGCAGGGGGAGGACTTCTCTTCCTTGGATCATCATGCAAAGCTTTGGCTTTCCTTCTCAGAATAAAAAACTAGCAAACTTCCTCCTAGAATACCCACTAAATAAAGTATTCCCGTTCATGTAACCATAGAAATGTTTAAAATAGGAAACTGGTATTTGGGCTGGCTGCTCCTTTCTCATTTGCTTTTTATGGGAAAAGAGAAGAGGCCAGGTTGGAGATAACCCTTCCAGTTTACCAGAGGTTTTTACCCTCTGCACTAGCCCTTTCTTTCTGCTATTGAACAGCTATTTTCCAAATTGGACAACTGGATTTGGTCGTCATCTTGAGTGTAAAATGGTTCAACTGCCTAGTTACTTTCTCTAACTAGCAATGTAACCAATCTATTGGTTTCCTCCAAAAAAAGCCCTTGACTCACGAGGACTCTTATAAGCAAACCATTTTATAGTGAGCTACTGGCCTTCCTCAACCTGGCAGATGCTGGTCGGCCAGATGGGGAAAATCTGGTTTATGAAGTTGGCTATAATTTGGGAACACAGCAAATTTGGACATACCAAAGTCAGTTCTGAAAACAAGATCTGCTTTTGCTTAGGCTAAAAAGCCCAGATCATGGCAGAAACGTAATAATTCTTTGGTGGATGGCATGACCACCTTTGTTCTGTTAGTTGGCAAGCATGCTTCTGTAGAAAGTTAGCTCCCACCCCTCTCCTAGAAGAATGAAAGATTCTAGGAAATATTAAAAAGGCAGAATATTATACCTCCTGAATGAGAAAAGAAGAAACATGCTCTTGGAAAGCAGCCCCCACCTTTGTTAATAGCACAGAAAGACTGGGCCATCTTATCTACAAAACAAAAGGCCCTCAGCTCCAGGGTGATAGGATTAGCCCTCACTCAAGATCCAAACCAGGACAAAGTCATTAAGCCATAATAGGAATTGCCCAACACCCTTTCAGAACACATGCCTCTTAATTACATCACCCAGCACAGTTCAACCAAGCTTGACTCAGAAAACCTACAAGGTTAGCTATGACCCCTACAGCAGCCAATAGCTTGCCACAGGAACAGGAAGCTCAAATTCAAAGCCCAAGAGAGGGTATAAATCTCTCTCTTTCTCACCCATGGGCTCATTTGCCCAGGACCCAAAAAACCCATGTGGTGGTCCTGTCCACCATTAAACCATCTTTCCAAACAGCTCCATGTTTCCAGTGTCTTTCTCCCCACTTGGAACTGAACCCAGATGGACATTACTTTCAACACTTCTATGCCAGATTTGCACCACTTGTGGACTGCATGCAATCCCATAATTTTAAGCGATCCCTCCAAAATTTATAATTAAATTGGTCATTTTTTTAATTGCAGGAGGATATGGGATACATGGAGAGTAATTGTGTTGATTATAATTAAATTTTAATTTTTAACTTTTATTTACACTTAGATCTGGTGTTACTTTTTCTGCCAGCTCCATTCACTTTTCGGAGTGCAGCAGGAACAAACCATTCAGTCGCACAATGGCTGTCCACCTATGCTTTCATAAATTGACAATTTCATTTTTTAAAAAAAAGAAATCTATTAATCTAACTTCAACTGTCCTAAAACATCCCACTGAGGACTTCCTAAATCAAAACAAGGAGAATAATGCTGCTGCTTCTCTACTGCTATTGCAATTTATTCTGAGCATTCCTGTGTTTCTACTGCATCCCCTCACCTCCCCTTTTTAATTTCTATTTTATGTAAGCTCTTGTTGGTTGGCTGTCTATTTCCTGCCTCTCACATGAGTTGACAACATTCCCACTTTGATCTTCCATTATTTCACATATATAAAACACGCTCAATGCATCTGCTTCCTATATTCTTTCCTTAAACTTCTCTAGTCTTCACTTTTGTGCTGGCATCTTTGCTACTAGCATATTTTTGACCCCTCTTTATTGGATTTTATCCAGATACCATTTAAATATGCCTTTGAATTTTGCTTTGGAGAATTTCCCCTGTCCATCCTACTGGTGCACATAAACCCACTAGCCTTGCTGTGCTTATCTGAACTGGGGAGAAGAAAGTCATCCTTTATTTGATGCTGGGCTGAAAGCCCATATGTGCGAATAATATTTCATTAGGCTTCTCCTAACTCATTTCACTCTATCCCTGCGGAACATCTTGTGTGATATGCAGGAACCAATCAGAAGTGGAAACAGAAAATGACACTCATGACATTAGTTACAGGCAATGGGTTGGGGAGGGGGATGGAGACAGAGACAGAGAGATTGCTTGGGAAACCCTACAGCATTCTTCTCCAACTTAGTGCTCAGTACATGTGGACTTAAAATACTGTGCCCCCTTTTATGGAGAAAACATGATTAAAGATAAGTAATTTGTGCCTTCCAGCTTGAGAAATAGATCTACGGCTATATATGAAGTATACTCTCAAGAATTGTGAGTCTCAAAGTTCAAAGCCATATGGCCACAGGAGAAAAAAGACATGTCTCCAAATAATCAAAGACATTTCCCCCCAGAAACAAGCAAAGACAGTGCTGCCAAGAAGTTTTGGCTATAGTGACTTTAAGGCTATGGTTTCCAGGAAGTCCCAAAGGATTGATCTAGACCTCAATACTGAGAGGTCAAGATAATTTGCAAATAATTAATAATATGCCAACTGTGAGTCCAGTGTCACTAAATTAAAGCATAGCCTATTATATGCAGTGATTAAAAAAAATCAGGAGAGCATACATCAACCATCCTGTTGGCATGTGCAGCAAAAGAAACTCCTGGTACATTTTTGATTACCAAGAGTATAATTTTACTGACAGATCCATATAAGCACAGAAAAAGTAAAGTTGGTTCGAAGGTTTTGGTGCAAAACACAGCACAGTAAAGACCGTTTTTCCTTACCTGGAATTGTCCACTGTCCACCAATCCAGGTTAAATATTTTGTTTTGGGAAACAGTCTGCACCTTCCAAAAATCTTCAGCATCTGACCTTGGAGTTACAAGATTTTTGTAGGCTGCAAACAACTCATGTAAATTCCTTTCCCCCCTTCTAATCATACCCCTCCCCCCTCCTATAGATTTTTTGTCAAGTGGCAAGAAGTGCCTTGCTAGTCAACCTTGAATTTTTTATTTTAGCAGTTTCAGTAGTTTAATATTAGAATATTTCAGTTCATAGTTTGCTAATGCAATGGTAAGCCAGTTGTTGCAATATTCTTAAGAATAATTTTTTTGTGTTTTGATATGACTTAAGCCAGAGGTCGGCAACCTTAAATACTTAAAGAGCCACAAAGGCCCTAACCAGAAGCCCCCCGTTCAATTCTGGAGCCAACCGGAAGTCCGGTTCCCCCCACCATAGTGTCTCCTCCTAGCGCGGCATTCTTTTTCCTCTACCTATCCTAACTGAAAATCTTATCAATTGTGGACCTGACTGGTGGCAGGGAGCAACAACAGAGAGATGAAAGAGCCACATGTGCCTCCATAGCTGCAGGTTGCTGACCACTGATTTAAGCTTAAGTGGAATAGAAATTATTTTTTATTTTCAGTCATGCACTTTATATCTTTTTAAAATTGGCATTTGCTAGTTACTGACAAAATTATAGTAAATAAAGTTTTATTTTAATAATTCAGTGTGAGTATTTCTTTAGTGAGTGGATCTTACTTTGAAGAAATTCATTTGAATGCTTTTATTTCTAGCAATCATTTAATTTAATCATTTGCTCATGATTAGGAACCAATAATATTTTGGTATACTTAAAACTAGCATTGTTTACATAAAATGAATAGTCCATATGAGAAAACCTTTGCTCATAGAGCAGGACTACTTCCTGTTAGCCTTCTTTATTTTATAGATTCACTTTCACTTTCAAAATTCATTCCGGTCTCTTAGGGATTCCTTAAAGTAGAATTTGAATGCATAGGAAATATGTGCAAGAATCCCATCACATTCCTGAGTGGAAACAGATTTTGCATTTAAAAAAGCAGAACTTTTATTGGAACATACCGATACTACTATTACTCCAACTATTAATAATAATAATCTGAAACTGTATGGAAAAAAGCTGTACACATAGCCCTTTATATGCAACCATAATGGTACTTGCTCATTACGGTTGTATGATGCAATGGTCATAAAAAAGGATTGATCTTGTGACTCATCTGATTTTATGACTTTTTGATGAATACCACACCCATAAAATGAATGTCATGGTCTTTAAGCAATGGATTGCTATGGGCACAGTTTTGCCGAAAACCAGAAGCAAGTACTTTCGGCAAAACTGTCATAAAATGTGGTCATGATGCTGGAGTTGGAAAGGACCTTATAGGTCATCTCTAGTCCAACCCTCCACTCAAGCAGGAGACTCTACATCATTTCTGACAAATGGCAGCCCAATCTTTTCTTGAAAATCTCAAGTGATGAAGCTCTCAGAACTTCCAAAGGCAACTTCTGTTCCATTGGTTGATTGTTCTCACTGTCAGAAAATTCCTCCTCATTTCTAGATTGAATCTCTCCTTGGTCAGTTTCCATCCATTATTCCTTGTCTGGCCTTCAGGTGCCTTGGAAAACAGCTTGACCCCCTCCTCTCTGTGACAGCCCCTCAAGTATTGGAAGACGGCTATCATGTCTCCCCTGGTCCTTCTCTTCACTAGGCTAGCCATGCCCAGTTCATGTAACCGTTCTTCATATGTTTTAGTCTCCAGTCCTCTAATCATCCTGGTTGCTCTCCTCTGCACTTTTTCTAGAATCTCAACCTTTTTTATAGTATGGTGACCAAAACTGGATGCAGTACTCTAGGTGTGGACTTACTAAGGCTTTAAAGAGTGGTATTAGTACCTCACTTGATCTTGATTGTATCCCTCTGTTAAGGCAATTTAGGATTGTGTTGGCTTTTTAAGGTGCCGCTGCACACTGCTGGCTCATATTTACTTGATTGTCCACTAAGACTCCCAAGATCCCTCTCACAGTCACAGCTATTAAGCCTGGTTTCCCCCAGTTTATGTGTGTGCTTTTGGTTTTTCTTACCTAAATGTAAGACTTTACTTTTCTCTACATTGAATTTCATTTTGTTAGATAGGGCCCAGTGTTCAAGTCTGTCAAGATCCATCTGGACCTTGAGCCTATCTTCTAGGGCCGTGATGGCAAACCTATGGCACGCATGTCAGAGGTGGCACACAGCACCCTCTCTGAGGGCATGCAAGCTGTCACCCCAGTTCAGCTCCGCTGTGCGTGCGCGTGCACCTCCTGCCAGCCAGCTGCTGGCACCTCCTGCTGGCACCTCCTGCCAACCAGCTGCTCTTCGGGTCTCTGCTGCACATACGCGGGGGGCAAGGCCCATTTGCCGGGGGGTGGGACACATGTGCTGGGGGGCACATGTGCAGGGGGCAAGACACATGTGCCGGGGGCCGTGCATGCATTGCATTTTGGGGGTTTGGGTGCACACATGTGCATTGGGCACTTGGTCTGGAAAAGGTTAGCCATCTGGGGTGTTAGCCAGTGGTGAAATCTGAACCAGTTTACTACTGGTTTGCTGGTCACGCATGCATGCCATGCGCCAAATGCATGTTGTGTGCATGCATGCACAATGCACACGAAATGTGAGCTGCATGCGCACACACAGTGCGTGCCAAAAGAGGCTTGGGAAGGTAAGTAGAACAACGTGGGGATAATCAGCTGTGGCGCGCATGGGAACCTTTAAAAAAACTTTTTAAAAGCATTTTTTACTACCTATTCGCCCAAACCGGTAGTAAAAAAATGCCTAAAAAGTTAAAAGAAAAAAGTTCCGACGATCAGCTGAACAACGCATGATCATCGGAAATTTTAAAAAAAAAACTTTTTAAAGTATTTTTAATTACTGATTCTGGAGAACTGGTAGTAAAAAAATGCTAAAAAAGTAAAAAAAAAATAGTTCTGACGATTGTGCGTTGCTCAGCTGATTGTTGGAACTTTTTTTTTACATTTTTTTACTACCGGTTCGGCGAACCAGTAGCGTTTTTTACTACCGGTTTGGGCGAACCGGCCCAAACCGTTAGCATTTCATCCCTGGTGTTAGCTATTCCTGCCAGCTTAGTATCATCTGCAAATTTGGTGAGTTCCCCTTCTATTCCCTCATTTAAGTCATTTATGAAGATATTGAAGAGTACTGGGCCTAAGACGGAAACTTGTGGCACCCCACTGCTTACTTCTCTCCATGTAGACTTAGACCCATTATGGACTACTCGTTGAGTTCGTTTTGTCAGCCAGTTGCGAATCCATCTGGTGGCGATGCTATCTATCCCACTTTTTTCTAGCTTACGAAGAAGTAGGTTGTGGTCTACTTTGTCAAATGCCTTGCTGAAGTCTAAGTATCTTATGTCCACAGTATTTTGCTGGTCGACTAATTTAATCACTATGTTGAAGAATGAAATAAGACTGACTGCTAGTTATTACTTTACTCATTTCTAGGTGTTGGCCTAGAAACGAGTTTTTTTTATTATCTTTTCCAGTATCTTGCTATTTACTTGCTATTGCCTACTTGCCTTTGATTTTCTTTTGCCTTGTGTCCTGTGTTGTCTTTTTATCCTCCCTTCCTACTTGTTTTTCTCCTGCCACTATTGGGTATTCTGCTCTTCCTGCTTTTCTCAGTCCTCCCCCTCGCCTGTTGGTCTCCCATGCTGTTCTGTTGCCATTCTCAGTCACTGGTTCACTGATCCACTGGGCTCAAATGCTCCACCAACACCAGCAGCCTCCAGTTGCACCGATGCGTTCCCATTGCTTTCCATGCTCCTCTCAGGATCTGCTTCATTATGCTGCCTCTCGCTGTCAGCTCTCCAGTCTGCTGCACTGCCACTGCTCTTGGCTCCTCAGCCATGTGGCTCCTGTTTGTGCTGCTTCTCCCAGCAACAGGACCGCCCAGATGGCCCATGGCAAGCTCACCTCTTGTCTCCTCTCCACAGCCGGTTCTCCTCCTCCTCCTTCCTGCTCCTCTCTCTCTGTCTCTCACTGGCTCGCCTTTTCCCTCTCTGCCAGTTGTTGCTTTGCCCTCAGTCGGCTCTCCTCTCTGCCCCACCAATGGTTTCCTCTCTGCCCCACAGCTTGCCTCATTGTTCTCCGCCGGTGTGTTTTACCTCTCCGCTCACCTCACTTCAATGGGCCTCCGCGCTCTTGGGAAGGCCTCTTGGGTGCAGCTGGGCTTCACTCAGCAGGGCAAGTTTGCTATGGATCATTTTCCTCTTATTTCTCCAGTCTTTCCTCTCCTTTTCCTTTCCCCTCTTATTTTTCTTTCTCTAAGATTTATTCTATGATTTGTCTTTCCCTCTCTATCTCTCCTCCTATCATTTATCTTACTTTTCTCTTCTTTTAACTCTCTGCAATGTAACTATGCTTCCTCCATTGCCGCCATCTTGAATTCAAATATGAATTTTGTTAGGATGGGGTAGAGGGTTGTCCCCGAACCGTGAACCAGCTCACAAGCAAACACACTAGGACTGAAATAAAACTAGCAGAGGAGTCTTGTATAAAAATATACTTTACTTCAAAATGTTTAAAAAACACTATATCTTTAAAAAGGCACATTAATAACAAAGTCTTATCTTGGTTAAATGAAGCCAAGCCATCTCCCTAAATTCCTCTCCACAATACCGAAACAGTCCATAAGAAAAAACTAACATGACATTAAACAGCTTCGGTGTCGATACATCATCGAGGTGGTAGAAGTGCAGCAGCGTAGGCTTCACAGCTAAAAGTCACCTGTGAAAAACAATTCAATCAGCAAACGTGGCTTGAAGCTCCTGGGAGGGAAACTGTCCAGCAGCAACAATTCAGATGTTGGCTTGTGTGCTTCAACTCAGCAAAAGGCAAGCCGAAATTGGAGACTTCAAAAGGCTCCCAGCTATCTCAACTCACAGTTGCAGCTAGCTCCGTGGGAGTATCTTTACACAGCTCTTCAGCTCCTTTTCTGCTGCTATCTCTGCTGCAGCCATCAGGACTCCTTATCTGAGTTCTCCTCCCTTCTGCAGCTCTGCTCTGGGCTCTGCATCCAGGTGCTTCAGCACTGGCTCTGCATCTAGGCCTAAACAGCGTCTAGGCCCAAATAGCAAGCAGAAAGGTCCGTGCTTATATGGGGAGTTAACCTGCAATTAACTAGGGCGGGGAAGGCTTGCAGTTAATTGCAAACAGGAGATGGCTTGATTGGATCCATATTGTTTGTGACTGATCAAGTAGCCACAGCAATTCTGAAAACACTCGTGACAAATTTTATTATTGATTATCAAATATGAATATGATCACAGAGGGAGCCTGATTATCAGAACTTCAGGCCATCCAGGTCTTCTTTTTTGGGTGTGTCATAACTTTGAATAGTTGCTAAGTGACCGGTCGTAATTTGAGGACTATCTCTATGCCCTGCATAAATGGAAGCAGAAGTTTACTTCAGATCAAACAAATTATCAAAGAAGAAAAGCATGCATTGGCAGATTATATAAAAAAATATCCAGGAGATATTTTAGACCCAGGTGTGTGGATCGCCACAACACATTGCCGTCGATTGCTGCCTCCGTGCATTGCGTTTTCAGCCTCTGTGTGCTGCATTTTCAACCTCCACATGCCCCATTTATGGCCTCTGTGCATCATATTTTTGGCCAGTTCCAGGTGGCGGCAGTTGGTGGCAGTGGCGGCAATCCCTGCCGCCTTGAACTGGCCGAAAATGCAATGTGCAGAGGCCAAAAAGCAACGTGTGGAGGACAAAAACGCAATGTGCGGAGGTGGCGATCGGCAGCGATGTGCTGTGGCGATCCCTGCAGCCTGGAACAGGTCTAAAATGGAGCATGCGGAGGCCAAAAACGTGATGTGCGGAGGCCAAAAATGTGACACAGGGAGACAGTGATTGGCTGTGGCGATCCCCACAACCTGGGACAGCTGATGGCAGTATTCCAGGAGGCTGATCCAACCACCAATCATCTGCTTGTGCTGAATCAGGCTGCGATAATGTGCTGAAGCTGACCAGGCTGTTTGCTAAAAGGATGCTAGCCAGATGAACACCAATGGATGCTGGTAGGCAGAGGCAGATTTTTTTTCTTGTTTTCCTCCCCAAAAATTAATGTGTGTCTTACACTCCAGAGCATCTTATACTCTGAAAAATATGGTAAACTAGCTGATGACTTTGTCATCCAAAATATAGAGGCGGGAACTAGAGGAAAAGCTATTCTGTACCTAATTCTTACTAACAGAGAAGAAGTGATAGAAGGAGTTGAAGTTGTTGGAACTTTGGGCAAGAATGACCACGTCAAACTGGAATTAAATATATTGTAAACAAAGCAATAGAATATAATCCAACCAGTTTCTTAAACTTTAAAAGAACTGATTTTAACAAATTCAGAGAGAGCCTAAGCAAAATTTCATGGATAAAAATCCTAAAGCAGAAAGCAAATAAAAAAGCATGGGAAATACTCACTTCCGGTTTGGCATCACGGCGAGACAGTCGGGGAAATAGCAGGCTCTTCGGACCGAACCTGTCTTGCAGGGACAGGGGAAGAAGAGGGGTGCTTCGGATCACCGAGAGGAACAGGCAAGTTCCTCAGAAGTTGGAGGGAACCCTCTGTGAGTCGGCGGTGGGGGACAGCAGCCATGGCAGCTGCCACGAAGCTGGGACAACCGGGCAAGAAAAGTGCTGGAGGAAAGCGGAGAAAAATGGAGCTCTTTGAAGCCGGGTGAGTGACAACAGCCCAGGCTTGTAACAACGTTTGGAGCAATACTAATAATTAGAAGACCCCTAGCCTAAAACAGCGGCTATGCAACAAAGGGGCTTTGGAAATTTTTTTCAAACTACAACTTTAAAGAGATAAAGACCCGAGAAACAACTAATTTTGGAACAGAACTAAGAGAATTAATCTGGAGATATGGTTAAAAGACTAAACGCTTTTAAAATTTGAATTGGATTTTTAAAAAGGGGGGGGAAGAAAATTTGACACTTTTTTAATTAAAAGAAGAAGGAATAAATTGGATGGTTATATAATAATAAATAAAATGGAGTCTTGCATGACTAATGGAAAATGTGGATTATAGACAGACACCATCTGGTGTAAAGAGGAACTTTGTAACTTCCCTTTGTTCTGGGAAACTTTGAGCTTTACAGATAAAAATTATTGAACTCTGTGGAGGAGGATTTTTCTTTCCTGTCTGCAGACAGCTTGATTATGGTGAAAAGAAAAGGAATCTACAATGGAACTCCTACAGTTGAAGTAATAATAATTTAAATGCTGGTGCAGGAATAGAAGAAGGATTAAGCGCAGCCTCGAAAGAAAAAGATTTGATACATCATATCCAGAATAAAAATATGAAAAGAGAATTAACTTGATTTATGGAGAACAAAATTAAAAACTTGGAAAATGGAAGGAAATATATGTTTGCAGGCGAGGAAATGAAGATAATGTGATTAAAAATAAAATAAAGTAAAGATGGATTGTAATAATAAAAGGGAGGTTTTTATAGAAATCAAGAATGTTAAAAGAAATTAATTAATACATGCTTGTATTGTAAAAATATGCTTGATGCAAGAACTATGTTTTAATGTTAAAATGTTAAGGAAAAGAATAAGGATAAATATGATTAATTGAAAATGTTAAAAGGAATTTATAAATACAGTTAAAGATATGTTTTAAGCAAGAACCATGTCTCAATGTTAAAATGTCATGAATGTCATGAAAAAGGATAAAGAAAAATAAGATTATGTGAAAAAGCAATGCATAGATGGATGGAAACAACAAAAAAAGGTTTAAGTACAGATTGATAGTTAAACCAACTATGAATATACTATGTTTAGCAGCCAAAAAGTTATAATATGCTGTGTTGAACAGCCAATCAAAATGATTATACTATGTAACAGCCAAAACAAAAGTGAATATGCCGTGTAACAGCCAAAAAAACAAAAATGAATATGCTGTGTTTAACAGCCATATAAAATTGAATATGCTGTGTAACAGCCAAAAAACAAAAATTAATATGCTGTGTTTAACAGCCAATCAAGAAAGGGCATGCTGTGTAACAGCCAAAAAATAAAAAAGGATATGCTGTGTTCAACAGCCAAAACAAATGGTTATGCTGTGTTTAACAGCCAAGAAATAAAAATGATTGGTTTAACAACAAAGATAAAGACAATAACACTGGGTTTTTTTTAGGAAAATATAAAATGAGATGGGATAATTAAAGTGAGGAGGTGTTTGTTGAGAGTGATAGTTAAGATAAAATGAATACGTTAGGCTCAATAATAGAAATAAAGAGTATAAATTTTTGAGTTTAATAGTTAGAAATAAAATGGGTATGTTGAAATCAAATATTTTTGGAATGTTTAATATAATTGTATGATTTATATTGTTAAAATATATCCATCTAAGCAAATGAAAGAGAAAAATGGATTGATAATTGGTTAGGATTCAAGATTTAAGTAACGGGTTTTGGGGGATAATGGCATAGTTATATAGACAGATTTGAGGGAAATAGTTGTTTAAAATATTAAGTTGTGTTAATTGGAAAATAAGATTTGTTAATGATTTGCTTTAAAATGCGACCGGAGCAAAAGCTTTGTTTTGAAAAGATGTGTTTTATGTTTTTTTTAAAAAAAAATTAAAAAAAATATTTTAAAAAAAGCATGGGAAATACTGAAAAATATGATCATAAAAGCCTAGTCCAACACAATGTCACTAAAAAAGAAAAACAAGAAATCCAAGAAGAAACCATCATGGTTACACAAAGATCTCTCTGATAAACTGAAAGACAAAAAGGATAAGTACAAGAAATGGAAGGAGGGACACATCATTAAGGCAGAATATCAACAGATATCCCGAATCTGCAAAGATGAAGTCAGGGAAGCAAAGGCTCAGAATGAACAAAGACTTGCAAGAAAAGTCAAAGATAATTTTTAAAAAGTTTCTTTAAACATAAAAGTAACAAGAAAAAAGTCAAGAAAACAGTCAGTTCACTAAAGAGAGAATATAGTAAGGAAGTAATAGGCAGTAGAGAGAAAGCAGAGCTGCTTAACTCATTCTTTGCATCAGTCTTCACACAAAAAGAAACTATAGCCCAACCTACCAAAAGCATAACTGTAAAAGACAGACTAGAAATAAAAATTAAAATAAGCAAGAAAATGACAAGAGAACACCTGTCTGACTTTGATGAATATAAATAACTGGGACCTAATGGATTACATCCCAGAGTTCTGAAGGAGCTGTTATCTCAGAACCATTATATCATATCTTTAAAAAATCTTGGAGCATTGGGGAACTACCAGAGGATTGAAAAAGAGCTGACATGGTTCCAATCTTTAAAAAAAAAAAAAAGCGGTGGGGGGGAACACTCAAGAAACTACAGACCAATCAGCCTAACATCAATACCTGGGAAGATACTAGAAAAAATAATCAAAAAATATATCTGTGATCATCTAGGAACAAATAAAAGTATAACTAATAGCCAACATGGGTTTGTTAAAAACATATCATGCCAAACTAATTTTATTTCATTCTTTGACAAAGTGACTAAATTAGTAGAACAGCAAAATGCTGTGGACATAGTATATTTAGACTTCAGCAAGGCATTTCACAAAGTAGACCACAACCTACTTCTTGGTAAACTAGAAAAATGTGGGATAGACAGCATCACCATCAAATGGATTTGTAGCTGGCTGACAAACTATACTGAAAGAGTAATCCTTCATGGTACTACATCTATATCAGTGGTGGGTTTCAAATTTTTTTACTACTGGTTCTGTGGGCGTGGCTTGATGGGCATGGCTTGGAGGGTGTGGCAGGGAAAGGATACTGTAAAATCTCCATTCCCACCCCACTCCAGGGGAAGGATACTCTAAAATCTCCATTCCCTCCTGATCAACTGGGACTAGGGAGGCAAAGAATAGATGGGGCGGGGCCAGTCAGAATTTTTACTATCAGTTCTCTGAACTACTCAAAAGTTCCGCTACTGGTTCTCCAGAACTGGTCAGAACCTGCTGAAACCCACCTCTGATCTATATGGAGAGAAGTAAGCAGGGGGGTACCACAAGGCTCTGTCTTTGGCGCAATACTCTTCAATATTTTCATAAATGACTTAGATGACAAAATAGAAGGGGAACTCATCAAATTTGCAGATGACACTAAATTAGCAGCAATAGCCAAAACCCCAGAAGACAAACTCAGGATCCAAAAAGATCTTGACAGACTTGAATACTGGACCCTATCCAAGAAAATGAAATTTAATGTAGAGAAAGGCAAGATTTTACACCTGGGCAGGAAAAACCAAAAGTACAAGTACAGATTAGGTGAAACCTGGCTCAAAAACAGTAACTGTGAGAGGGACCTTGGAGTCTTAATGGATGAACATTTAAACATGAGTCAGCAATGTGCAGCAACAGCTAAAAAAGCTAATACAATCCTTGGTTGTATAAACAGAGGCAAAGAAAATCACATAAAGTATTAGTACTGCTTTATAAAGCCTTAGTAAGACCACAGCTGGAATACTGCATCCAGTTTTGGTCACCACATTACAAAAAAAGATGTTGAGACTTTGGAAAATGTGCAAAGAAGAGCAACTAAGATGATTAAAGGCCTGGAGGCTAAAACATATGAAGAATGGTTACAAGATTTGGATTTAGTTAGTCTAGAGAAAAGGAGGACTAGGGGGAACATGATAGCAGTATTCCAGTATTTGAGAGGCTGCCATAAAGAGGAGGGGCCCAATTCATTTTCCAAAGCACCAGAGGTTAGGACAAGAAATATTGGATGGAAACTAATCAAGGAGAGAAGCAACCTGGAATTGAGGAGAAATTTTCTAACAGTGAGAACAATAAACTAGTGGAACAGCTTGCTTTCAAACATTGTGGGTGCTTCATCACTGGAGGATTTTAAGAAAAGACTAGACAATCATTTGTCTGAAATGATATAGGATCTCTTGCTTGAGCAGGGGGCTGGACTAGAAAACCTCCAAGGTCATTTCCAGCTCTATTCTGATTCTGAAAGTGGATAAAGATAAAATCTGGCAATCACTTACAACTGGTACATTAAAAAAGAAACTGAAGGTGTGTGTTTAGCTGGACAAGTGCAAGTTAGTTGAACTAATGCAATCAAGGCCAGAATTCAAATATCATGAAATGATTCCAAGTGTAGATTCTGAGAAGAACCAGAAGAAACACTAGATATATTCAGCTCATTTAAGAAGATCACACAAACTGATTATAAACAGGAACATTACAGAGGCACCAAAATGATTCACGGGGATATTTCTAAAAATATTATGCATTGGTAATGAAAAATTGGTGGGAATATAGAGTAGAAAAAATAGTTAGAAATGAGTAGGTTAATATATGGTGGGATTTCTGAAAACAGATAAAGTCTTGGCTCACAATACACCAGATACAACTGTGGTTGAAAAGAAGAAAGTGTGGACAATTGATGTGGCATTACCGTGGGGTAGCTTAATATAAGACAAAGAACTGGAGATCACAAAATATCAAGATCTGAAACTCAAAATTGAAAGGTATAAACCAGCTATGGTGCTCCCATTAGTTATCAGCAAACTAGATGCCATACCAAAAAATCTTGGACGACCACTTAGAAGACTTGCACATTGACAAAATTTCCACCTGTCAATTACAAAAGACAACACTGCTTGGAATTGCAAATATACTATGCTGATACATATTATTAGATCTTATGTTCTTGGGAAGAATTTGATGTTTATAAAGGCCAATACCACCTAAAGAACTGGTAGCTGGAATGTCATATTGTCGGGAAATAATAATAATGATGATCTGAGGCTATGGAAAAACACCATCTGAAATAGAATCACTGCTCAATACTGTCCATATATACAGCCAAGATATTACAATGGAGTTTAGATTCCACAAGTGTGTCTTACCATGACAGGGAAAAATAGTGAAAAGATCTCTAGAAATACCTGGGTATTTTTCAAGCTTCCAACATCAAGCATACTGAAGTCAAGAAGAATGAATGAATACATCATTAGAATGTATGATGTAAATGAATACATCATTAGAGTGAAGAAGATCTTAAAGTTCAAACTCAGTAGAGGAAATATCATCAAGGCAACCTGGGCAATTCCAGTCATTAGATACACCACTGGAATAGTGGACTGGATTCAAGCATAACTAAAAGTCCTGGATAGAAAAATAAAAACAATGAGTCATGCCCTTCATCCATGTAGCAATGTTGACAGACTCTACTTACCAAGGAAAATAGGTGGGTGTGGAATGTTGCAAGTATACCAGACAATTGAAGAAGGGGGAAAGGGCATTGGAAGAATATCTGAAGGGCAATGAAAAAGATGCACTGAAGCTACTATAACATGAAAGCTTACTCAATACTGGAGAGACCAAACTGGCCTACAAGAAAGGACAAACAAAAAGAAAAAAAAGATACAGCAAGGCAAAACATTGCAAGGCCAGTAAATAAACTCACAAAGACACACACATTAGCCAGCAAAGCAGATCACAACAAAACCTGTCAATGGTTAAAGGAAAGTTGAAGAAACAAACAGGGTGGCTAATTCTGGCTGCATAAGACTGAGCTCTTAAGAACAGATCCATAAAAGCCAGAATTGAGAAGACATCAACAGACAGCGAATGACACCTCTACAAAAAAAGATTTTAAAAAATAGTGGGCCACCTGGTTAGCTGATGCAAGAAGATCACACAGATTGACACAAATAATGGCATGACAAAGTAGCAACAATGGTTCATTGGAATATCTGCAAGAAATACTTGAAACAACAACATTTGTCTATCCCAGATCCATGGGAAGGACTTGATAGGTAGATAAAAATGCCAAATGTAGTCTAAACATTTGGCTGACTCTGTGACCAATGGTAATAACAAATTATATAGTTGAGAAGAATTTATCAAGTGGAAGCAGCAGACTTCATTGCTGGTACATCCTGGCAGAGAAAGCTGAAATTGACCTGGCGTGTTCATCACCATCACCACTACAACTGGGGCTGGAAGAAGCCTTTCCCAACAGAGAGGCGAGATGGCTTGAAACTGGAGGGGGGGGAGGGGAGAGGAGAGCCAAGCCTGCAAAGATACTCCACCACTGGCTGTTTCAAATGTGGGAAGGAAGGCCATTGAGCTGCAGATTGCCACACATCCCACTCAATCCCAAAGAGCACCCCAGCGCCAACTAAAAAGCTGGGGAAACCACCCTTGAGAACCCAAAAAATGGCACTGAAGGGGACAGAGGTCATTGAACTCCCCCTCCCCCTCTGGGGGTACAACTGCAGCTCTGACCAAAACTCTAAGGGACCTGATTGGGAGTGATACTGACACTGATCAAGACCCCTTGGTAAATCAGGAGGCTCCTCCTGTAACCATCCCCATAGAACTTAAGGTGCCCTCCTCAGGGAATATAGGGGAATTGGTTGCCTTTTTGGACTCAAGCAGTACCAAATGCCTGGTCAGCCCTAGAATGGTGGATAAATTGGGACTGCACCTTAGGGAATTTAAGCTGCCTATAGCTTTCTGCCAACTAGATATAACTGTGGCAGGGGGAGCCCCAAAACGTTTATCACTGAACCCATGATGATGGGAATGGGGTAAGTAAGTAAGTTTTGTTATGATTCCGGGGATGGAGAGACCATTAATCCTAGGCATGGTATGGCTTCTAAAGTTGGAACCCTTATGTAAACTGGAGAAAACAAATTCTAAAGTTCAGAGGAACAGTAGGGAGCCCTCAAAAGAGACCCCGGCCAACCCCGCCCCACCTACTCTACTGAGGGAGGAATTAGGTGGAGCCATGCATGGCCTGTCACCACCAGACCCATGCATCCGCTGGGAATATTGGGACTTGAGAGAGGTATTCAGCAAAAAGAGGTCAGATGAGCTCCCCCCTCACCAACCAATGGACTTCTCCATTGAGATCCTCCCAGGAACAAAACTATCCAAACCGAAACTATACTCGATGACCCCAAAAGAGCTTGTAGAACTTGGAGTTTTCATAGACAAAAACTTTAAAAGGGGTTTCATCCAATGTGCTAAGCACCGGTGCTTTTTAAGAAAAAGAAAGATGGGTCTCTTTGTCTATGCATAGACTATAGAGGAATAAACACCTTTGTGTCAAAAATGTTTACCCTCTTCTGTTAATGAAGGACATATTAGCCCATTTGGATAAAGGGAAGATTTTTCACTAAATTGGACTTACTGGAAGCCTATTATAGAGTGAGAATTAAAGAAGGGGACAAGTAGGAAACTGCATTTAACTGCCCCTTGGGATGTTTCCAATTCCAGGTTCTCCCCTTTGGGCTCCAGGGCACCATGCTGTGTTCATGCAACTGATAAACGAAGTTTAAAACTTCCATCCAAGTTCACTTACTCTCAAAACATTTAATTTAGGGCATTTCATTTCTGCTTTGAGAATTTTAGGTTTTCTTTGATTTACACTTCTCACAAGCCATGTTCCAATTATGCTTGTAACAGAAGGAACTTCATGTTCAGTACAGCCAGTACTAGTAATCAAACTTCCTTGCAACCTAGTTTGATCATCTCTTCTAAATTTACTTGTGAAAATAATTTTCTTATTCAGCAGGCAGAGGAATATTTTCTAAACTGCCTGTCTCATTATTTGGCATCTAGATTTATACACACAAGCCATCCATGTACAGTTTCTTTGTCGAAATACTGGAATGATTCATCATTGCCATTTTTCTGGGTTTGATTTGGAGTTTTTCTCCTAATTATGCATTTCCATCATACTTGCAGAACCACCTGATGACATGATAGCAGTGTTCCAATATTTGAGGGGCTGCCACAAAGAAGAGGGGGTGAACCTATTTTTCAAAGCACCAGGAGACAAGACAACAAACAAGAACTAAGGAGAAACTTCCTAACAGTGAGAACAATTAATCACTAGAACGGCTTGCCTTCAGAAGTTGTGGGTGCTCCATCACTGGAGGCTTTTAAGAAGTCCTTCTTTTCACTAATCCTTCTTTTCACTAGTCTAGACATACCCAATCCCTGCAACCGTCCTTCATATGTTAGCCTCCAGCACCCTAATCATCATTGTTTTTCTTTTCTGCACCCTTCCCAGAGTCTCTACATCTTTTTATAATATTGGGACCAAAACTGGATGGGGTATGCTAAGGCTTTATAAAGCGATGCTAATACCTCATGTGATCTTGATTCTATCTCTCTGTTTATGCAACCAAGGATTGTATTGATATTTTTGGCTGCTACTACACACTGCTGGCTCATATTTAAGTGACTGTCCAGTAGGACTCCAAGATAACTCTCACAGTTACTGCTTTTGAGCCAGGTTTCAACTAATCTGTATTTGTACATTTGGTTTTTCTTGTCTAAGTGTAAAAACCTTGCTTTTCCTCTATATTGAATTTAATTTTGTTTCATAGGGCCCAGTGTTCAAGTCTGTCAAACTCCATCTGGATCTTGAGCCCATTTGATGTGTTGGCAATTCCTGCCATCTTAGAGTTGTATGCAAATTTGATGAATTCCCCTTCTATTCCCAACATATATTGTTTATGAAGATATTAAAGAATACTGGGCCTAAAATGGAATCTTGGGGTATCCCTTTGCTTACTCGGGTCTTCTCCCACATAAAATTGGAAGTGTCTTGGCGACGTTTCGAGGAAGTCTCATTTGTCATCTTCAGGCTGGTGTTCTCGGCTTCGTGCTTCCAGGAGCAATGTGAGATCGCAGCTGTCTCTTCCTTTTAACTGCTAGTGGGGGTGTGAGCTGATTGGGTGGGAACTTGGCTGTGTTCTGATTGGGTGGAGGTGTGTTCTGATTGGTTAGGGGCTTGGCTGTGCTCTGATTGGATGGGGGGTTGGTTGTGCTCTGATTGGCTGGGTTTGTGTTCTGTTTGGGTGGGGGCTTGGTTGTGCTCAGCTTAGTCTGAGTTGCAGGGGGATTTGAGCTGGTGAGCTGCGTTATTGTTGTTTGGCTTTGTGTTTGTGGCCGTGCAAGCTCTTCATGGTGGGTGTCAGTCTGCTTCATGTATGGATTGGAGGGGTTTAAAGTGGCTAATGATGCAGCTGCGGTCTGGCTTCTGGTCCTTGGTCGTGGCTCATTATCAGTGTGGGTTTGAGTCTGCTTTCTGCGTGGATGTGTGGTGGTGACATCCTGTGTGGCTCTCGTGAGTGTGGGTCTGGTGTCATTCGTCGTGTTAGGGACTCGTTTGTCAATAAGGGCGGGTTTCCAAATGGCTGGTAGGCGGGAGGTATCGTCTCATTTGTTCATGCTGTGTGGGCGTTTTTCTATCTCGATGGCTTCTCTGATTATTCTGTTGTTAAAGTGTTCAGTTTTGGCGATAGTTCTGGTCTTTTTAAAGTCAATATCATGTCCTGTGGCTTTAAGGTGTTGGACCAGGGAAGAAGTTGGTTCCTCTTTTCTGACTGAGTTCTTGTGTTCTTCTATGCGTGCACTTATTCGTCTGTTGGTTTGTCCGATGTATGTGGTGGGGCAGGCGGTGCATGGGATTTCATATTTTGTCTTTGGGGTTCCTTAGGATGGTGGATATTTTTCGGTTTGTGCAGAATGCTGTCTTGATGTTATGTTTGTGGAGGATTTTGCTTATTCTGTCTGTGGTGCCTTTTATGTATGGGAGGAGGGCTTTGCCGTTTTCTTGTTCTCTGTCTTGGATTTTAGTGGGGGTTTCTTTTTGGATTAGGTTGGTGATTTTATTTCTTTGGAATCCATTGGATGTTAGTACGTTAGTGAGAGTGTGTAGTTCGGTTTTTAGGTGTTGTTCGTCAGCTAAGCGTTTTGTTCTGGAAATGAGTGTCTTGGCTACAGAGTTGATCTGGGCAGGGTGGTGGTGTGAGAGTGCGTGCAGATAGCGGTTTGTGTGTGTTTTCTTCTGGTAGATAGTGTGTCCTAGGGAGCCATTGGATTTTCTGTAGACTAAGACATCCAGGAAGGGAAGTTGGTTGTTTGCTTCTGTTTCCATGGTGAACTGTATTTTGGGGTGTAGGCTGTTGAGGTGTGTGAGAAAGTTGTCCAGTTTTTCTTTCCCATGTGGCCAGATTATGAAGGTGTCATCTACATATCTGAGCCAGAGTTTGGGTTTGTGATCAGATTTTTCTAGAGCTTGGGTTTCAAAGTATTCCATATAGAGGTTGGCAATGACAGGTGAGAGGGGTGATCCCATGGGTGCTCCTTCTATTTGTTTGTATTTCTGTCCATTATAGATGAAGTATGTGTTGGATAGGCAGTGGTTGGTCAGATCTAAGATGTGCTTGGGGGGGTTATATTTGTTTTGGATAACTGTCAAGGCTTCTTTGATTGGTACTTGGGTGAAGAGGGATATGACATCGAAGCTCACGAGTAGGTCACTGGGCTGTAAGTTTTGTTGCTTTATGATGTCTATGAACTGGAATGAGTTTTTTACGTATGAGGTGATGGATTCTGCATAGGGCTGTAGTTGTTTGGCGAGAAATTTGGCTAGGTTTTGTAGAGGTGAACCTATGGAGCTGACTATGGGTCTAAGTGGGGTTCCTTCTTTGTGTATCTTGGGGAGACCATAAAGCTTAGGGCATCTGGATGATTTCTCTCTGGGAATGATTCTTTGCTGAATCTCTTCGCTGATGGGGGAGGCTTTTATTTTGGATCTGGTGGTTTTTTCAGGTACACACACCACACACACACCAACAAACTCCGAAGACTACAAGAACGCCAGAAACAATCCCCTCCACCCTCACAGCCACACATGAAACAAACAGTGCATAACATCTCAGATAGGATCCTCACCAAAGCCGAAACCAATGTCCTTTCCAAAGGATTCAACTTTGCAGTCGCTCCCAAAAGCATCCCCACTGAAACCATTATATGCGGAGTTGAAACCAGCCTGACCAAAATCAACCCCGACGACGCAAACAGAATCAGACTCAAAATCACCAACATCCTCTGCACCAGCAAGCCACCCAAAAGTAACTTACCCAAAGAGGAACAGACAGCACTACTTAACCTGAAAGAAGACACCAGCATAATAATCCTACCAGCAGACAAGGGCAGTGCCACGGTGGTTATGAACACATCTGACTACCAAACCAAATTAACCAACCTACTCCAAGACTCCATATACAAACCCCTAAACACAGACCCCACCACCTACCTGAAAAAACCACCAGATCCAAAATAAAAGCCTCCCCCATCAGCGAAGAGATTCAGCAAAGAATCATTCCCAGAGAGAAATCATCCAGATGCCCTAAGCTTTATGGTCTCCCCAAGATACACAAAGAAGGAACCCCACTTAGACCCATAGTCAGCTCCATAGGTTCACCTCTACAAAACCTAGCCAAATTTCTCGCCAAACAACTACAGCCCTATGCAGAATCCATCACCTCATACGTAAAAAACTCATTCCAGTTCATAGACATCATAAAGCAACAAAACTTACAGCCCAGTGACCTACTCGTGAGCTTCGATGTCATATCCCTCTTCACCCAAGTACCAATCAAAGAAGCCTTGACAGTTATCCAAAACAAATATAACCCCCCCAAGCACATCTTAGATCTGACCAACCACTGCCTATCCAACACATTCTTCATCTATAATGGACAGAAATACAAACAAATAGAAGGAGCACCCATGGGATCACCCCTCTCACCTGTCATTGCCAACCTCTATATGGAATACTTTGAAACCCAAGCTCTAGAAAAATCTGATCACAAACCCAAACTCTGGCTCAGATATGTAGATGACACCTTCATAATCTGGCCACATGGGAAAGAAAAACTGGACAACTTTCTCACACACCTCAACAGCCTACACCCCAAAATACAGTTCACCATGGAAACAGAAGCAAACAACCAACTTCCCTTCCTGGATGTCTTAGTCTACAGAAAATCCAATGGCTCCCTAGGACACACTATCTACCAGAAGAAAACACACACAAACCGCTATCTGCACGCACTCTCACACCACCACCCTGCCCAGATCAACTCTGTAGCCAAGACACTCATTTCCAGAACAAAACGCTTAGCTGACGAACAACACCTAAAAACCGAACTACACACTCTCACTAACGTACTAACATCCAATGGATTCCAAAGAAATAAAATCACCAACCTAATCCAAAAAGAAACCCCCACTAAAATCCAAGACAGAGAACAAGAAAACGGCAAAGCCCTCCTCCCATACATAAAAGGCACCACAGACAGAATAAGCAAAATCCTCCACAAACATAACATCAAGACAGCATTCTGCACAAACCGAAAAATATCCACCATCCTAAGGAACCCCAAAGACAAAATATGAAATCCCATGCACCGCCTGCCCCACCACATACATCGGACAAACCAACAGACGAATAAGTGCACGCATAGAAGAACACAAGAACTCAGTCAGAAAAGAGGAACCAACTTCTTCCCTGGTCCAACACCTTAAAGCCACAGGACATGATATTGACTTTAAAAAGACCAGAACTATCGCCAAAACTGAACACTTTAACAACAGAATAATCAGAGAAGCCATCGAGATAGAAAAACGCCCACACAGCATGAACAAATGAGACGATACCTCCCGCCTACCAGCCATTTGGAAACCCGCCCTTATTGACAAACGAGTCCCTAACACGACGAATGACACCAGACCCACACTCACGAGAGCCACACAGGATGTCACCACCACACATCCACGCAGAAAGCAGACTCAAACCCACACTGATAATGAGCCACGACCAAGGACCAGAAGCCAGACCGCAGCTGCATCATTAGCCACTTTAAACCCCTCCAATCCATACATGAAGCAGACTGACATCCACCATGAAGAGCTCGCACGGCCACAAACACGAAGCCAAACAACAACAACACAGCTCACCAGCTCAAATCCCCCTGCAACTCAGACTAAGCTGAGCACAACCAAGCCCTCACCCAAACAGAACACACCCCCAGCCAATCAGAGCACAACCAACCCCCCATCCAATCAGAGCACAGCCAAGCCCCTAACCAATCAGAACACACCTCCACCCAATCAGAACACAGCCAAGTTCCCACCCAATCAGCTCACACCCCTACTAGCAGTTAAAAGGAAGAGACAGCTGCGATCTCACATTGCTCCTGGAAGCACGAAGCCAAGAACACCAGCCTGAAGATGATGAATGAGACTTCGTCGAAACGTCACCAAGACACTTCCAATTTTACGTGGGAGAAGACCCGAATAACCAAAGACCTACATACAAACACCCGCGAAAACCTGAGAAAACAAACAAACACACACACACACACACACACACACACACACATATAACCAAAGACCTACATATACATATACATATACATATACATATACATATACACACACACACACACACACACACACACACATATATGTGTGTGTTTTTCTTTCTTTTTCATAGGTTTTAAATGTCTTTCTCTTTAGCCAGGTTCTACCTATGTAAACTAAGATATTATGCAGCCCTAGTTCAGTGAAATCACAATTCACTAGTTTCTGGTCTTTTTTTTTTTTTTCTTCTGGCAGCCAGCAAATCCTTTGCTGCCCATTGGGAGACTAAGATAGGTCCAAGAGACTCAGGGCGGCTTACAATGCGTTAAGCAATAGCCTTCATACTTTTGTATATTTTATACAAAGTCAGCTTATTGCCCCCACAATCTGAGTCCTCATTTTACCTACCTTAGAAAGGATGGAAGGCTGAGTCAACCTTGAGCCTGGTGAGATTTGAACTTGCAGTAATTGCAGGCAGCTGATGTTAATAACAGTGCTTTAGTCTGCTGTGCCACCAGGGCATCTTATATATATATATATATATATATATATATATGTATGTATGTATGTATGTATGTATGTATGTATGTTTTCTTTCCTTTTCGTAGGCTTTATGTGTGTTTCTCTTTAACGTAGGAAGAACCTGGCTAAAGAGAAATACATGTATGTATGAATGTATGTATGTATGTATGTATGTATGTATATGTATAGGACTAAACATTGAGTGCAGTTTGTCACCCAGTTACAAATCCATCTGTTGGTGATGCTGTTTATCCAACATTTTTTGGGCTTACCAAGAAATAGGTTGTGGTTGACTTTGTCAAATGCCTTACTGAAATCCAAGTATACTATGTCCACAGCATTTCACTGATCTACTAATTTAGTCACTTTGTTGAAGAATGAAATAAGATTTGTTTGGCATGATCCATTTTTGACAAACCCAGGTTGGCTTCTGGTTATAATGTTGCTTGCTTCTAGATGTTCGCAGATCTGTTTTTTAATTATATTTTCCAGGATCTTCCCAGGTATTGATGCCAGACTGACTGGTCTGTAGTTTCCTGGATCTCTTTTTTTCCTTTTTGAAGATGGGAATCACATAATCTCTTTTCCACTCCTCTTGTAGTTACTTGGTGCTCCAGGACCTTTGAAGTATATGGTTCAATGGTTCTGAGATTACATCTGTCAGCTCTTTCAGAATTCTGGGAGGTAATCCATTAGGTCCTGGTGATTTGAACTAGTCTAGAGCAGAAAGGTATTCTCTTACCATTTTCATGCTTATTCTAATTTTTATTTCTAGTCTTTTATTATTATGTTTTTTGTAGGTCGGGCTATATTTTCTTTTTGTGTGAAACCGGCAAGTTTCATTCTTATAAGATACAGCGACCTGCTCAACCCAGATTAAAATGCTGTTTTCCTAGTTCCTAATATTTTAATTACTACTTATATTTCCTTTTAATCTGGAGAACCCAACTGTTAAAATTCAGCCTCCCATAGAAACACAGAAGAAAAGTCTGTAGGATTTGTTTTTGTTACACAAGACCAATTTCAGCACCGGAGACAGCTCCATTCATTGGTGTGTGTGTTTTTTAATACTCTGCAATACTATTATTATTATGATGATCATCATCATCACCAGCTTGATTTTCATGTAATCTGATTATCACTTAAGAATAGGCATTCAGCTGGTGCAGAATTCAGTGCTCTGCTTGGATATCATTTACACAGTGAACGCTCCAAAATCTATTGTAACTATGGGATCATAATTAAGTCAAACAAGTATTGGTGGAAATTCCAGGATTTTGACTCTCCCTATTGTTTTCCCAAATAAATAATAGTTTGAATTTTAATTTTATAGTATACATTTACATATTCTGATGGATTTCATATGTTCTAATTAGAACCTCTATTTTTCTTCTTTTTCTTGTATAATGGTAGTTTCTCCAGAAAGATACTAGAACAAGACAATAAGCCTAAATAAATTAGTACAATGAAACCAGTGATATCACTTCTGAGATTAGAACAGTCCCATTCCTCATTCCAACTGTACATATATATATTCATAATTTTTAATTTTTTTTAATAATTAAAAAAATTTAAGTGGCAATTATTGGTGCATATGTAACACTGAGCTTGGTAAAACTTCTGAGTACATAAGATATACTATTAATATTCTTATTCCTAGTTCCAAAAGCTTTTCATTTAATTGTATATAACCTCATTGTTCCCCGTCATGGATTACTGCCTTGTCGTGGCGAAAGGGCTTGCGTACCTCAATGAAGCTATGAGCTATGCCATGCAGGGCCACCCAAGATCGACAGGTTATAGCAGAGAGTTCTGACAAAATGTGATCCACTGGAGAAGGAAATGGCAACCTACTCCAGTATCTTTGTCATGAAAACCCCATGGAAAACCCCAAAAGGAAAAAAGATATAATGCCGGAAGATGAGCCCCTCAGATCGGAAGGTGTCCAATATGCTACTGGGAAAGAGCAGAGAGCTAGTGCTAGTAGCACCAGAAAGAGTGAAGCGACTGGGCCAAAGCCGAAAGGATGCTCAGCTGTGGATGCATCTGGTGGTGAAAGGAAAATCCGATGCTGTAAAGATCTATTCTCCATAGGAACCTGGAATGTAAGATCCATGAATCAAGGCAAGCTGGTCAAACAAGTGATGACAAGACTGAACATAGACATTTTAGGAATCAGCGAACTAAAATTGACAGGAATGGGTGAATTTAATTCAGAACACCATCAGGTATACTACTGAGGGCAAGAATCCCTCAGAAGAAATGTAGTAGCCTTCATAATCAATAAAAGAGTAGGAAAAGCAATCCCCAAAATGACAGAATGATCTCTGTTTGAATCCAAGGCAAATCATTCAATATCACAGTTATCCAAGTCTATGGCCCAACCACTGGTGCTGAAGAGGATGAAATTGACCGGTTCTATGAAGCCCTACAACACCTTATAGAATTAACACCAAAAATGATGTCCTTATCATCATGGGGGATTGAAATGCTAAAGTAGAAAGCCAAAAGATAACCGGAATAACAGGCAAGTTTGCCTTGGAGTACAAAATGAAGCAGGGCACAGGCTGATAGAATTTTGTCAAGAGAATACGATGGTCATAGCAAACACTCTTTTCCAACAACCCAAGAGACGACTCTACATATGGACATCACCAGACGGTCAACACAGAAATCAGATTGACTATGTGCTCTGCAGCCAAAGATGGAGAAGCTCTATACAGTCAGTAAAAACAAGACCAGGAGCTGACTGTGGCTCAGATCATGAGCTTCTCGTGGCAAAATTTAGTCTTAAATTGAAGAAAGTAGGGAAAAGCACTAGGCCACTCAGGTATGAACTAAATCATATCCCTGATGAAGAGGGACAAATAGATTTAAGGAATTATATCTAATAGACAGAGTGCCTGAAGACTTATAGATGGAGGTTCGCAACATTGTACAAGAGGTAGCAACTAAAATCATCTCAAAGAAAAAGAAATGCAAGAAAGCAAAATGGTTGTCTGAGGAAGCTTTGCAAATAGCTGAGGAAAGAAGGAAGCAGGAGCCTGGTGGCGCAGGAGACTAAAGCACTGTTATTAACATCAAGCTGTCTGCAATTACTGTAAGTTAAAATCTCACCAGGCTCAAGGTTGACTCAGCCTTCCATCCTTTCTAAGGTAGGTAAAATGAGGACCCAGATTGTGGGGGCAATAAGCTGACTTTGTATAAATATACAAAAGTATGAAGGCTATTGCTTAACACATTGTAAGCCCCCCTGAGTCTCCGGAGAAGGGCGGCATATAAATAAAAATTTTTAAAAAAAGCGAAAGGCAAGAGAGAAAGAGAAAGATACACCCAATTGAATGCAGAATTCCAGAGAATAGCTAGGAGAGATAAGAATGCATTCTTAAATGAACAGTGCAAAAAATAGAAGAAAACAACAGAATAGGAAAGACCAGAGATCTCTTTAAGAAAATTGGAGATATGAAGGGAACGTTTCATGCAAAGGTGGGCATGATAAAGAACCAAAATGGCAGGGACCTAACAGAGGCAGAAGAGATTAAGAAGAGGTGGCAAAATTACACAGAAGAACTATACAAGAACGAGCTTAACGTCCCTGATAACCACGATGGGATGGTCACTGACTTTGAGCCAGAAATCCTAGAATAGTGATGGCTAACCTTTTTGTCCTTGTGTGCCCACACCCATAATACAATGCACATGCCACTGCCCCCCCCATGCAGGCATGTGCGACCCCCTGTGCCCCATTTTGGGCCTAGCAGGCCTCCCTGAAACCTCCTGGGACCAAAAACGGGGGTGCACAGCACCCCCCATGCTCCCCCCGGCCCCCCCGCATGCCTACACTGTTACAGGTGTTTTATCTGCCTTGTATGCACCTTTATTCCTCTCTAGCATTCATCTCCATTGTTCAGTGATGCATTTCCTGCCTCTCTAGGATTTACCTCTATCTGCTCCTGTGATGCACTTCCTGTTCCTGTTGGATGTATATACAGCTCAGCTGGGGCGAAGGCTTGCGTGCCGGCAGAGAGGCCTATGCGTGCCATAGGTTCACTATCACGGCCCTAGAATGTGAAGTCAAATGGGCCTTAGGAAATCTGAGTAACAACAAAGCTAGTGGAGGTGATAGTATTCCAGCTGAGCTGTTCAAAATCTTAAAAGATGATGCAGTAAAAGTGCTACATTCAATATGCCAGCAAATTTGGAAAACTCAACAGTGGCCACAGGATTGAAAAAGGTCAGTTTACATTCCAATTCCAAAGAAAGGCAATGCTGAAGAATGTTCAAATTCTCGCACCATTGCACTCATTTCACATGCTAGTAAAGTTATGCTTAAAACCCTACAAGCTAGGCTTGTACAATTGTACAAGCAGTATGTGGATCGAGAACTATCAGAAGTACAGGCAGGATTTCGAAGAGGCAGAGGAACTAGAGATCAAATTGCCAACATATGCTGGATCATGGAGAAAGCTAGGGAGTTCCATAAAAACATCTACTTCTGCTTCATTGACTATGCTAAAGCCTTTGATTGTGTGGATCACAACAAATTGTGGCAAGTTTTTTTTTTTATTATTGAAAAGTTTTACAAAAAAGAAAAAAAAATTTCAAATATTTCCCCTTCTCCCCCCTCCCTTCCTTCCCCCCCCCAGACTTCCCAGAACAAAATACAGGGTAAAACATTTAACAATCATATGCTAAACTAAGCTAACTAACTATAGATTCCTATACCCCCCTCGACACTTTAATTCGCCTTTTACTTAACTAAATATACATACACTTAACTTTTCTATTCATTCATAAGCTAGTTGATACTTTTTAGTTCGATATTTGTTTTGAATGTACTCAATCCATCTTCTCCATTCCGATATATATCTTTCTTGTGAATGATCTTTCAAGTATGCTGAAATTTTCACCATTTCTGCTAGATTTGCCACTTTTAATGTCCATTCTTCAATAATAGGCAATTCTTCCTTCTTCCAGTATTGCGCCACAAAGAGTCTAGGTGCAGTTTTGTTTTTGTTTTTTAAATTTGATTTATATGCCACCCTTCTCCGGAGACTCAGGGCGGCTTACAATGTGTTAAGCGTTAAGTTATTAAATTTAAAATCAATTTTGTCTCTATAACCGTACAATCTGTGATTATACCCAACAAAAACAATTGTGGAGTAAACTTTATCTTCTTTTTAAGAATATTTTGGATAATCCACCATATTTTAATCCAAAATGCTTTAACTTTTTTACAAGTCCACCATATATGATAATAAGTAGCATCGTCACAATCACATCTCCAACACAGATCTCCAACACTTAGACAAGCCAACTTTTTAGGATCCAAATGCCATCTGTAAAACATTTTATAAAATTTTTCTCTTAAATTTCGTGCTTGCGTAAATTTTACATTTCTAACCCATATTTTTTCCCAAGTTTCCATCATTATTGGTTCCTGAATGTTTTGTGCCCATTTTATCATGCAATCCTTAACTAATTCCGTTTCTGTGTCTATTTCTATCAGTATATTATATAATCTTTTTATATGCATTTGACCTTGATCTCTAATTTGTTTTACCAAATTTTCCTCCTTCTGCATGATATCAATTCTCTGGTCTTCTTTCCATCTAGCTTGCAACTGTCCATACTGAAACCAAGTTTGAATTATTTTTTCTTCTTTTAATGCCTTTATAGATTTTAACTGCAATATACCCCCTTCCATTTTAAGAAGCTCTTTATAAGTAATCACCTCTTGCTTTTGTTCTACACTTATATTCTCTATCATGTGTCTGGGTATTGCCCATATAGGTATCTTATAATTTAACTTATATTGAAACTTCTTCCAAACTTGTAACAAGGCATTCCTTAGTATATGGCTTTTAAATGTCTTATCCACCTTTTTATCATATAATAAGTAAGCATGCCAGCCATATAACAAATCATATCCTTCAATATTCAATATTCTTTCTTCTGTTGAATTAATCCAGTCACTAATTATTGTTAGGACAGCTGCTTCATAGTATAATCTTAAATTAGGCATTTTAAGTCCTCCTCTTTTACGTATATCTTGCATTATTTTTAACTTTATTCTCGGTCTTTTCCCTACCCAAACAAATTTATTAATACCCTTCTGCCATTCCCTCAAATTATCATCTTTCTTAAGTATTGGTATCATTTGAAACAAAAATAAAAACCTAGGTAAAACATTCATTTTTATTGCTGCTATTCTCCCCAACCAAGATAATTGTAATTTTCCCCAATTCTCCATCTCTTTCTGTATTTTTTGCCATAGCAATTCATAATTATTTTTATATAATTTTACATTTGAGGCTGTGATATATACCCCTAAATATTTAACCTTTTTTACTATTTCAAATCCTGTTAGTCTTTCTAGTTCTTCTTTTTGCTTTACCATCATATTTTTAGCTATTATCTTTGTTTTTTGTTTATTTATTTTAAATCCAGACATTTAACCATATTGGCTAATTATATCCAGTAAGCCTGCAACTGATTGTACTGGTTGGGTTAAAATAACAACCAAGTCATCCGCAAATGCTCTTAATCTATAATCATGATGTCTAATTTTAATTCCCTTTATTTTATTTGACCCTTGTATTTTATTCAGTAATGGTTCCAAAGTTAAAATAAACAATAATGGTGATAAAGGGCATCCCTGTCTTGTTCCTTTTTCAATTTTAAAAGTTTTTGTTAAACCACCATTAATTATTATTTGTGCTGTTTGTCTCTGATATATTGCCCTAATAGATTATGTAAAGTATTCTCCAAACTGCAACTTTTCTATTATTTTCAATAAAAATTGCCAATTCAATCAGTCAAATGCCTTCTCCGCATCCAAAAAAATAAGCGCTGCAGGGACTTGGTTGTTCCTTTCCAGATATTCCAATAAGTTTACAATTTGTCTTACATTACCTTTCATTTGTCTCCCACTTATAAATCCAGATTGGTCATTATGAATAATTTGTTGCATAATTACCATTAACCTATTTGCTAGTATTTTAGCAAAAATCTTATAATCAATATTTATTGGCCTATAATTCTTAGGTTGACTATGATCTTGGTCCTCCTTTGGAATCAATGAGATAAAAACTGTTCTCCAAGAAGGGGGTACTGTATTTTCCGGCGTATAAGATGACTTTTTAACACATGAAAATCTTCTCAAAAGTCGGGGGTCGTCTTATACGCTGGGTGTCGTTCTCCTGTAACCAGGCAGACCAGCCCGAAAGGCTCTGACGAGCCTTAAATGGCTCTGGTGATCCAAGCTCTGACGATCTGCTAATCAGACAACTCAGCTGGGATCGCCAGAGCCATGGAGAAGGGAAAAAATTTTCCTCCTCCAGCTTGCTTACATTAGCTCAGTGGTTGGGGGTCAAACAACCCTTTCACAGGGGTTGCCTAAGACAGTGGTCACTAACCGGTGGTCCTTTGGTGGTCCGCGGAGAAATTTTTGTATTTTTGCATTTTTGCAGGTGGTACAATACAGAAAAACGAGCGCAGCCCTCGCCATCCGGAATGAATGGTGCTGTTGTGGCGGTGGGGGGAGGGGGCGGCAGAAGCAGGAAGAAGCGGCGTTTGCAATGGCTGGAAGCTGTGGGAGTGAAGCACTACTTTCATTTGTACGGCAACAGCATTCCGCCTTGGTATATTTGTGCCAGCCAGTGGCGCAAGGCAGCCCTCCTCTCCTGCTGCCTGGGACTCAGAGTGGTAAATGGCGTCTGATCCGGAGAGCAGCTGGATTTTGCTCTCTAATCCGGATGCCAGATCGGCCCCCTGCAAGCTCTCGTCTCTCGAGGAGCGCTCCCTGAAGTGGGGCTGGAAACTTTGGTTGGGCTCCTTGATAGAGGAGAGCTTGCAGGGGGGCGATCTGGTGTCTGCAATGGAGAGCAAAATCCGGCTTCTTCTCTCCGCTGTAAGAGCGGCATCAGGATTCTGCCTTGGTATATTTGCGGCACAAGGCAGCCCTCATCTCCTGATGCTTGGGACTCGGAGCGGTAAATGGTGACTGGTCCGGGGACCAGTCGGATTTTGCTCTCCATTGTGGATGCCAGATCGGCCCCCTGCAAGCTCTTGTCTCTCGAGGAGCCTGACCAAAGTTTCCAGTGCCACTTCAGGGAGCGCTCCTCGAAAGATGAGATCTTGCAGAGGGCTGATCTGGCATCCGCAACGGAGAGCAAAATCCAGCTGCTCCCCAGACCAGTCACCATTTACCACTCTGAGTCCCAAGCAGCAGGAAACGAAGGCTGCCTTGCGCCGCAAATATACCAAGGCAGAATCCTGATGCTGCACTTTCAGCAGAGAGATCAGGGCTGCCTTGGCCATCGGCTGGCGCAAATATACCAAGGCGAATGCTCATGCCGCACAAGTTCAAGTAGTGCTTCGCTCCCACACTTCTTCCGGCCCTCAGTCTCTCAGGGAGATGCTTGACTTCCTCTCAGCCCCAAGACACTGGCTGGCCCATGAGATGAGAGAGAGAGAATGAGAGAGAAAGAGAGAGAATCAGAATGAGACAGAGAGAGAAAGAGACAAAGAATGAAAGAATGAGAGAGAGAGAATCAGAATGAGACAGAGAGAGAAAGAGACAAAGAATGAAAGAGAGAGAAAGACAGAATGAAAGAGAATGAGAGAAAGAGACAGAGAGAATCAGAGAGAGAGAGTGAGAGACAGAGAATGAGAGACAGAGAAAGAGACAGAGAATGAAAGAGAATCAAAGAATTAGAGAGAGAATGAGAGAGAGAGAGAGAGACAAAATGAAAGAGAATCAGAATGAGAGAGAGAGAGTGGGGACAGAGAGAGAAAGAGGGGGAGAGAGAAAGAGAGAATGAGAGAGAAAGAGTGGGAGAGAGAGAAAGAGAAAGAGGGGGAGAGAGAAAGAGAGAAAGAGTGGGGGGAGAGAGAGAAAGGGGGACAGAGAGAAAGAGAATGAGAGAGAGTGGGGGGGAGAGAAAGAGGGGGAGAGAGAAAGAGAGAAAGAGAGAGTGGGAGAAAGAGAGAGAAAGAGGGGGGAGAAAGAGAATGAGAGAGAAAGAGTGGGAGAGAGAGAGAAAGAGAGAATGAGAAAGAGGGGGGAGAAAGAATGAGAGACAGGGGGAGAGAAAGAGAAAGAGTGGGGGAAAGAAAGAATGAGAAAGAGAGGGGGAGAGAGAAAGAGAATGAGAGAGTGGGGGAGAGAGATGGGGAGAGAGAAAGAGAGAATGAGAAAGAGTGGGAGAGAAAGAAAGAGAGGGAGAGAGAGAGAGAAAGTGAAAATGAGAGAGAGAAAGAGAAAATGAGAGAGAAAGAGTGGGAGACAGAGAGAGAGAGACAGAGAGGAGGGAGAGTGCCTGAAGGACCCCATCCCGTACTGGGAGTCCAGGTGCTTCAGCAAGCGGCGCACTGGATTCGTATTAGTGGTCCGTGAAATTTAAAATTATGAAGTTGGTGGTCCCTGAGGTCCAAAAGGTTGGGGACCCCTGGCCTAAGACCATCGGAAAACACATATTTTTGATGGTTTTAGGAATAACTTTATCGTTGGGGGTCACCACAACATGAGGAACTGTATTAAAGGGTCGCGGCATTAGGAAGGTTGAGAACCACTGCCTTAGCTGCTTGCCTTGCTTCGCTTGCCTGAATCCATTCCATCAGCAAGCAACTCCCTGCCTGCAATCAAGCAGGCAGGGAGTTGTGGACTTCAACTCCCAGAATTCCTCAGCCAGCAAAACAAAGCTGGCTGAGGAATTCTGGGAGTTGAAGTCTACACGTCTTAAAGTTGCCAAGGTTGGAGACTCCTGTTCTATTGGGTAAGTTTTTTTCCCCTTTGGGATCTTTAAAAAAAAAAGTTAATTGGGGTTTTTTTTAGTTGTTCTTTTTTAGACCTAGCCATTTAAAGTTTAGGAAGTTTTAAATTTAGCTTTCATATAAAAATAAAAATAAAATAAAATAAAATAATATTTGTGCAGCTTTCTGAGATTTAGTGTGTTTCTGTAGTGTTTCACTCTAACTACACAAACACACAAAATCTCACAAAGCTGTATGTGGAATTTTGTGTGTGTAAAGTGTGAAAGTTGGGTTTTTGGGCTTTTTGTGGCTATGTGAGGTTCCTGCTTGTTGCAGGGGCCATTTTGGGTCTAGCACAGCTGCTTTTACATTGTGGATGAGCCAGTTGTGTTGTGTTGTGTTGTGTGTGTGTAAAGTGTGAAAGTTGTTTTTTTTGGGCTTTTTGTGGCTGTGTGAGGTTCCTGCTTGTTTCAGGGGCCATTTTGGGTCTAGCACAGCTGCTTTTACATTGTGGGTGAGCCAGTTGATGTTTTTTTAATTTTTATTTGGTGTGCATTGGAAGAGGGGTAGTCTTAGACGGCGAGTATAGCCCAAACCCTATATTTTAACAGGAAAATTCGGGGGTCGTCTTATACGCCCAGTCGTCTTATACGCCGGAAAATACAGTACATCTCCTCCAACTTGGATCTTCTGAAATAGTTCTTTAAGCGGTTCTACCATTTCTAACTGCAAATTTTTATAATAAACATTTATAAATGTCAATCCATCTATGCCTGGAGCTTTACCCCCCTTCAACTGTTTAATTGCTAAAATAATTTCCTCCGAGTTATTGGTCAGTTCAATCCTTCCCTCTGCTCTGGTGTAATTACAGGAATATTCTCCTCCTGTAAATATCTGTCTATGTCTTTACCTTGAATTGTATCACTAGCATATAACTTTGTATAGAATTCTAAAAAAGCTTTTTAATCATATTTTGTTGATATACCTCTTTACCTTTGAATTCTATCTTCTCTATAGCACGTAACTTTTGTTTCTTCCTTAACAAGTAAGCTAACCATCTAACCAAGTTCTTAAAGAGATGGGAGTACCAGACCATCTTATTTGTCTCTTGAGAAGTCTATATGAGGGTCAAGAAGAAACAGTGAGAACTGGACACGGAACCACTGATTGGTTCAAAATTGGGAAAAGAGTCCGACAAGGCTGTATACTGTTGCCCTGCCTATTTAACTTATATGCAGAGCACATCATGAGAAAGGCAGTGCAAATGTTGGCTTGAAACTCAATATTAAGAAAACTAAGATCATGGTATCTGGCCCTCTCAATTCCTGGCAAATAGATGGGGAAGAAATGGAGGTAGTGACAGATTTTATTTTCCTGGCGTCCAAGATCACCGCAGATTGGGACTGCAGCCAAGAAATTAAAAGACGCTTGCTCCTGGGGAGGAAAGCTATGGCAAATCTAGACAGCATTCTAAAAAGCCGAGACAGTGCGTATAGTTGAGGCTATGGTTTTCCCAGTTGCAATGTATGGCTGTGAAAGTTGGATCATAAGAAAGGCTGGGTGCCAAAAAATTGAGGCCTTTGAACTATGGTGCTGGAGAAGACTCCTGTGAGTCCCTTGGACTGCATGGCAATCAAACCGGTCAGTCCTAGAGGAGATCAACCCTGATTGCTCTTTAGAGGGCCAGATCCTGAAGATGAAACTCAAATACTTTGGCCACTTAATAAGAAGGAGGGACTCACTGGAGAAGAGCCTAATGCTGGGAAAGATTGAGGGCAAAAGAAGACGAGAACGACAGAGAATGAGGTGGCTGGATGGAGTCCCTGAAGCAGTAGGTGTGAGCTTAAATGGACTCCAGAGGATCGTAGAGGACAGGAAGGCCTGGAGGAATGTTGTCCATGGGGTCGCGATGGGTCAGACACAACTTCGCAACTAACAACAACAACAACAACCTCATTGTTTAAATATCTCTCATTTTCAAAATTAAAAAAAAATCATACTAATGAAATTTAAGACTAAAGAATCAGACTAATAAAGGTAGGAAATGCCTTCATTGCATAATATACTCATTTGAACAAGGAGGTTTTTGTAAGAAAGAGATCAATGTGTCTGACTGGCAATCAGATAGTTCAGCACCTTGTGTAAGATGCATCTAATGAACCACAAAAATGGATATATTTTACTGTTAAAAATGTAGTGTGGAAAACCCTTTCAACAGCTGGCTAGGTTAGCAGGCATCAGCATATCTTGTGATTTATGTTTTGTCTAAGAAAATGCTTTCTTTGCTTGCCCTGAATTAACTGCCATCCAGCTCTGCAATATACTCATCCAAAACAAGGGGAAATTCTCTCTCATCCCTCCATAAAGAGGATTAGTTTATAAGCTCTAACCATTCCTTTTATTATTTTTCTTTGTCTATCTTCACCCCGCTGAAAAACTTCAAAGAAGGCACTTTGCATCTTTGTTGATTTTTAGTTCTTTTTTGCAATGTTTCTAAGTTATGGCCTTTTACAGAAAGGATATTTTCAAACCATACATTTTCTGTATTAAAATAAATGTATCACAGATCACACTTGTAGTAATCTAGTTTCAAGGTCATTTTATTCCAAAGTGTTATAATCATTGTTAACAAGCAAGGCATGATAGTGTTTCTTTTGTCCATTATATGGATATAAAAATATTGACATTGCTCATTATCTCAAAATCCATTAATCTAAATTATCTAAATTATCTCTAAATCATTATCTAAATCCATTTATGGGGTAAAATATTTCCCAATGCAGATTGCTTCTGCCTTCCCAGTGTATTTTCTTAATTTTAAATATTATTTTCCACACAAT
The DNA here is from genome assembly GCF_059756535.1 of Pantherophis guttatus. Taxonomy (NCBI): domain Eukaryota; kingdom Metazoa; phylum Chordata; class Lepidosauria; order Squamata; family Colubridae; genus Pantherophis; species Pantherophis guttatus. The sequence goes on from NC_142064.1 coordinate 112,993,357, forward strand.
ATTAGCCTCCACATCCTAATATATAACATATATTTTTAATTCTTGTCATTGTTTCAAATTAATTGTCCAATTACAAGAAATCCTCATTCTCTGACCATCTATCTCACAAAGATGCCACATGCAGACAAGGCCATACTTTCCACTCAGTTCCTGACCTGGTCTCTTTGCTCCTTATCCCAAGCTGCAAAAGCTCCTCTAAATATATTTCACATACTTTTTCACTACGAGTTTCTCTTCCTGGCACTTTGTTAGTGTTGAGGCTGATACAGGCCTTCCAAAAAATGTTGCTGCCAGAATGCTCATGTCTAATGATGTAGCCCGTTCCCATAAAGCTACCTCATAGTTGAATGTGTAGCACTCTGAATTTTTCACCTCAGTACAAGAATTGTAACTTCTTCTGACTGCTTGCTCCATGCCAATTCATGGGCCATGGTGCCACTCATGTGTCACAAGGAAAGGATATGGGTTTGCAAATATGTACCATATACCCTGTTTCCCCTAAAATAAGACATCCCCTGATAATAAGCGCAACCAGGCTTTTGAGTACATGCACTAAGATAAGCCCCCCCTGAAAATAAGCCGTCCCCGAAAATATTTAAACACATGAGCAGCCTGTCCCTGCCATTTCCTCTGGTTTCCTCCATGCACCCCAAAATAATAAGACCTCCCTGAAAATAAGGCCAAGCGCTTATTTCGGGGTTCAAAAAATATAAGACAGGGTCTTATTTTCGAGGAAAGGTACTTTGTTCTTCCCTATGGTTATTAATGCAGATGTTCTTTACTTTGATACTAGTCAAAACAGACTAGTTTATTATATCCCACAGTAACCAAAGCAAAAGTACCAACAGATGGGAATGATGGGAGCTGTCATTTCATTTATTTAATAAGGACCAAATTGGACAAGAACTGGCACAGGTATTTCTCTTTCATGGCTCAACCTGGAGAAATTGGTGCTAGAACGTGAACCCTTAAATGCCAATGACATTTGAGATTATCTGATTCTGGGACTGCTGCTTGTATAGGAAGGATTCTTAACCACCAAGACCTCTAAACGTTTCTAAACTTAAGCCACATGCTGGTGCATCAAATCATGACCGTTAAACCATTTCAGAAACATCCAATACAAAGCAAGTAGCTATCCATAATCTTTATTCAGCTAAAGTCCCCTACCACATGGGTTAATGAATCCCAATCTTGGTAGTACAGGGGTTTAAGGCACCCTGTTATTAAGCTGGTTATTAAGACCAGCTGCCTGCAATTACTGCAGGGTTCGAATCTCGCCAAGGCTCAAGGTTGACTCAGCCTTCCATCCTTTCTAAGGTAGGTAAATTGAGGACCCAGTTGTGGGGGCAATAAGCTGACTTTGTATAAATATACAAAAGGATGAAGGCTATTGCTGAGCACATTGTAAGCCGCCCTGAGTCTTCGGAGAAGGGCGGTATATAAATCAAATTTTAAAAAAAAAACTTTTAACTTATTTCTATTATCTGTTCACGTAAATTAACTCTTGCAAAGTATTGATGTAGAAGTCAGTGCTTGTGAAGGGCTCAGGCCTCAGGACCAACAAATGATCCTTAAATCTGCAAGGATGATTAAATAATTGGAGCAGAGGAGGAGGAGGAGGAGGAGGAGGAAAGGGGAGGAAGGGAGGGAGGGAGGGAGAGGAATGAAACAGGAGCCTGAGGAAAAAGGGGAAGAGCTGCAGAGGCTCACATATTGATCTGAGATTCCAGCCAAAAAAGCTGTGCTGCAGGCTTCTTGTTTGCATTTCTCAGTGGGTAAGTTTGAATCAGAGATAAAACATCAAAAAAAGACATTACTGTTCTTCATTTTTGCCTATATTCCCTTTTAAACATCCACGTCCTATTTGCAAAAGGGGTGTATGTCACATCATCATTTGCAGGGAAGGACATGTTTGAGACCTTAAACTGTGCAAATGAACGAGGCTTTTTCAGTATAGCAGACATTATTTAATTACTGCAATGGAAGTGCGAATGGAATTATGCTCCAGAAGCAGCTGTGTATCTGCTATAGTGTATGGCTAGAAAGGGGTGCCAGAAATGCTAGTGCAACACATTGGGAGGGCTTTGGGCTAAGAAAAGTTGATGTATCATCATAACGAAAGAAGCATGAAATGAGTGTTGTGCTATTGCCAACGGTAGGTGGCTCCCTTTCATTTGGTTTGTTTCATCCTTCAGAATCATTGCTGTGGATTGAGGTTGAGTGCTGCACCCTGAATAGTGAGCCAGGCCTACATGTGTATGCTCCTTACCCACATAGGGAATGGAGGAGGCATGAATCCAGGGTAAAGATGAAGGTGATTGGGGGGGGGGAGGGGTTCCCACCAGTAAACATCTGACCTCCATTCCCTATGCAAAGGGAATGCAAAGCAATAGCTCCTCCTCCAGGGCCATTTTGATTGCACAGAGACTCTGGCTAGAACGACCTCTTGTGGGAAAAATCCAATGTTGAACATCAATGTTTGACAACGGTACTGGAGCCTCATACAAAACTGCCCAGGCTTAATTTTCCATTGGCAAAGACATGCAGGCTAAACTAAGGGTTCAGAGAGGTAAGGGCAGCAGCATGATGCCAGAGGCCAGAGCCCAGAGCTCCAGCGGGCTTGCCACAAGGCAAATGCAAGAAAGACTCAAGAAAAGAGGTTGCTTAAGGGATCATTCCCCTGCCTCACTAGAAACAAGCAAAAAAAAATCATTGAAAAATATTGCTTCATCTCCATTTGAGGTTTCCAGTGTATTTCTCACACTCAGGAATCATTCTTCAGCGAGTCCCAAGGATTTGGATGACTTGAAAGGCTGTGTGATTCCATCAAGGTCAGCTGAGATACTGTGTCTGAATCAGTTAATCCTGGCTTGCAAAGGAGCCAACCATTGTCTTTGGAAAACAATTCATGATCAATAAGATGCTTGATGGGATCCATGAAAAATTTAGAAGCAGCTGCAACTAGCCCCTGGTGGGTGAGGGACATGAAACAAGCACAGAATGCATCTCCTGGTGCATTTGGGAGCCTGAGAAATCATGCCTGTTCTGAAAGGATAAAAGGATTCTTCAGTCGGCAGCAGATTTTCTTATGTCTTTCCATTTGTCAAGTAGAACCTAATTTGTGGAAGAAAGGGGGTATTTAAAAAAAGATGCTTCACTCAGCAGTGAACCATTTAATTTTGTTTACACTGTATTCAATGAAATCCTGTCATTTCTACAGATCAGCAATAGCAGCTCGGGTGCTTCTCTTTTGCATGAGCTTCAGAGAGTTTCATTTGCCTCTTCTTTGCTGATTCCCAGTTCAAAGATGACAAATCCAGGAATTACTCATTTACTTCTTTTTTCAAATTATTCACTTATTAAATTTATATGACCCCCATTTCACTATCAAGTGACTCTGGGCAGTTTACAATGTAAATACTCCCTAACATTACTCCCAGATACTTCCTAAAGAGTTAGTAGCAGGGACAGTTCTATGCTGAGGTCAAGCTGGACTTCTCCCTCAGCCAACTGTTACCAGGGAAGGGTCTGCAGCCAGCTGCTACTCCCTTCCCTGTGCTGGGCAGCATGGCCTAACTTCTGGGAATTGACATCATCACCTACATAATTTTATTTGCTCTATTAATTTGAGCAAATAAATATTATATAATATGCTAACAAACAAGATGTTAAAAACTGCATGACGGTAGCTGAAATTTCTGTTTCTGAAAGTAACATCTATTAAAGATCACCAGTGGCACATCCAGGCATGCTGCACTCTTACTAGCGAAGGGACCTGGAGACCCATGGATCTCAGAAGGAAGGGTGCCTGGGGGAGATCTAGTTCTGCTCCCAGGATACCAAAGGACTTCTTCTCCCATCCAGGAGCTGGAGACCCATGGATCTCAGAAGGAGCATTTTTTAGACTTTAGTTTTAGATGTGTTTTAATCCACTTAACACCTTTGGCTTAATACATTAATTTTATCTTGGGGAGGGTGTGCGTGTGTGTATGTGTGAGGGTGTTGGGATGGATGGGATGGAAGGAATGGGTTTGGAGCGGCTGAATTTGGGGAGAATGAGGGAGCTGGGGGCAAGGAATGGAGCCCCTTCTGCTGAGTGTGCAAACAGAAGCAGATGGGGGCTCAGATATGACCCTCGGCTCAGAATGAGTGGGGTGCCTTGCCTTCCGGGGAGGAGGAGGGCCATTGAGGTTGGGGAGGGGATCTCTGGGGTGTTGGAGAGCCGGAGTATTGCGGTTATGATCGGGAGAGGTAGATATGGCGGGAGCCAAGGGGTAGGCCGCTCTCGGGGAACTAAGACTCACTGTCTCAAAGCGATTACTTGTTCCGGCCCCTCTGGTTCTGGTTCACCGGGCTTGCCTCGTATACCTGGTGACTCGGGATGTCAGGGCCCTGGCCTCAGGCTGCTGCTGTTTAATGCCAGGTCTGTTGTTAACAAGGCCCCCCTCATTCGGGACTTAATCCTGGAGGAGGGGGCTGACCAGGCATGCATAACTGAGACCTGGCTGGGCCAGGAGGGGGGTGTGCCCCCTCAGAGATGTGCCCAGACGGGTTCCAGATATTGCATCAGCCGCGACTCCAGGGAAGGGGTGGAGGAGTGGCAGCCATTGTCCAGAAGAGTCTTTGCCCTCGCAGGATCCCTGCCCCTGTGATTGTTGGGTGTGAGTCTCTCCTCTTGAGGTTGGACTCAGGGGCTCAGTTGGGCTTGTTGTTGACATACCTGCCTCCCAGCTGCGTTACGACAGCCCTGCCTGTGCTGCTAGAGGCTGTAGCTGGGCTGGCGGTGGAGTTCCCCAGGCTTATGATACTGGGGGACTTCAATTTGCCATCACTTGGCGAATCCTCAGATGCAGCTCAGGAGTTCATGGCTTCCATGACAACCATGGACCTGACCCAAGTAGTTCAGGGTCCGACTCATAGGGGGGGACAGACACTTGACCTGGTGTTTCTCTCAGGGCAGTAGAGATATGATCTGGAATTAAGGGGTATAGATGCTTCTCCCTTGTTGTGGTCAGATCATTTCCTGCTGAGGTTAGACTTCAGGATGCTACTCCTCCATTGCAGGGAGGCGGAACCTATTAAGTGGTTCTGCCCCAAGCGCCTAATGGACCCTGAAGGGTTCCAGAAGGAGCTTGGGGAGATACCTGACTCCCTTGTCCACAGTCCGGCTGAGTCCCTGACAGCTGCCTGGAATAGGGCAGCATCTGGGGCACTGGACCGGATTGCACCTTTGTGACCTCTCCATGGCGGTGGATCCAGGAAAGCTCCCTGGTTTACCGAGGAGCTCCGGGAGATGAAGCACCAGAAGAGACATCTAGAGTGATGCTGGAGGACCAGTAACTCCGAATCTGACCAAACACTCTTAAGAGCCTTTATTAGGACTTATTTAGTGGCGATACGGGTGGCAAAATGTTCTCATTTTTCCGCACTTATTGCATCCGCAGATTCACGTCCAGCCGCCCTATTCAGGGTGACTCACTCCCTCCTTAATGTAGGGGGAGTGAAGGAGCCCTTGCAGGGTAGAGCTGAGGAGTTTGTGCAGTTTCTGTTGGATAAAGTCACTCAGATTCGGATGGACCTGGACTCTGATTGGGAAATTCCGACCGAGATGACGGGGGCAGGTCTTAGTCCTATTGTGTGGGATGAGTTTGAGCATGAGGAAGTGGACAAGGCTGTAGGAGCAATGAGTTCCTCCACCTGTTTGTTGGACCCGTGCCCCTCCTGGCTGGTTTCGGCCAGCAGGGAGGTGACACGAGGCTGGCTCCAGGCTTTAATTAATGTGTCCTTGAGGGAAGGGGCCTTCCCACAACCATTAAAGGTGGCGGTTGTAAGGCCCCTCCTCATGAGGCCTTCCCTGGATCCAGTAGAATTAAAGAACTTTCGTCCAGTCTCCAACCTACCCTTTGTGGGAAAGGTTGTAGAGAAAGTGGTGGCACTTCAGCTCCTGCGGTCATTAGAGGAAACGGATTATCTAGACCTTTTTCAGTCTGGCTTCAGGCCTGGCTACAGCATGGAAACTGCTTTGGTCACACTGATGGATGATCTCTGGTGAGCCCGAGATGGGGGTCATTCCTCCATCTTGGTGCTATTTGACCTCTCAGCGGCTTTCGACACCATTGACCATGGTATCCTTCTGGGACGACTAAGGGAGCTGGGAGTGGGAGGCATCGTGTTACAGTGGTTCTCCTCCTATCTCTCTGGTCGATCACAGTTGGTGTTGGTAGGAGGACAGAGGTCGACCCCTAGGCCCCTCGTTTGTGGGGTGCCTCAGGGCTCGGTCCTCTCTCCCCTTCTATTTAACATCTACATGAAGCCACTGGGTGAGATCATCCGACGATACGGGGTGAGGTATCAGCAATATGCGGATGATACCCAGCTGTACATCTCTACCCCATGTCAATTCAGTGATGCAGTGGATGTGATGGGCCGGTGCCTGGAGGCTGTGAGGGCCTGGATGGGAGTCAACAGGCTCAGACTTAACCCAGACAAGACCGAGTGGCTGTGGGTATTGCCTCCTAAAGACTATGTTGATTGTCCATCCTTGGTTCGGGGGGGGGAGAAATTGTCCCCCTCAGAACGGGTTCACAATTTGGGTATCCTCCTAGACTCACAGCTAAGATTAGAGCAACATCTGACAACTGTGGCTAGGGGGACCTTTGCACAGGTTCGCCTGGTGCACCAATTGTGACCCTACTTGGATCGGGAGGCTCTCCTCACGGTCACTCATGCCCTTGTCACCTCATGGTTAGATTATTGCAACATGCTCTACATGGGGCTACCCTTGAAAAGTGTTCGGAGACTACAGTTGGTCCAGAACGCAGCCGTGCAAGCTGTCGTGGGTGTACCTAGGTGCACCCATTACACCAATTCTCCATGAGCTGCACTGGCTCCCTATTGGTCTCGGGTCAAAATTCAAGGTGTTGGTTATTACCTTTAAAGCCCTACATGGCTCAGGGCCAGGGTATCTTCGAGACCGCATTCTACCGCATAACTCCCAACGACCGGTAAGTTCCCACAGAGTTGGTCTCCTCCAGGTCCTGTCAGCTAAACAATGCCAGCTGGCGGGCTTGCGGGGGAGGGCCTTCTCTGTGGCTGCCCCAGCTCTCTGGAACCAGTTACCTCCTGAGGTCCAGACCATTCCCACCCTATTGGCCTTCCGAAAAGCAGTGAAGACCTGGCTTTTCCGGCAGGCCTGGGGCTATTGATCTCTCTCTTGCGATCCGGCGAGATCTGGCCATGAATGGTGTGAATGAGTTTTAAAGTTTTTAATTTTTAAATGTTTTTTATAATGATTTTAAATGCATTATGAGCCGCCCTGAGTCTTCGGAGAGGGGCGGCATACAAATTGAATAATAATAAATAAATAAATAAATAAATAAATAAATAAATAAATAAGTAAATAAATAAATAAATAAATAAATAAATAAACAAACAAACAAACAAATAAATAAATAAATAAATAAATAAATAAATAAATAAATAAATAAATAAAGATGGCTCAAGTGTTAAGAAAACAGCAAGGTCCTAAATACCTTCTCTCCAAAGGAACTTCTGGAGCGGGAGATTATTTTTTTCCTTGAAGGCTTGGTGTAATAGCATTTAAGATTGCACGAGACTCAAGAAGGAGGCACCTTCCCCTAAATTAATTATGGAGAATTTTGTAAAATGCAGTACACATGCCTAGAAGACCATGAGATAGGGGAGGCCGGGATAGACTTCTGAAAAAAACAGAAACTCCTTTATTACATAAAAATGATGCTGTTACAAAATATGCCACACTATTTGGAATGATAATTATCAGAACCTGTTACAGAAAGTACCAGTTGAACAAATCATAGATAGAAAGCAAGATAGCAGGAGTGTTTCTGAGAAAACAGGCTTCCTCTTAGAATGTACTGCTGGGACCAGCATAATACATTATTCCACAAATGTTCATTCCTTTCCAAACTAGAAGGTTATTCTTATGCATATAGGTGGAATTGACTAATCAATGAAGACACGCCAAGTCAAGTTTCTCTAACTGGTGAATGTTTTCAAAGTAAGTGCCATTAATGTAGCTCAGGGATCCTCTTTTTGATATTGTCCAGTAAGATTCAGCACAGAAATATTGCATTATCTTCCTTTATGAGCCAAACCGGCACAATGCCATTTTACCTTGCCATAGTCACCAAAGAATAACAGACACATAGACACACATAAACATACAATTACAATTGTGGGGAAATTCTCTGCCAGTGATATGGTCAGGTTTTAAAGAGAGCAATCTATTTCTCTGTTAGCAGCTCATCCTGCCAGGTGGAAGTGAGTGGAAAAATATGTTTGGAAAGAGAAAAGAGGCTGGGAGAGAAAAGAGCATTGACTGGACTGGCCCATTTTGGGCTAAGCTTGCCCACTTCCAGCATTGCATTACCCTGAAGGGAATAAGACCTCCGGATGGGAAGATTGCATATCCTTACCCAAGCATTCACTATATATTGTTCAGAGCAGTGGTGGGTTTCAAAAATGTTTACTACTGGTTCTGTGGGTGTGGCTTGGTGGGCGTGGCATGGCTTGGTGGGTGTGGCAGGGGAAGGATACTGTAAAATCTTCATTCCCACGCCACTCCGGGGGAAGGTTACTGCAAAATCTCCATTTCCTCCTGATCAGCTGGGACTTGGGAGGCAGAGAATAGACGGGGGTGGGGGCAGTCTACCGGTTCTCCAGAACTGGTCAGAACCTACTGAAACCCACCTCTGGTTCGAGCAGAGATAACTGGAGCTGAGAGATGATTCTCTTGTATTTCACAATTAATTAATCAAGGAAAATAATAACCATGTGCTTGTTTCATATTCACAATAGATATTTCATGTGCACATAGCTATTGCAGGTCTATAACCCTTTACTGTCTTTAGCAACCATGAATGGAGGAAGTGTGTCAAAGGGAAAGAAAGGTGGTCTCTTATTCTGGGCTCTATTTCTTTTTCATCTGAATAGGAAATGGCTTGGAGAAAACAAAAGAGGAGGGGGCAAGTGAGAACTCAGAAGTCTCATTTGGGCAATGGGCAACTATGGCTTCCTTTTCTACAGTTGTCAAAGCAACCAGGTGACAGAGCTTATAGCGTGAAAGCATTGGCAGCGTAAAAAAAAAAAAAATCCAGGTGGGGAAATTTCATTGGGAACCGTTTGGGCTCAAGCCAAGACCTCCTGGCCTGGCACCAAATGGCCAGTCAGTGAAGTTCATCACTGCAACTCTGGGGCTGGAGGCTTAAAATAGCCCCACACAATGTTATTCCAGGGCCAAATTTCCTGTACCGTCTCCTCAGCTTTTGCGACCAAAAGTCCCACGTTCTGGTCTCTACTTAGACCTACCAGATATGCTCACCTTCAAAAGCCCAACCTCCCAATGTAACCAATTTTAAATCAAAATATTTAAATCATGACATTTTCTTGCCAAAACAAGCATAGGAAACATAGCAAAATGAAATCTTTCTGATTAAATGCTAAAGAACATAATAAAAGTTTACACAAAAATCATTCAATATAATGCAACTATGGAGAAGGGCATATTTTACATATATACACGAAAACATTTCACGTAGAGAGATTTTAGAAGCCTCTAACAGTGTGCTTCTACCCCTTTCCTTAAAAGGGGAGATTCAACAATGACTACTATTTGAATATAAGGAGCATTTCCTTAGAAGTAGTCCACTTTATTAATGGAACCATTTCAATACAGCATCCAGACTAGGGTTGAAATCCAGCAAGTTCTGACAGGTTCTGGAGAACCGGTAGCGGAAAGTTTGAGCAGTTCGGAGAACCAGCAAATACCACCTCTGGCTGGCCCCAGAGTTGGGTGGGAATGGAGATTTTGCAGTATCCTTCCCCCAGGAGTGGGAGGGAATGGGAATTTTGTAGTATCCTTCCCCTGGAGTGGGATGGGAATGGAGATTTTGCAGTATCCTTCCCCTGCCACATCCACCAAGCCACACCCACAGAATTGGTAGTAAAAAAAATTGGATTTCACCACTGATCCACACATATTTGGGTGGAAGACTGTATCTCTCCAAGTAAGCTAGCTGGATCTTTAGGTCACCATCCATGAATTATACTATATTCCAAGTGGAAGTAAGTTGGAATATAGGTACACTATTTGTATTTCAAAATGCCACTATGGCTGCCAAAATTTCAAAATGATAACTGCAAACACAAGCCAGAGTTTGTACCACTCTAAAGGCACTGGTAGGATTCAAAAACTTCCAGTGATAGAACATCCACAACTCTGGGAGGCAAGCTGTCCCACTTGTTGTTCTCACTGTCAGGAAATTCCTCTTTAGTTCCAGGCTGAATCTCTCCCTGATGAGCTTTCATCTATTGCTTCTTGTCCTACCCCTAGGTGCTATGGAGAATAAATTGACCACTTCTTCCCTGTGGCAGCCCTTCAAGTATTGGAAGACTGCTATCATGTCTCTCCTGAGCCTTCTCTTTGTTAGCTAAACATACCTGGTTCTCTTAGTCGTACATCATATGATTTAGCTTCCAGACCTAACCCTAGCTCTTATTATTCCTTATTTATTATTATCCTATACGGACAGCATTGGAAGACTATTCCGAGTCTTCTGATGAAAGAAAAATGGAGACTTCCTCCTGAGGTTCTTCACCTGAACATGCATAAACCCAGTTTTTAAAATGCCTGCCTTTAAAGAACTGCTTCCTCTGTTGCAATAGTATCCCAAAGGTGCTTTTTAAAGAGGCATCTGGACTTCGTTTTTTTTAAAAAGACGTTTCATTTCTCATCCAAGAAGCTTCTTCAGCTCCGATTGTATGGTGGGGAATGTAAGGATTTATATTCCTTGTAGACAGCTGGTCATTTGCATACTTTTAGAGAGTCATTGAGGCCACCTGGAGGTTAATCTCTATCCTCAGGGTCATCTGAGTAGTATAAATGGGTGGGGAGCCTTCTTTGAACTCTGTTGAGAAAGGGTTGTTCAATTTCAACATAGACGACCTCTTTGACCCCTTTCAAACCAGCAGTCCTCTCTGTCCAAAATGTGGAGTTTGCTGTCTTTAAAAGAGTGCCCATTGTCTTTTAAATGCAGGGATATTGCTGAATCCTGTCCTGATGGGTGTGTTCTCCTGTGTTATGCCATGTGTCTATGAAGTGGAGTCAAGACTGACTTGCACTTTCACCTATATTCCACTTCACTCAGCTTGACAAAGAAAAGGGTGGTGGTGGAATGGCATGCAAGGGTGAGGGGAATGGCATCCAAGAACCATCAGTTCTCATGAGACATTGTTCCCCCCTCAAAGACACCTTGAGCAGATGTCCCAGTGTAGCCAGCTGTTTCCCATAACAAAATGAACAGAAGTGATTGGTGGACATAATGGACTATGGGTAGCCCGTGTGGAAAGGGGCAATGAATTATGTGTGCTTTTGCACAGGAAGCCCAGAGCTGGTTTTGCTTCTTCTGTGCCAATGTGGTTTATTCAGTAAAGTTTATACCCTTGGTAAAATAATGTCCCAGGAGTTTCTTTTTCTGGATTTGCCAACTAGATAGTTGACAAGTGGTTGTTTTGTTTCCCCAATGTACAGATCTGCACATGGCTCATTGCATTGTACTGCATATATCACCTTGCTCAGTTTGTGGCTGGGTGTTTTATTTGCCTTAGTGTATTCTTGGGTTTAAAGTGTGCACATATGTTGTGTTGGCTGAAGATCCTCCTGAGATTTTCCAATATTCCTGTAATTTATAAAATGACAACATTGCTTTGTTTATTATTCTCTTCTTCGTCTGTTATGGAGGAGCTCCTGCTGGGTCTTTTTTGGGATTTGATGATGGCCCACTTGGGATAGCACAAAACATAAAACAACCATAAATAAATAAATAAATAAATAAATTTATTTCTATACCGCCCTTCTCCCGAAGGACTCAGGGCGGTGTACAGTCTATTAAAAGCACAAAGACAGACATCAGTTAAAAATAATTAAAATTATTAAATAATTTCGGCTCAGATTTAAAACCCCAAAAACCATCATCCATTACAATTACAGAAAGTGTGTCGATCGGTTACAATTCTTTGTGCTTAATCCCATATCCAAAATTTTCAAGTTATTTAATTTCTCTTATTTATTTATTTATTATTTATTATTAAAATTTATATGCTGCCTTTCTTCCAAAGGACTCGGGGTGGCTCCCCGAGCTCGGTGGGTAACCCATTCCAAAGGGTCAGTCCATTTAACAATTTATTATATCCCTTTATGCTATTATTCTCATTTAACAATTATTTAACAATGGCTTAATGGGATAGTGACACATTCTGAGGCCTTCCTTGATGTGTTTTAGTTCTTTTTCTTTCTCATCTGTCTGATAGGCAGGCCTTCAGCTTGGTGGTGTAGGGTTCTGATAACTCCCATTTTGTAGGTGGTGAGAATCAAAATGTAAATATTGATCTCTGTGTGTGGGTGGTTTTCTGTAAACTTCAGTGTTAAGCCTTCTGTCTTCCTTAATGTGTACTGCACAGTCCAGGAAGGCTAGTCTATTTTCCTTAACATCTTCCCATGTGAAGTTGATGTATCTGTCCACAGAGTTGATACGTTTGGTGAATGTTTCCAATTCCTGTGTTTTGAGCTTGACCCAAGTATCATCCACATACCTATACCAGTGAGTGGGTGGAATTCCTGTGAAGGAGTTCAGGGCTTTGGTTTCTACAACTTCCATGTAGAGATTGGCCACAATGGGGGACACAGGTGAACCCATGGTGCAGCCATGTTTTTGTCTGTAGAAACCTTCATTGTATTTAAAATAGGTAGTGGTCAGGCAGAGGTCCAGCATGGTACATATGTAGTCTTGGCTGAGGGTTGGTTCTGTCAGCTAAAGTGCTGTCTTGTAGCAATCGTTTCTTCACTACCATGATAGCTTCAATTGTTGGAATGCAGGTGAAGAGGGGAGTCACATCATAGGAAACCATGGTCTCATCCAGGTCCAGTTTTAGTTTCCAAACCTTGCTGGTGAAGTCCTGTGAATTGTTTATGTGATGGGTGGTGTTGCCAACTAGAGAAGCTAATAAGATGGTTAGATATTTTGCAATGTTGTAAGTGACAGAGTTGATGCTGCTGCTTGGTCTGAGTGGAGTTCCCCTCTTTGTGAATTTTGGGGAGTCCATATATGCATGGTGTGCAGTGGTGGGTTTCAAAATTTTTTACTATCGGTTCTGTGGGTGTGGCTTGTTGGGCGCGGCAGGGGAAGGATACTGTAAATCTCCATTCCCTCCAGACTCCAGGGGAAGGTTACTGCAAAATCCCCATTTCCTCCTGATGAGCTGGGACTTGGGAGGCAGAGAATAGATGGGGGCGGGGCCAGTCAGAGGTAGTATATACCGGTTCTCCGAACTACTCAAAATTTCCGCTACCGGTTCTCCAGAACTGGTCAGAACCTGCTGAAACCCACCTCTGATGGTGTGGCTTCCCCAGGGTAAAGACAGTAATATTGTAGCTTGTCAATGGCATTGTCCTTCAGTAGCTGTTGCAAGAAATCAACGACCTTTTTCTTGTAACTGCTGGTGGGATCTCTTTTCAGATTTGATCCAGTCAAAGCTGAAGAAGCTTCTTGGTTGAGAAGCAAAATGTCTTCAAAAACAAAAAACAAAGTCCAGTTGCCTTTTGAAAAAGCACTTTTGGGACAGCTATGACGTGGATGACTGAGAATCTTCCTAGACATTGCAATAGTAGTTTCCAAGTACAAATATTTGAGGAATGTAATACATTACATCAGGTCAACCATCCAAGACTTCAAGTAAGGCAAGTCATACCAATTTCTAGAGAGCAATTATTTTATCTTCAGTTTTGTTTCCATAGCAAAGTAACAATATACTATATATTTTTTTCTGAATCAGTATTTATGATCTTGGTGATCAGAATACAGATCTCTAATCAATATCTGTACCTTTATGTTACATTGCAGCAGGAGGATTGGACCCTTTCCATGGTTTTATCCTAGGTCTATAATGGAGCAAGCCTCCCTGTTGCAAAATACTAATTTTGATCTTCAATGACAGCATCCTTTACTATTCTGCTAAGAAAGAAAAGGAAAAGAAAAGTGGGGATGAGAGAAAGAGGACAGAAAGGAGACAGGGCGGGATGGAAAAAGGAGGAGTCTTCAATAGGGTCAGTCCCTATACTGCCAACATTTAGCCCTGAACATAGCACTCTTGAGAAAATCCAGGCTGGATTTTACCTGGACAGAAAAAATAAAACACCATCCAATATTATGTTATGGGTTGCGGTAAGGAAGTAATTATGCTTAAGATAGCCTACGCTTTCCAACCTACCCCCACCTCCATCCAAAGGAGATATGGGAAGAGTGCATTTTTCAAAAGTACAGGTAGTCCTCGACTTACAGCAGTTCATTTAGTGACAGTTCAAGTTACAACACTGAAAAAAGTGACATATGACTTTTTACACTTATGATTGTTGCAGCATCCCCATGGTCATGTGATCAAAATTCAGATGCTTGGCAACTGACACGTATTTTTGACTGTTGCTGCATCCCAAGGTCATGTAATCACCTTTTGCAACCTTCTGGTAAGCAAAGTCAATGGGGAAGCCAGATTCACTTAACAACTGCAGCGATTCACCTAACAACGGTGGCAAGAAAAGTCATAAAATAAGGCAAAACCTACTTAACAATTGTCTCTGTAATGGAAATGGTCGTAAGTCAAGGGCTACCTGTATATAGAAGTTATATAGCTCCAGTAACTAGGGCCAAAGTTAGTTGATTTTTTGAGCAATGAGCAAAAAAGCAATGCTAGCTGGGGGAAAAGAAGGCAGAATATGAGAATCCTTGGCTAACACAAAGTCCTTTATTTTTGCCTCCCATTATGTAAATACTTTATTTTTAAGATGCAGTCCCTCAAAGTCAGATTTCTTGAGAGAAGAAAAGCTGAAGAGCATCTTCCTTCCTCCCGGTCTCCCTTCTCTCTTCTGTCATAACATTATCTTCTCTCTTACAACAATATCCTTCCCTGCCTATGAGAGAGGCTCCAATGGATCAAGTGTTTCCAAAAAGAATGGGAGAATTCACATTGCTCCCCATACTCACATATTTCTATAACACAGTGGACAGGAACATTTCCTCTCCTGCATGAGGAAAGGCATCCCTCCCTCATTGCTGTAAACCTTCCATGATTTCATTTCCCACCTGGTACCCTATTTTCACTTCAAAGAGCCACTTGATGTTGGTATGGAACCTCATCAAGGGCAGAAGAGGCTCTTATTGCGCTCTGGAGTCAAGGGTCACTGGTTACTTATGCCTCCAATCATGATTAAGAACAAGTGGCCATGCCAAATGACTGGCTGTGTAGGGACCAAATGGAGATAAGCCAAGAGAAGGCTAAATGTGCTACCTCTTTATGCTAAACTTTACATAATCCACTCTGACATTTGCCACTCCAGTAAAATCCAGGATAATCCAGTGACAAGCTTCACAATCTGATCCTCCTTCCAAAATATTAATGTAACTTCCCTATTACTATTACTCCAAAGCAGTGATGTGTGGGAGTGTAAGATCTTTCCAGTTGTCCTCCTTCAGCTAAGCAGAGCCACAATGGTCAAAGGAAATAAAAAGAGGGCCAATTGTCCCTTTAGACTGAGTTGCCTTCAGAGTTGGCTAGGAAGCTCAGGTTGTTTCCTACATTCTACTATCGAAAGGGCTTGGATCCTGCACAGAGAAGAGTTCCAATCTCTCTCTACAATTTCTTCCTGGTGCACAATGGTTTAAGGATCAGCCTGCAGGAAAAGCAAAATCAGTCTTATCTAGTGGCTGCAATATTTCCTGGACAATTCTGTGGCCATTCCTACAGTCCTTAATGCATTAGGGTGAAATGGCTATCCCAGGCAGCTGATTCTGAGAATCAGTGCAGCTGCTGGGGGGGATGAATTATTGATAGTGGCTAATGACTGGATAATTGAGGCAGAGCAGAGAGCAGCAGGTATCAATTATACATGGGGTAGTGGGCAGCTGGGATTGAGCAAGAAAGGAAGGAGGGAGGGAGGGAAGGGCTACAAAGGTCAGTGCCAGGTCTTGTGGAGAACATGAATTACCACAGAACCATCTGACATGGGGCTACCTGAAGCTCATGGATATAGGCTGTGCAAGGATAGCCTGACTGTTGAAGCCTTCAAAGTGCTGATTTGAGTAGTATTTTTTTCAGAGGCATCAGCAAAGGAGTAGCAGCTGACCATAGCACTGCATTCTCTGAAACTCAGCAGGGATCCTCTGTCTCTTGAGCTTGACCCTGAATGGACAGCAAAGACCTCAGAAATACATCAAATAAGCTCTCTCCCTTGACTACAACTTCCAAGCAAGGAATACCCTTACCTCAACACTGGAGACATGCACCCCCTGCTAAAAAGAACACAGTTTCCATGATGTAGATCAGGTCTGTCAAACTCCCGGCCCACAGGCCGGGTGCATCACATGCTGGTCACGCCTATGCCCAACTTAGTGAAGGAGGGAAAAGTCGTGATATTTCTTGTGATGCCGCTGTGACGACGTGAGTTTGACACTCCTGATATAGATTGATGTGAAGAAGTAATCAAGGGGTATCATAGATGGAAATATAGAAGGCAGCTAATCCAAATGTCTGCAACATCCCGGATCTGCAGTGTAGGGTGTTGTTGCAACATTCATATAATCGAATGTCTAGGGCAGTGTTTCTCAACCTTGGCAACATTATGCATGGCTGGCTGGGGAATTCTGGAAGTTGAAATCCACATATTTAAAGTTGCTAAGGTTGAGAAACACTGATCTAGGGAAATTAAATACTTAGAACATAGAACATCATCAGAGTTGGAAGGGACTTTGGAGGTCTTCCAGTCTAACCCTCTACTCAGGCAGGAAACCTTATATCCATTTCAGACAAATGGTTGTCCAATTTCTTCTTAAAAGCCTGCAGTGACAAAGCTTTGAACAAAAGAGAGTGCCCCACTCCCCATCTTTTTAAGAACTCTATTCTATTGTCTCCATTTTAAAAAATATTAGGAACTTTCTTCTAATCCTTGATCAAAACATGCTGTCATTTTCACACATTGGTTCTGGCCTTGCCCAACCAAATTAACAAAAATTAATTCTGCTCCATCTTTTTCACTCCTTGAAAATTTTTAGAGAATTCTTATTATGTTCTCTTTCAGTCTTCTGTCCTCTAAACCCTAATACAGACATGTGTTTCAACCATACTTGAGATTTTCTTTCCCAAGTCCTGAGTGGCACCTATAGATGCTACACTGGAATTTCCAGGCATATAAAAATGCTGAACACAGAAGTGGTTGCACAACATTCAAAGCCTAGTCCCAAAGGTGCTTTTTTCAAGAGGCAACTGGACTTTCTTGTTTTTTCTTTGAAGACATTTCGCTTCTCATCCAGGATGCTTCTTCAGCTCTTCAATTCAGATCTGAAGAAGCTTCTTGGACAAGAAGTGAAATGTCTTCAAAGAAAAAATAAGAAAGTCCAGTTGCCTCTTGAAAAAAGCACCTTTGGGACAACCATGACCTGAATGACTGAGAATCTCCATAGACATTCAAAGCCTAGGTTGAGCAGAATTCATCAGGAATGTTTCCCTAATTTGGAAACTTCATCAGTTTTAAACGAGAAAGGGGAACTTAAAACCAGACAGAACTACAAAACCAAGGGGTGGATTTAGCATGGTGGCCACACCTGCAAATACAATCAAGATCTGAGAAAGATGCAAAAACATGAAGTTTCTATAAGGAACCAACAACACTTGATAAGATATTATTAGGGACAGATGAAAAACTGATAAGAAAACTATATAATTACCTACTAAGCTTTAAAATGGAACATGAACAAATAAAAGAAACAATGATAGTATGGGCAAAAAACTTTGGCTATAGTATAGAACTAGATAAATGACAAAAACTCTGGGATAGAAATTACAAACTGACAATGGCTACTGCATATAAGGAAAATCTTTATAAAATATTTATAGGTGGCATTTGCCACCGACAAGACTAGCAAAAATGTTTAAAAATATGTCTGCCAAATGTTGGAAATGTAATCAGACCCCAGGTACTTATTATCATATGTAGTGGACATGTATGAAAGCAAGAAAATATTGGATGAAAATACATACATGGCTGGAAAAAAATGATTAAGCAGCATATAGATTTAAAGCGAGAAATATTTTTGTTAGGTATAATTACCAGAAAGTTATGATAAAGGGACTATATACAATGCTACATGTATTGACAGCAGTGAGAATTGTATTTGCACAATATTGGAAAAATGAGAACACCCCACCAGATGAAAACATAATCTGGAAAATTTTTGACTGTGCAGAGATGGATAGATTGACGTTGAAAATAAAAGATAAAAGAGATACAGAGTACTATTCAATGTGGAATAGGTTTTATCAATGGTTAGAGATAAGAGGTAGAAGCTAGATGAAAAAAGATTATTGTTATGTTTAAGGAAATATGAATGTTGTCGATAATTATAAGCACGCTAGTTCAATTAATATGATCATAAATAAGCTAATATATAAATATTGCTATAAACATCACATTTATTATCATTATTACTATCAGTATAACTATTATTATTTTTTTCTTTTGTAAAATGAAGTGCCTGGACAATACACTGTCTTCAAAATATTTACATATAAATAAAAAACTTGACTTTAAAAAAAAGGAAACTCCATCAGTTAACCTAGTCAAGGATGTCAAACTCACATTGTTGTCACTTGACGTATCAGGACTTTCCCCCCCTTTGCTAAACCGGGCAGGGGCGGAGCCAGCACGTGATGCAGGCAGCCCGCGGTCCGCGAGTTTGACACTCTTGACTTAGATGATATTAATATGATCTAGTATGTTGATTTTAAAAGCAAAGTGTTCTTAAAAAGAAAAATGAAGGAGATTTTAGCTGTTTCATTTAAATCAGTGTCCTTCTTACGCAACTCAACTTGGTCATAAAGCAATGCCCAAGAGGGGGGAGGGCGACAACCCACATGATCAATTATGAGTTTAATAAACCAATATTTTCTGGTTCAGGAACCTTCTACAAACACTGAGGCAGACAGCATAAAACAGAAGCATCTGCAGAATGGATATATTAATTAAAATACCGGTACTCATAGAGTCGAGTATGGGTTCTTGGGACCATCTTAGGTAGACATTTGGCATCATCTGTCTCTGAGAAAGTTCCTTTGCCAGAGCCCCAAGCAGTGTGCTGCTCTTGGCTGGAAAGGAACAAACAAAACTCCTGCAAAACTCATGAAACAGCATTCTCCTATCATTGCCTGGAACTGGGGCTAGATCGGAATGGGGAGGCCCTGATTTAACTAACGCCCATTCTCTCTAGGTGTAGACAGAGCTTCTACTACTAAGCATCTACAAAATGCCAAACTAGAGCTGAAAGGTAATCAAATGTCCTTCATTTGTCCTCTGTATTGTTCTGTGTTTCCTGCTCATTGTCTCCCTCCCAATCTCTTTTCACTCTTCCCTGCAAAAGAAATTACAATTGTTATTTATTCAAACTCACCCACCTCATTGCTTCTAATCTCTGAGCCTGCAGCACTCAGTAAATTGAATCAGAGAAATGCTTTATAACCTAGGAAAGGCTCTTGGCTAGGCACCAGAAACTTGGGAACCTCACCACCCAACAGGAGCATGAGAAATCAAAATTCACAGGCTTGTCTGTCATCCTACAAGCAACATTGGTGGCTCACTGATTTTGTGTGGCACATTCTAACAGCAGACAGATAGAGTGCCTCAACAAAGGAGGCATTTTCTCTTTCCTGTGTCTTTAAAGTAGATACTACAATTTCAGTTTTTAGTGTAGAATGCCACAGGATGAAAAAACAAGGCAAACGATATCTCTACAGCCCTACTGCAAAGTCCTGAAAGGACATTCTGACCATCAATTGTGATTTCACCTGTGCAAAATCTCTGTGCACAGACCTTGATGGGTCTCCATTTTACAGAGGATTCAGAAAGACAACACAGCAGAAGAGATGCTCAGAGCACCACTGTAAGAAGAGAAAGATGATGTTGACTGCATAGACGTAAGAATCTATTAGGTATTACCTTGAGGCAATAAGAGCAGCAAAAACATGCCTATTTCTCTGTTCTTATGGCATTCTTCTAGTATCAGCTGGTTTCCCTGTTTAGAATGATCCATCCTTTTTGGGTCAGAAGAGCCTGAGGAGTACCTGCAAAGCAAATGTGAGGGCTACTTTCAACACTTATTAAATAGAATCACTTAGATTTACACCGAGTTGGATTCCAGTTTGCAAGTCCTATAAAGTTGACTTGTGTTATTATCTGGGAGGAGTTGAATTCTCTTCATCTTAAGAAAATGGACAGGGTCCTGGGCCCTGTCTGTACAACTAATTGTGTTTTAAATCCATGTTCCCCCTAGTTGGTCAAGGTTTCCAGGGAAGGGGAATGTCAGTGGATGCATATGATGATGAATGCTTCCTTCAGAGAGGAGATAGCTTTCATCCCTCCTCAAGAAGCCATCACTGGATCCTATGGCACCAGACAATTTTTTCATCCTGTCTCCAATCTTTCCTTTTCAGAGAAATGGTTAGTTTACAGTCCCAAAGAATTCTGGAAGAAGTTGATTATGAATTCCTTCTAGTCTGGATTCAGCCCAGGATATAGTACCAACCAATTCAAGATGCTGGTTTTATCTACAAATCTCTACATAATACAGGACTGGTTTATTTGCTGAACCACCATTCTCCAGTAATATCTGTCAATCTCACAGTCTCTGATACGATAAGCATGTTTTGCGTCTCTTCCTTGAAATAATGCCATTTCACTGGACTCAAGAGGTGTGCCTCTTCTTTTGAGTTTCCATCTGGAATAATTAAGAAATGTCATTGATTACTGATTAATTGCCTTTTGCTTTTAGCTGGTATTGTTTATTTTGTTTCTGTATTTTTGTTCCAGAAGGATGGCCGTATAAATCTTAAACAAATAGTGCTATCAAAATTTCCAGAGAGATCCATTTCATTGGGGAACAGCCACAATACAAAGAAATTATTGGACCAACCGACCCAATTGATCAGCAGAGAGCAACATGACCCTCCAACTTAATTTTGTGGTTTCCCCACCTCCGCCCCACCCCCGTTTTGTAATGCAAAGAATTAATGTTGAGATCATCACAAGCCAGAGGAGCAGATGCTTCCACCTTCCGGCCTGGTCTATTTCCCATCTTGGTCTCTTGAAAGCTTGCAGCAGATCAGAAGATGGGAGCGGAAACATCCGCTGGGAGGTGGAAATCATCTCCCATTTTCTCATTCTCTGATCCAATTTCCTCCCAGAAGAGGCAGCGTCTGGTATTCACTAATGGCCCAATCTGTCTTAATTAGCCAAAGAGAGAGAGAAACCAGCAGAGGAAGGGGAGGCTGCAAATCTCCAGCCTTCATAAAAGAAACAAAGGAGGTGTTCCTCACCCAGGCTGACTGGAATGTATTCTCCATCTATGAATAGATAGACATGGCACAACAGCCAGCTCCTTGTTCCCCGAACATTTATTTCCTCCTTAACACACACACACACACTCACACACAGTAGAATTAATTTATAGCGTAATCTGGATATAAGACAGTGGAGAAAGAATGATAGGTAATCTAGAGGAATGGTTTTTCGCACCCACAACCTAAATCCCACGTATGCACAAATGAAGCTTTGCATACTCGCAACCTGCTTTGGTGGCCCAGTTCCCAACAGGCCATGGCCCAGGGGTTGGGGACCCCCTGCTCTAATGTATTCCCTCTTCTATAAGCAGGAATTTCTGGATTTGCTCGTGGTCTCCTAACACATCTCATATGAAGGTCTACAATAGATGCATATGTAAGGAATCACTAAAACAAAAACTTAACAAGAGATTCTGCTACAAATGGTCCTTGACTTACAACTACTTGTTTAGTGACCAAACTTACAACAGCAATGAAAAAGTGACCTATGATTGGTCCTTCCACTTATGACTGTCCCAGTATCCTCATGGCCACATGATCAAAATTCAGGCACTTGGCAACTGGCATGTATTTATGACACTTGCAATGTTCCAGGCTCACACATTCATTTTTTGCAATCTTCCCAGCTGGTTTCCAACAAGCAATGGAGGGATGCCAGAGTCACTTAATGACCATGTGATCCACATAACAGTGATTCAGTTAATGACTGGCAAAAATAGTCATAAACCTGGGCATGACTCATTTAATAACCACCTTGTTTACCAATGGAAATTCTGGTCCCAATGTGGTTGTAAATCAAGGATTATCTATACATTCAAATTGTTACTTACTTCACTTGATTTTTTCTCAGTTCATCCCTACTGTGTACTCAACCCAAAATAGCACATAGCAGCACTAAACATTGTACAATACTACAGTATTGGGCTGTGGAAACTTGATGGATGCCCTTTAACCAAAGTGCTTCTTTGAACCAAAATATACCAATAGCTCCACCTGCCGGTAAAGTCTAAAACCCGTTAATGAACAATAGAGTTGCAGTGAATTGGGTAGCCTTATAAACCCGAAAGAACAAATGAATAACTGTAAACATAGGTGGAAAAAATGCTTACTAATTCTTCTATTTAAATTCCATTAAGAAAGTGGCTGCTTGAATTTTCACTGGTTGTTAATAGTTTTAAAAAGTGGATTAAAAAACGCTTTGTCAAAAAGATCACCAAGGTGATCTCATGCTCATCAATGCATCCTTAGGTCTTCTAACACTTTTAAAGTTTTACAGAATGTGGGCCTCTGTGTTTCAAGAGAGTACAGGATTGAAGTGTCCTCTTGTCAACAATAACAAATCTGGGTGGTTCTGTTTCAGCATAGTATCTCAAGCCAACAAAATCTGATCAGCACAAGCATTATTGAGCTGTTCACATCAAGCTCACCAGACCCACTCCTTCATGGTAGAATGTTTGGCTTTTTATTAGCTTTGCTCAATCACCAGCCCATCTTCTCATCCATATGACAAGAGGAAGACATCTTGAGAGTGTGAACAAAATGCTTGTGATTGCAAAGGGAGAGAATCCAGGTTGCAGTCAAAGGAGAAGAGCTTCTGAGATGTCCTTGGTGTTCAGAACAGTTCCCTAAATCTGCATTATTAATACGGCCTTGTCGGGTAGTGAATTATTTATTTAGAACTATTTGCAGGAAGTGCAAGAGGCACCAAGGTGTTTTTAAAATAAAGAGTACAGAAATTATATGGATTATTAACCCCATTCCTAACTAAGAAGAGGCTAGAAAACAAATAAGATGAAGCTTGTAGGATGTAACTGTTTAATTGGGGTCATAGGCAATAACTATAATATTGCTTTTACTGGCAATATGTAAAGTAATATGGGAGGTTTTTCAGCTGCACAACAGAAAAAATATGAGATGCACAGAATGCTGAATCTGACAAGAGGGTTTCCACTGCAGATACGATAACTGCTCAACAGTTATCTACAGAAAGCAGCAATCCTTTCCTGGTGGCAAAACTCCAAAGTTGGCATCAGGCACAGCAACTCTTAAGACCTTCCTTATCAAAACCTACCATTAATCTCTCTCCCAATCCTTTAGAATAAAAGGATTCCAGTATTTAGTACAGAACCAATTGGTATCCTCCATCTTTTCCAGGGATAATGGGGATGAGGACTGTGAGATTGTATGCCCATATGTTGATTCTGAAGCTTTGCAAAGCCCACTTTAGAGCTTAACCCATTGTTCACCTCAGGGGTGGGTTCTATTTATCTTTACTACCGGTTTGCAAGTCTCCCACCAGTTTTACTACCGGTTCTATAGAACAGGTCTAAACTAGGGGCAACCCGCCATTGGTTCACCTCCCCTGGACACCATTTGCTCTCATTAAAAATGTATTTTTTTTTAAAAGGTGGGGTACAATAGTCCTCACCCCCATGAAGTGAATTAAAAGCTGTCTCTAATCTGGCATCTGAAATCCCCATATATTATAAAGGGGGAATCAAGATTTGGCCACCTCAATACACATTGACTGCATAAGGCTGCCTTCAGTTCCCTGAAGACCTCCGATTCCAGTAAATGTAATTCAGTTCATTTTGCTTGGTTAAGTCCAAGGCACCCAATAGGACATAAAATGCTTATAGTATACTCCAAGACCTCCAAAACAACCTACCCTCTTTCTTGGGGTGTGGGACTACTTTTTTTCCCTTCCAGTTTATCCTCCTGATAGCCTAAAACATTTCACAGGTATCTTATTTCTGTATAACCCAGATCACATTTTGCTTGGTTCATGGGAAAACCAAACTTCGGAGAGGGCTCGCAACTTGGGTGTCCTCCTGGATTCACGACTGTCTTTAGAAGAGCACCTAACGGCCGTGACTGGGAGGATTTTTCATCAGGTTCGCCTGATTCGCCAGTTGCGTCCCTTTCTGGATCGGGACTCCCTACACACAGTCACTCATATCCTCGTCACTTCCCGCCTGGACTAGTGCAACGCTCTCTACATGGGGCTCCCCTTGAGAAGCACCCGGAGGCTCCAACTGGCGCAGAGTGCGGCCACGCGGGTGGTTATGGGAGCAACATGGCGCTCCCGTGTGATACCTTTCCTGCGCGAGCTGCACTGGCTTCCGGTGGTCTTCCGGGTGCGCTTCAAGGTTTTGGTCACCACTTTTAGAGCGCTCCATGGCTTAGGACCTGGTTATTTGTGGGACCGCCTACTACCACAAGCAGCCTCCCACCGGCCGGTACGCTCTCATAGAGGGGCTCCTCCAGGTGCCGTCAGCTAAACAATGTCGACTGGCGGCCCCCAGGGGGAGGGCCTTCTCTGTGGGGGCACCCACTATCTGGAACGAGCTACCCCCAGAGATACGGAGGATCCCGGATCTGCGCACTTTCTGCCATGCTCTTAAGACTCTCCTATTCCAGCAAGCCGACCTGGCCTAATTTTCTCCCGTTTTAAAATTCTTTTAAATCAAAATTTTAATCTGTTTTAAATTATTGGGATTTTTAAAAATGGAAAAAGGACTACTAGTAGCATCAAGACTAAATCTAAGAAAGAACAAGACAGCCAAAGGAAGATTAGAAGGCAGGGCAACAGCACTGTTAAGGCAAAAGATTTTGTCGCTGAAGGAGTGATACAAAGTCGTGCTTGTGTGTGTGTGAGAGAGAGAGAAGGAGGAGGGAGGGAGGGAGAGAGAGAGAGAGAGAGAGAGAGAGAGAGAGAGAGAGAGAGAAAGAAAGAAAGAAAGAAAGAAAGAAAGAAAGAAAGAAAGAAAGAAAGAAAGAAAGAAAGAAAGGACCCAAAGTTATCCATTGAGTCTCCATGAGTGAGAAACTACTCTTTCCTCTCGCTCCATAATTACTGCTCCATGTTGGTTTTTGTTCCTGCTGCAGTGATTTGTTTTGTGAATGGCCATTAATACTGTGTTTCCCTGAAAATAAGACAGTACTTTAATCGATTCAACTTCAAAATTGAAGTACATCGGGGGGTGGGTGGGTGATACTAGCTGATACTCTATCCTGCATGTGCAGTACAAAAGTAATCGAGAAGTAATCGAGAAGTAATCGAGAAGTTGTAAATGTAATCTTGCCTCCAAAGCAGCGGGCAGCACAAGCGACCACAAGGCAACAGGCGAAGAAGTTTCCAGACTCCAGCAGTGAGCTGACTCAACAGATGAAAAAGGAGTTAGTCTAATAAATGGTTTGGAGCCCATGGGAATATAACATCAAGAGGGCTAGCATGGAAGGGGTACAAGCTGCATGTTCCCCAAAGCCTACAAGTCCAAGTCCTGCAACAGAGCCACGATACCAAGCAAGCTGGCCATTTCAGGTTCTTGAAAACTTTGCATTTGGTTTAAGAGAAAGTTCTGGTGACCAGGGATGAAGGACATAGAGATCTATGTGAAAAGTTGTGCAGTGTGTACAGCAATGAAAAACAGACCAGGGAAGAGTCCAGGCTTGCTGAAACAAGTGGCAGAGCCAACCCAGCCTTGGGAAGAGATCACAATGGACTTCATAGTCCATAGAACTCCCAGAGGAGGGGAAATACTGTGATTTGGACAGTAATACTTATTTTCCAAGCAATCTCACTTCATCGCATGCTTGAGCCTCCCATCCACTCAGAGACTGGCTAAAATGTTTCAACATATCTACCGATTGCACGGGGCACCAAAGTGAATCATCTCGGACTGGGTGGTCTAATTCACTGCTAAGTTCTGGAGGGAATTCATAAAACTGATATAATCCTCCCAAGGGATTAGTTCGGTGTTTCATCAGAGTACGAACAGGATGAAGTGTTGCACGAGCGAACACCATGATAAAACAAAACCTGCATTGCTATGCCAACTATCAGCAACCTAACTGGGCAGACCTGCTGTTTGCAGAGGTTGCCTATAATAACGGTGCGTAGCAGTATGGGACTCACCCCTTTTAAAGTAGCTACGGGGTGGATTTCTTGCCTATGCCAGAGTACCTTAGGGAGCCCCCTTTCCCAGTAAATTCAAGTGAGTGAGTGGGTTCCCTCCAAATGCCTGGGGAAATGTAAGCAAACACCAGCT
Source organism: Pantherophis guttatus (assembly GCF_059756535.1). NCBI lineage: Eukaryota > Metazoa > Chordata > Lepidosauria > Squamata > Colubridae > Pantherophis > Pantherophis guttatus. The sequence continues at coordinate 113,019,885 of NC_142064.1, forward strand.
AAAGTAACCAGAAGTCAGAAGATTCAGGCAGACAAGGAGCAGTCAACGTAGAAACCATTCCACATAGGGGAGAAAGTATATTTGTCTACAAAGTATCTTAAGTTGTAACTACCTTGCAACAAGCTGGGTCCAAAGTATATAGGACCTTTGCCCATAGTAAAGATCATAAACCCAGTCACAGTAGTTACTACTATTAGGAAAACTGCACCTTGTGTTCCACTGCAGTCTGCATAAGCCAGTGGTAGGGTCTGAACCAAGACCAGTGGCTAAGATTACCCCAGGTCCGATCATAGTGGGGAGAGGGGAGGAACACTGAAGTTAAATGGATTCTGGATTCCAGACTATACAAAGAAAAACTCCAATACATAGTCCAGTGGAAGAGGTACCCAATGTCAGAAACCAGATGTATCTGCAGAACATGAGGGCAGATAGATTAGTAATTTCAGAGGAGGAACTGAAGTGTCACGGTGAGACCGGCTGGAAAAATAGCGGGCTCCGACAAGCTCTGCAAAAATCCAGCCGGACAAACCGCTGTCAAGGGGTCTTTGGACTGGAACCATCCTGTAGAGATAGTGAAGGTGGAGAGGTGCCTCAGACGACCAAGAGGAACAGGCAAGTTCCTCAAAAGGTTGGAGGCTGCTCTTCGAACCAGCGGCAGGGGTGTCGGCTCTGAAGCTGGGGCAACCGTACTAAGTTTGTTGTGCAGGAGCAGTGTCTGAACAGAGCGCTGGTACCGGGAGAGTGATTAGCCAACTCACAGGTAAAAAAATTTTTTAAAAATAATTTTAAAAGATGTCCCGGAGCGGAAATGAGCAACTAATTGGCACTTAGGAAAGTTAATGGAGGGAGAAGAACAAAGAGGAGGTTAAAATACCAAAGCCCAAGAAAGAAAATTTCACAACTGGATTTAAAATTGGATTTGGAGAAACAAAAAATAATAAAAGAAACCCAAGGAAAAGTAGTTTTTATGTGGATTCAAAATATTTTTGACAGCTTTGATACTTAGTTGCTCTGAGAATATTGTGGATTTGAGAGAGACATCTGCTGGTGGAAAGAGAGAACTGCAATCTTGGTTGGAAGATAGAAGAGAAAATAACATCTGTGACCTTGATTAATAAAAAATAATTCAGAAAATGTGAGAACTCTTACGGAGTATTTGTTTTTCTGAACTGCTTGGTTTCGACTTTCAACTGTTGTGGAAAATAATAAAGCTTTAACTTGGAGTGGATTAAATAAATATTCAAATTGGATACTATTTGGAATTAAAGAGAGACTAAAATGGACTTTAAAATTTTAATTAAATATCAAAAGTTTTAACAATTTTTTAAAATTGACAATATGGAGTCTTGGATGTGTGAAGAATTAATTGAGGTTTAAAAACGTGTGAATCACTAAAGGGTAATAAAAAGTCAGAAATTTTGCTGGAGTACACAAAACAGGAAAAATATTGTTAGCTGATAAATATTTCTTGGTATTGATAGCAAGAAAATATTGAAGGAAAAGGAATTGAATGCAAAAAGCAGTTAGATGATTTCGCTGGGATTAACAATGGTAAAAAAAAGAGTGGAGGGGGGGAATATCCCCCCAAAAAGAATCAATCATAGGGAAAAGAGTGGAAAGAGATTAGGAGAAAGCTTGGGGAGAATTACTTCAGTAATATATTTAAAAGTGAGAAAAAGGATTCAGGAGAAAAGATATAATAAATACAAAAAAAAAAGTTGTTAAAAGAATGGGATAAAAGGAGGAAATGATTAAGAAGTAGAATTTTGGAGAGACCAAGAGATAATGGTTAGAGGGGAAAAATAGTGGAAAGAATATTACATAAATATTATATATTTACTAATATATAATAAGATATATATTAGTAAATTTAATATTATTGTGGGTCAAATAAGTTAAAGGGTTTTAATGTAAGAAGTGAATATGACATTGCTTATAGCAAAACAGAATAGCAGATGAAATATGAACTGGCAATGGGGTTTAATTATGAAGACAAGTTAAATTAAGAAACAAAATTGAAATGTTGAAAAGTTGGATGGGGAGTTTGAAAAATATATACTGTAAATGAAGAAATAATTGATATTTTAAGAAATTAGGAATTAAGGGCAGATAGTGATACTGTTTATGTATTATGTATTAAGAAGAGATTAAGATAAGATAAAGAAATATGGAAAAAGAATATTATGGCCAAAATTGGAAATATGTAAAATGTACTTGGGGGAAGAGATGAAATAACAAGATATGGTGAAAAATGATGAATTTGCGATAAAGAATTATATAAAAGGGATGAATTTGGAAAAAGCGGGAAGATTGGAATAGATTATAAAAATTAAGATATATAAGATGTGATCCGGTCAACACTCTGTTCCTAAAATATGTATGACGAAAGAAAATTTTTAATAAAACTTGTTTACAAAAAAAAAAAAAAAAAATGAAATAAAAAATTAGTAATTTAATGAGAAATATCCCCAGAAGGCAATGGGCCCTTCTTAGAGGCCAAGGCACTCCTGAAATAAATGTGTATTTATTTTCGAGGTGCTTATTTTCTGGGGGCGTGGGGGGTGTCTGACTGTCAACTTTGAACCTTGCACTGCTGTCACAGCCATCTTTTTGTTTCTCAGCTTGCCACAGACTATTCGGGGTGGGGGGAAGGTTTGGAATGTTAGTCCAGATGAGAAATCATCCCGTGGAAACCAAGGTCATTTCAACAGATGTTTGGCAATAGCTTGAAGGAGTTGCCATACGCACACCAGAACACCTAATTGGACAATGTGATCTGGTCATAGGAGGGAATGAAAGAATTCATTCTTTAATTAGCTGAAATCCGTGGGAACTAGTTAGAGTTGGTTTTGCTTCATGCATGCCGAAATCATGTACTCAATAAAGTTATGCTTAAAGATTATCTTGACTTGCTGGCTTGGCTGGATTCATCAGTTGGAACCTTGACAGAGAGTTCAAAATCACAAAATTCCATTGTGTATTGAGTCTCCTTCTTATCTGTTTTAAGGATATGATAATTATTTTCCTATTGGGTATTCCAATGCTGATCAAGTATTCTATAAAAATAACGGTCCCATTTTACTGGTGACAAGCTTTTATTGCTAGTATTAATCAAGGAGTGATGAGCTTTCAGGCTCTGTGGCCGTGATCTAGTTTTCTGCTGACCTGATGTTTCACCAGCAGCTATGGCTGGCCTCTTCAGAAGCATAGTGTGCTCATCACTCCTTGGTCTTTGATTTGCCTGTGAATATTATTGTGCTCCTTTAAGAATCTCTCCAGATTTGCCTTTCCACTCTGATCTGAATCTATATGGATTTTAAGAGTGATCTTTGCCTGGATTAAGGAAACAAACGTGCAAGACGACAAGCTAATTTCATTCAGCCAGCTTCCCTCTCAAAATGATAAGATATATGCTGCCTCCAGATTACTTTGATCCTTTACCAAGGGCAACAATGATTACTAAGACATATGGGGAGCTGGAATGCAGCATTTGGAAGGTCTGTCCATTTTAGCACCTGCAAGTTCAGAAAACAGGAAGCAAAAGTTCGGCAAGTTTTAAATTCTGTTCACTAATGGCTTGTACATCTTTGAGGAACACGGCAAGAACAGCCACACAAAATAATCTCCAAAAGTAGAACTATCTAAACTAATAAAAAAGAGCTCTTCCTGTCCCTCCATCCCAGAATGACAAACCCCACAAAATTTGACCCAACTAAGCTATTTTGTCTGCTGACAATTCCATATAAACAGGTTCTTCAAAAAGAGGAGTTTTTTGGGGGGTGGTCGTGGTGAAGAAATGGCATACACCCAATTATGAGTGCTCTCACAGAGCTATGTCAATTTCAGCTATAGAAAAAAAATCTGTCAATTTTCACATTTAATATTTTTAACTTAGTCCTAAGGATTAAATGGCATTTTAAAGTCAAAAGCAGTGTTTCTTAATAGTATAATAAAAAATACACTGATGGCATTAAATTTTAGAAATTCCTTATTTGCAAACAAGGCTATGAATATAGCAAACTATAGAGGATGGCCACAGATAACCGTAATAATAAAGCAACTTAGAGCTGGAATCCAAGTCTACCCAGTATCAGAATCTGTGCTTTATATAACACCAATATTTCAAGAAAACAGGTACAAATGCCAACTCTAGATTGTCTTCAAATGCAATAGCCCTGAATGTTGAAGGGAAAATAGTTCCTGAAACAGAACCATGCTTAGACCAATATATGACTATGTTCAACCAACTATTTCAAGGAAATTGAATTAATGCATATCAGCCAATAATTTTCTTTCAGTTGTCAATAGATATACAACATTCACTTGAACTAGACCTGCAGCTATACATTGGAAGTAGTCTCTCCATAGTTAAATGATATGCAACTAGACCTTTCATACTGTACTCCTCCTTCAGATCAAGTATCAGGTGGTTAAAATGTAGACGGTGCTGCCAGCGGATAGCATAGTACTGATACTTTAATTGGATAAGATTATTCTTGGCTGTTGCTTCGCTGTTCTTTTCCCCTTGAGAAACAGGACAATTTAGCACCATAATCTCCAGTTAGATGTTTTAACTTTATGCTATCAGAACACCGAGCACACTTGCATATCAGAAGTTTTTGTCATTCATCATCTGGTCTTAAAAGTCTTCATCCTAACCTAATAGACCCTTGTGCTGGGGGTAGCACACACTATGTCTTCAGTTGTGACTATGTAAGACATGCCCTCAACTGGTTTAGGTATTTGGAGCAACAATAATTAAAGTGATTCAGGATCAGGGTCAGGCAGTCTTATGGTCTGGGTGGCTCTTTAGTTTGTGGAACTTGACACTGTCCAGCTTCTCAAAACGTTTGCCACAGTTCTCGCAAGTAAAGTTATATTGGACTTCTGAAGTATGCTTCTTCATATGCCAGTTGAGAGAAGACCTCTGACGACACTGATAGCCACAAATCTCACACCTGTGGAGAGAAAGTCGTCATTCCATTATACTCCAGACTAAAAACCAGGAAAGCATCCCCAGCCCCAACAACTACCAACAGCTGTTGCTATCTATTCAGTATCTGCTACCATAATCGGGCAGAGTATGTATTTCAATTTACCCACTTTTCCTGTCATACTGAAAGTAGCTTTTCTCAGTATAATTGTAGTTAAAAATTGCATAATTACAAAAACAATTAGTACAGTTCTTTAGTCTCAAGTATATCAAATATACTAACAATGATTACTAAGTAGCTCATTCAGAGTTTCCACTTTAAAAAATGGTTAGATATGATCAGCCAGACTGAGCCCTGGCCAACTTGCACAAAAAAGGCAAAGCAAGCAGGCTCCAAAGACCTCGCCCAGTTGCTCTCATGCTGGAGGGTGGCTCAGCCCAGACTTTCTTGTCATGCCCCAGGTCACTCACTGGAGAGGGGTCTCTCCAGTATGTGTTCGACGATGGACCTCCAGATGATTCTTCCGCTTGAAGGATTTTCCACAAGTCTCACAGGTAAATTCCCGGACCCCTGGGAAGATATAGGAATAAAAAAAGGAACAGGAAAACCCATCAATAGCTAACATAGGGACATTCTCTGTCCCAAAGAAGAGACATCTCCTGAAATAACTTGCTTGAATGGGCCCTGCCATTAATTTAATCAAATTAAACCTTAAGACACCATGCACCACTTAAAGGAATATAATATTGCTTTAAACTTAGAGGAAGGAAATAATAAAAAGAGAATGCCAATCCCATTGGTCCTCAAATTCAATATTCAAAGAAAACTAGATTTTAATAAACTTTTAATTAAAAGTTTCATAGAGAATAAAAACACAAATTAAGAGTAAAAGCACAAAAGTAAAAAGTAAAAGAGCAAATAGAAAGAATAATCTGTTACTATGATTTATTTATTTATCTAAAACATTTATGTAAGTGCCCACGTTTATTCCAAATTCTGAGTGGCTCCCAATCAAGGTTTAAAACAGTATCAGTAATAAAGATTACCTGGCCCTGTGCCAGAGAGGCTTTTAAAGAAGTTAATCAGCACCTTGAATTGCACCCAGAACTCTAGGGCAAACCTAGGGGCACCCTTCACGGAGTATAACACCTCATTCTGGAATAGTTATAGCTTCCAGGTGGTCTTCAAAAGCAGCCTTATATAATCCACACTGCAGTAATCTAAACAGTGACCAAGGCATGAATGACAATAAGGAAGGTCTCCCAGTCCAGGAAAGGCTGCAATCAGCATACCAGATGAATCTGTGCAAAGGCCCCTCTAGCCATGGCTACCACCTGCTCAAGCTGGAGCCATGAGGCTAGGACAATCCCCAAAATCGGCACCAGCCCCAGGACTACCAACCCATCCAGAGTCAATGAAATTATTACAATACTATGATTATAAAAAAATCTCACTCTTTTCTATTATCCAGGATTTTTTTCTAATTGCAAAACCACTAATCATAAATGCACTTTGTTTTGTGCAAAAAATCTATGAAGGATTTCCAGTCAACCATAAATGTAGATAGTTTTTTCTCAAGTCAGAGAATTTTTTTTTTTAAATACTTTATTGAATTTTCCAATTTTTAAAAAGACAATGTACAATCACAATCTTGATCCGAGGTGCAATGTTTACCCATTTCATAGATCAAACATTAAGTGAATTTCATCCATAGCTATACAATATACAGTTCTATACAATTCTCTACATTTCTATACAATTAAGTCCATTTCGGGTGTCTAACAAATCGTAGCCTATTTTCATATTTTTATCCTATTCTTTAACCAGTTATACCAAATTCCCCATACTTCATAGTACTTGAAGTTCTCTTCATTTTTTAGCTCGCTCGTCAATTTAGCCATCTCTGCGCACTCTAGAATTTTATTTATTAATGCTTCTTCAGAGGGGGTAGAGTTGGATTTCCAGAGTTTCGCAAAGGCTAATCTAGCCGCAGTAATAATTTGAATTGCCAATTGGGTTTTATTGTTGTCGAGACCATCTTCAATCATACCTAGGAGGAAGGATTCCGGGGCCAGGGCTATCTCTTGTCTCATTATTTCCGAGAGCCAGAGTCGGATCTTTAACCAAAACTTTTTGGTCTCAGGGCAAGTCCACCACAGATGGTAAAAGGTGCCGACCGTCTTTCCACATTTCCAACATAAAGCAGAGGAATTTGGAAATATTTTGGCCAGCCTGTCCGGGGCTAGGTACCACCTATGCAGCATTTTGTAGTGATTTTCCCTGAATGTTACCGATTTCGTTATTTTGAGATTTCTGTTCCAAGCTATCTCCCAGTCATTGAAATTAAGGCCATATCCTAAATTTTTCTCCCAAATGCTTAGCTGATTTTTAGCTATCTTCTCGGCTCTATCCTCATCTAATATAAAGTTATAGATTTTCGATAGCATTTTCTTATCTGGTCCCCAAATAATTTTGTCAAAATATCCATATTTCATTTCAATACCACATTTATCTCTATCTTCTTGAAATCTAGACTTAATCTGAAGATATTTCCACCAATCCAGCATAAACCCCTGGTCCCTCAGCACTTCCAAGGGCTTGAGCTTCCCTTCTTCATCCAAGATATCCTTATATGTACCCATTTTATAGTTCCCTCTTCTATTTGGGGCCACTAGAGCATCCATAATCGACAACCAGCTAGGAACCTTGGTATATATATATATATATATATATATATATATATATATTTTAAATTTGATTTATATGCCGCCCTTCTCCGGAGACTCAGGGCGGCTTACAGTGCGTTAAGCAATAGCCTTCATACTTTTTGTATATTTATACAAAGTCAGCTTATTGCCCCCACAAACTGGGTCCTCATTTCACCTACCTTAGAAAGGATGGAAGGCTGAGTCAACCTTGAGCCTTGGAGAGATTCGAACCAGCAGTAAATTGCAGGCAGCTGTGTTAATAACAGGGTGCTTTAAACCACTGTAGTACCAAAGCTCTTGGTACTATATATCTTCTGTCTAATTTCCAGCCACGTACGGATCAATGTCTCTCTAATTTTATGTTTATAGAAATGAGTTTTCTTCCTATCCTTTATGTCCCAGGAGTCAGAGAAATTAATTTAACCATCTCAGAAAATTTTATCATCTTCACCAACCATTCCTTCATTGTGGGTAGTGTTATGCCTTTCCATTTTTTAGCAAATACCATGTTTTCCTGAAAATAAGACTCTGTCTTAATATTTTTTTGAACCCCGAAATAAGCACTTGGCCTTATTTTCGGGGAAGCCTTATTATTTTGGGGCATGTGGAGCAAGATGGGGCTCCTCTTGCCCTTTTACCTAATTTCCATCTCTGTGTTTAAATATTTTCGGGGGGAGGCTTATTTTAGTGCACACGTTCAAAAGCCCGATTGGGCTTATTATCAGGGGATGTCTTATTTTCGGGGAAACAGGGTAGTTTTGCTGCAGTTGTCCTCTATAGAAACAATGTTTCATGATTTTTTTCCTACTTGTACATTACTCCCAAAAGAAAAGTCAGAATAGTTTGGTTCTATATAACATCTAGGAATCAACAAAATGCAGAACAATGGATGGGAATGACATTTCCTTTTCTACACTTAATTGAGGGAATCTTGAAAATTGTTTTGCTGTTTCCACTTGCTCCAATAGGCAAGAGTAAAAGCGACTGTAATAATAATACCTACACTGATAGAGAGTACCTCTTCCCTTCTGAGTGGCAAAGCTATTATCTCTTCCATCCACTGTAGAAAGAGAGCCTTTAAATCCATACTTCATTTTCCTATAGTGGAGAAGCAGATGGGAGATAGAATTCTGCAAGATTTTTAGAAACTTCCTTTAATGAAAGAAGATGCAGAAATCCGTCTAGTGGCCTTATATGTATTGCTGAGAGGAACCTCTGGAACAAAAAGAAGCTCAAGTTGCTGGATAGCTGAGCTGTTTATAGAATGGGCTGTGATGTTCTAGAGCAGTGGTTCTCAACCTGTGGGCCGCAACCCCTTTGGGGGTCGAATGACCCTTTCACAGGGGTCACCTAAGACCATAGGAAAACACGTATTTTCAACTGTTTTAAGAATAATTTTATGGTTGGGGGTCACCACAACATGAGGAACTATATTAAAGGGTCGCGGCATTAGGAAGGTTGAGAACCACTGGTCTAGAGCATTAATCAATAATGTTTCTTACAAGGGAAACAGAAGACTAGATTTACTTTGATACAGTGGTGGGTTGCTCCCGGTTTGCACCGGTTCTATAGAACCGGTAGTAAAACTGGCAGGAGACTCCACCCACCGACCCCGACTTCATCAAAACGCTTCTGCGCATGCGCAGAAGAGCATATGTATGTGCGAGCAAAGCAAGCACATGTGCATGGCCCCGCTGCAAACCGGTAGTAAAGGTAAGTAGAACCCACCCCTGCTTTGATATGGCTATGAAAAATCTCTGCTATGTATAACTGATTTTCTGAAAATAAATCAACATGTAGTTATAAAAGATTAAATCTTTATTCCTCTGCAAATGTTCCAACCTATTCTATGCCTCATTTAGAATAATCTACACTTATGACTGGACAAGGGTAGAAGCAAGAGAGGAACAGATATATTATTATGGGACTGAATTATTTTTTTAAAAATGTAAGGACTACAAAATGGCCATATAATAGTTAATTAAGACATACACTGTGTGCACAATTATTAGGCAAGTTGTATTTCTAAGGGTTAATTTTATTATTGAACAATTATAGTGCTCTCGGTCAATCCAAAATATTAATAAACATCAAACCTGAATAGTTAAGAAAGTAAAAGCGAAGTTTTGGCTTTCTTAGGAGAATATCTACATGTGCACAATTATTGGACAACTATTAGTGTGCAGAATTATTATGCAACTAAATAAAAATGAAAAATTTCCCATCTCACTCACTCATTTATTTCCATCTGTTAAAGTGAGAATAATAAACTACTCAAAATTTACAAATAAACATTTCTGACATTTCAAAATAAATATCGGTGACCAATATAGCCACTTTTCTTTTCAATAACAGTCATAAAACTTTCATTCATGGAGTCTGTCAGTTTCTTGATCTGTTGATGACCAACTTTTTGTGCAGCAGCAACCACAACCTCCCAGATACTGTTCAAAGAGGTGTACTGTTTTCCTTCACCATAAATCTCCCATTTAAGAAGTGCTCAATAGGGTTTAGGTCCGTCAAGAGTCACTCTCATCAATCCATAAAACCTTTGAAAAATCTGTCTTCAGATATTTCTTGGCCCAGTCTTGCCACTTTAACTTGTCTCTTGTTCAGTGGTGGTCAGGTTTCAGCCTTCCTTACCTTGGCCATGTCTCTGAGCACTGAACACCTTGTATTTCTGGGCACTCCAGGTAGGTTGCAGTTCTGGAATATGACAGCACTGGAGGATAATGGCTTCCTGGTAGCTTCACGTTTGATTCTTTTTTTTTTTTTTTTAATTTGATTTATATGCCGCCCTTCTCCGGAGACTCAGGGCAGCTTACAATGCGTTAAGCAATAGCCTTCATACTTTTGTATATTTATACAAAGTCAGCTTATTGCCCCCACAAACTGGGTCCTCATTTAACCTACCTTAGAAAGGATGGAAGGCTGAGTCAACCTTGAGCCTTGGAGAGATTCGAACCAGCAGTAAATTGCAGGCAGCTGTGTTAATAACAGGGTGCTTTAAACCACTGTAGTACCAAGATTCTTCTCAAATCTATGGTGGTTAATGTGCGTCTTCTGTTCTCAACATGTTTCTTGCAACCCTGTTGACTATTTGCAACAAAATGTTTGATGGTTCTGTGATCACGCCCCAATATCTTAGCAATTTCAAGAGTGCTGCATCCCTCTGAAAGACATTTTACAATTTTTGACTTTTCAGTCAGTTAAATCTCTTTTTTGGCCCATTTTGCCTGAGGAAAAGACTCTGCCTAATAATTATGCACACCTTGATATAGGGCAGTGATGGCGAACGTTTTAGACAGTGAGTGTCCAAACTGCACGCGCAAGCCTGAACTGAAAGGTGCGTGCACATGTGAAACATGCGCGAACATGCATGCATGTGTGGACATGTGTGCATGCACAGCAGAGACCCGAAGACCAGCTGGCTGGCGGGAGGCAGAGCATCCCAACACCAGCACTGTGGCAAGAGGTAAGATCTTTTTCTTTTGTGAGCTTTGTTTTATCATTTGTAGGGAAACAAAAGCTCATGAAACACCATGGAGATTGTTTTGTCCCCATCTCACACACGCACACCAGCAGTCAACCAAGAGTTAAAATAAACCAGCAGACAAGAATTTCCTTTGATAACAGAATTAGCAGCAACTCAGTGGCTGCTTGCCAAAAGTTTATACTTACAAAGGGAGGTTTTTCTCCTCCGTCCGAAACATCAAAGTAAATCCACAAAAGCCAAAGAATAGTCAAGTCCAGTCCAAAAATCAATCCAAGCAGAGCATATAACAAAGTTCCAGAAATGACTTGCTAGCTTTCAGTTTTGTTCGTCACAAGGCTTGACTGGCCACCACACCCTCTTTTATCCCCTGTGGGGTGTGGTCCAGTGACTCAGCTTAATCTCTGGCACGCCTCTTCCTCTGCTGCGCGCGCTTATCTCTGCGACGCTGTCGGGGATCCAGCCAAGACTCATCTCCATCGCTGTCCAACTGCGGCTGTTCCGAAGTGCCTGGCCCCTGGCCTATCTCTTGGCCTTCGGAGGACACCTGAGGCATTGCCAGAGAGGAGGGTCCTGGAGAGGGAGGACTTGCCAACTCCTCTCCTTCACTTTCGGAGTCTTCTCCCTCTGATAAGACAGGCTCGGGAGTCGGAGTCACAACAGAGATCTGACCTGCGGCAACGGTGCGTGTTCAGGCAGAAAGGGCTGTGTGTATCACTTCTGGCATGCGTGCCATAGGTTTGCCATCACGGATATAGGGTGTTGATCTTCCTTAGGCCACACCCTCCCTCATTACACAAGTATTACGTTACACCTCACCTGATATGCTTCTATCCAATAAGCATTCAAGTTTATACAGCTTGGAAGTGGAAAACATGCATAAAAATGATATGGTCAAAATACTCATTTGCCTAATAATTGTGCACACAGCATATGTCAGCTCTGAAAGTTACAGCATTTTTAGCATTTTAGCATATGCAAAAAAGCTTGCTAGACTGGACAGACAGCTGTATTGTTGTACAGGTAGTCCTTGAATTACAACTATAATAAAGGCTGCCCATCATGGTCAAAACTCAAGACAGTTGTAAATTGGGCCACTCATGTGATGGACCTGATATTATCTTTTTTTTCAGTGGTTGTTCAGTGAATCATCATAGTCTCTAAATGAATCCACAATCATTAAGTGAACACCGCGGTCATTAAATGAACCAACAGTTTGCTACAGGCAGTTTTGCAAAAAAATAATAATAATGGAAATAAATGCTAGTTTTCCACAAAAAGGCATAAAATACAGTCACATTCCACAGGACACCACAAATGGCCATAAATGCAGCCCAGTTGCTGACCCCTCAAAAAGATCCTTTTTAGTGGACCTAGCAATGCCATTAATAATTTCCCTTGTGGGAAAAATTAAAAGCATTTCCAATCAGTTCTAGGAAAAGCTAATGGGTCTTTAATCAGTGAAAACACCAAGATAAAATTATAAGAAATAGAAAATGTGAAGCATGAAAAAATGGAAATTAGGACCCTTATGCCGACTGCCACAGAAAATGTACTATCTTGGCCAACTATTATTCAAGTGCCCAATGAAAACTGAGAGAAAATGGGCATCTTGCAAAATCTTTAATTGCAGCGCTTGTCACCATGTTCCTCCACCTTGAAGAAAAAACAGTAAAAGAGGAACAATCTTTACTTAGACTAGAAAGCCACAGATTTCTCAGTGGGGAAACCCCTCTAGAGATTGTTGCACATCTTTTACTCTTGCCTATTGAAGTAAATAGGAGGAGCAACTTTCCTTTTCCACTGTAAGAAAATGATATCGTTTTTGGACCTCTCTATTCAAAACAGTTGGTATGCATTGATGTGCAAGGTTAACAATTCCATCAGAACCACCATATACTAAAATACCATGTTTCCCCGACAATAAGACTCGGTCTTATATTTTTTGGGGGCTCCAAAATAAGAATAGGGCTTATTTTCAGGGAAACATGATTTCAGAGTTATCAGCCTGGCTGGGCACCCCACCCTTGGCACGCACAAAGGCAGCTCGCACGCGGGGGCCAACATTGACCGGCGCAGCTGCACCCCGCTGGCTCCCTTGGTCGGCGCACTCTGGGGCTGCGCAGCCTGCATAGCACCAGTGAGTTAATTACGTGTCCAAGCAGCAGCCTGGAGGGGGGGTGGGAGAGGCATTTAAATCCAGATGCACTGCATGGGCCACAGGAAACCCGACAGTCAGTGGGCCAGAGCGGCCGGGCGGCTGCAGGAGGCTCATCTTCATGCAATGGCACTGGCAGCAGACGGAGGTAGAGGCATGGGGGTAAGGCATGCAATCCGGCCGCGCCACACAGGCTGCAGGCAAACCAAGAGACGGTGGGACAAAATGGACAGCCAGCCGCAGGTGGCTCATCTTCGTGTCTATTGGCTTGCCTGCGGCCTGCAGGGAGTGTCGAGATTGCCTGCCTTCCCCCCCCCCCCATCTTCCCGTGGCTGCCAGTCTACTCTGGCCCACTGACTCTCAGCTTTCCCACAGTCTGTCCGGATTGCCTGCCTTCCATCCGCCTCTGCCTGCTGCTTGAATAGGTACGCAACTCACCTGCGCTGTGCAAGCTGCTGGACACTGTCGGGCCCCGCGCCCTCACAGCCTCCGGTGCTGCCCCCTCCACCCACTGATGACGATCTTCACTAGGACTTATTTTTTGGGCAGGGCTTATATTAGGCACACTTAAAATCAGGTTAGGTCTTGTTTTCGGGGAAACACCGTACCTCCGAAGTGATGAAGACATATCATAAATAGCAAAACTTAGAGGTGACAATATACCTGAATGGATTATCATGTGTCTTCGGAGATGATTAGATAGGTAAAACTTTTTGCCACAACCTGGGTGTGAGCACACCTTCGTTTTTCCTTTCCGATGAACAAGATTAACATGATTCTGAGGACAGAAAAAAATGAGAAGAACATTGTTCCTCTAGAGCAGTGGCCCCCAATCTTTTGGGTACCAGGAACCGATTCTGTGGAGAGAGGTTTTTCTGTGGACCGGAAGGGCCAAAGTTTCGCACGCTGCCTGAATCCCACAAATGGGGCTTCACTTGTTTGCACAGACCAGTTTCTGGCATGCCGTGGCCCAATGCCGGTCCACAGACCATGGGTTGGGAACCCTTGCTCTAGTGTACAAATTGGAAAGTTTTACTTCTTCACAAACACACAAATCTATAGTAATTAAATTACTACCTGTCCTTCAATATATTTGTCTTTATAAGTCAAACATGGACCAAATGATGTGTAATATGCCCTTGGTTGCATTAAAAATTATTAGGGTTTAATTAGGGCATTTAGGCCCTGAAGTCTAACCAAATGTTTCATGCAGGAATCCAAAGTAAAGCTTCCCTAGAGAAGGCTGTCTAAATTCTGCTTGAACATATCAATGGTTATTAGATCCACTACAAAAATAGCAGCTCTATTACTTCTGACATTTTGTCTGAGTCCTCAGCATAGAATATAATTTAGTAGCCAAATTAAGGTCAGAAGCTCTTTTGCTCTACCACCATAAATTTAATTAATCTATCAGGTCAAAGGAACTATACCTGGAAGCTACTAAGTGCTACATAGACTTGGGTGCATCCTTCATAAGGACAGTGGAACATCTCCAACATACCATCTGCATCTATGACACGACCTCTTTTGCTCCGCCGCCTCCTAAGAGAAGAATAAAAATTATTCAAAGGAAAACTGCTATACATTGTCCATAAATCTACTTCAATGTCACAAAACGATTCTACTATTGTATTGTGCTCTAAAAAAAAACAAAGTGTAAAAAGAGATTCACCACTGCATCACAATAAACAGAGATTGTAGAGAATTTTATGAATACCAGTTTCAGGGCTGGAGAGAAGCCTGAAAAAAAATAAAATTTGAGACATTCCTTTCTGAAAGTCTAAGATAGATTTCCAGGAACTAGCACTAAATTCTGCCAAATGTTTTGTAAACGAACCTACCATTTACTGAACTTTGTTCCAACAAAAATTAATCTGCATTTCTCTGGTTTAGATTATCACAAACATCATGCTGGACCCAGACTAAGACCCAACTATTCCAGTATTTTTTCTTACACTGACCAGCCTCCCGGGGGGGGGGGGGGGGGGATGTCGATAGAAAATCTAGATTTGCCAAACCATGCTGATTCTTCTTCAGCAATGTTTGCTCTCCATAGGCCTATTTATTTTTGCATAATTAGTATTACAATATGCCTGTCATAAATATTAATCTGAATGGATGTATAATTTTCTGTATTTCCCCTTGGTCCCTTTTACAGGTGCAACTGATCAGCGAAATATGTTCAGGGCTACCAATATTTACCATTTAAGCAATTGTAACTCACTTGGCAGCAATTGTGGAAAAGTAACCAGAATCTTCAAAAATTGGACAAACTATATTCACAATACTCTATGAAACACATAATAAACATTTCTTATTGTTCCAAGAAGTAGCACCCAGTTGCTTCCCCAAATGTAGAAATCTGCTGCTGCTCACTCACTTTTCAGGCTCCTTTGGAATCTCATAAATAATGGATGACATGTTGTTTCCATCAGTCTCCTCCTCAGGTTCAGCCTCTGGTTCCTGCCCCCTGTTCTCATGGGCTGGTTTTGAGTTACAGGATGCTTCTGTTTCTGTTGGAGGATGATGCTCTTCTTTTTTGAGTTTAAAAAATGCCTTATTTTCTGTCATCAATCAGAAAGCAAAATTGTAGTTCTAAATGCTGACCTCTGTCTCACGTTATATAGGGATATTAGCCAAAAAGCAATCACTTCTGAATTGTGTTCTCTCCTAAAATATTGTGCAAGTGATTGAGGGAGAAATGGCAAATTAAATAAGCAGCTTATTGAAGATAAACCGGAGAACCTCCATGGAAAGAAACAGAAGGCAATGTCAAACATACACCACTCCAAAAAGAAGTTTGTACCATTTCTTTACATGAGTTTCACATAAAGCCAGATTTGAACATAAAACTAACAGGTGGTACCAAAAATGAAAAATCATTTAAAAATTAATATAAAAATATGTACACACACTCAAAATATACATTTTCATGTCCCAAATATGAAAATATCAAATAATCTACTTTATTTTAAAATTAACACTATCCTTCTTGCAACAATATTAAATAGAGGCAAACCATTCAATTCTTGATTTTCTCTTATTATGGACTTTATAAGCAATTGCTGATATATTTGTAGTTCAACTGTTTTGGCATGAAACACAAAAATAATCACAAAATGAGTTATTGCAAGATGAGTGAAAAAGTAACAAATCTGTCTTATTCCCACAGAGGAATGTTACTTCTTCACAGGATGTTGCACTGACAGCTGGAAGAATGCTTATGGAAAAGAATAGACATAAATTTGCATGCAACAATATGTAGACTGGGATTCCTCCCACTCCTTCTGAATTCTAAAGCACAGAGCTGGAGGCCCCTGCACTCCTTCCTCTATAGCAGAGTGCCCCAACTTTTCTGGGTTGGCCCAGAGCAGGGGGGAGGGGGGAAAGAGGGGATGATTTTGTGGGAGAGGTAAGTGCATATGTGCGTGCATTGCACCCATGTTTTCGCAAGTGTGGCTGCGAGAGCCTGTGATGAGGCTTGCACAAGTGGGGCTTTGTGCACTTGCACAAACCCCAGTGGCAATTAGCCCACAGCAAGCTAGTGGGCCACAGCCCACAGGTTGAGGACCCCTCTATAGCAAAAATGCCACACTTATACTTACAACAGTGCATTAAACCTACACATTTTAAAGCTAGGCACCTGGTCATTTGAGAGCAGGCAGCCAAGATGGATGGTAGAAACTACCTTGTTTTGTTTTGATGCATTCCATGTTTTCCTTGCTATGTTGTCCATTCTCAGGCTCTGCCTGAGTATAAGGTGCTATACCCTCTATCATAGCACAAGGCAGCTCCTCTTCTCCTGTGTTGGTGACATTCAGTTGGATTCCTTCTGCTGTGAGAGAATCATAGCCAGGTCCAGCAATGATGATCACCTGTGAACCTTGCATCATACCTTGCACAGGGCAGCTGGCTACTACTTCTCCAAGTGTCTCTTGGGAAACGTTCTCAAACAGGGTTTCATGACCTGAACCCATCTGCATGGGCACTGGCATGCATACCACAGTTGCCGTCGTCTCTGGTCCATTGAGGGATGGATTGTGGCACATGCTAGTACCCTGTTCTGCTTGTAAGTTCTCAAATGGAATATGGATGCCATCCTGTGTGATGAGGCCACTGGAATTTTCTCCTTCTGCATTTGCTGAGGATTGTTGAACCTGGGGTTTGTCTTTCTGATTCTCCAGCTGTTCCTCTGTCTCAGAGCTAGAGCTTTCTTCTGAAGACTCAGAGCTTCCAGCTCCAGTACCATTGGCAACTACAAATTTCAACAAGGATAAGAAAATTATCAGATAATTTCTTGGGAACCCAGACAGACAAACCTTACAGCCGGATACTTCACTTGCTTACTATCCATAGCTGTATCCAGGATTCTACACTATTCGGAATAGATAAATTAGGATATCTAAACACCTGCTGAACAAATGCCCTATTTGCCTCAATTTAAAAAGGACTTCTCTTCACACTCATTAAGAATTTTAGATCACTTAATAAGACCGAAAGTGCATATTCTTGCCTTCTGTGTCTTTCACCATTACTCTCTGTGCAGAGAATAAGCATATCCAAAACTGATTTTAATGAGAAGAGATTAGTTATTTATTGTTCTCTATTGTACTTCCTCAACCTCTATATAAATGAATATGAAAAACAGTATTTTTTGAATGGTATTCTGGAGTCTAATTCTGTAGTACTTGAAATCAGACAGGCAAATCTTAGCCAAGAATACGTTGGAAAAACAGTGTGCTACAATCAGTGATTGTAAATATCAAATCTGGAACATAAACTTTTTTCTGGTTGGCACTAGGAAATGTTCTAATGTGGCATTTTAAAAATAATTTAAATTTTTTTTAAAAGAACATATTGTCACAAACTACCAGAAATGACAGGCCTAGAGAAAATTATGAAAAAACACTGGCTAAAATGGTGTAATATTACACAGACATTTTAATATAAACATTTAAACACAATATCTTACCTTACAATATTCAACCTGAAAGGAAAATAACTGAAAACTATACATATGCTAATAATCTTTAGGAATTCTCGACTATCCATGATGTTATTTATTTCAGAAATGAATTTCTTTTAATTAATGTTGTGTTGGGCCATCTCCAACTTCATTGCCCTAACTTAAACTATGCATTTCCAAAGTTATCTCATCTTGTGTCACTGATTTCCAAGCTCAGCGGCACTAAAGAATAACTCAGAAAGCAGCTAGCTATATGATTTGCAAGAGCTACATAGAAATATTTGCTACATGTTAACTGCAAAAAAAAAAAAAAAAAGGCAGGTTGGAGTTTTAACATCCAAGACACTCTGTACACTTACTTACCACTGTCACATTCATTTTCAGAATCACTGAGTGGTTTAAGTGGTGAGTGTAAGTCCTGGAAATAGCGGTGCCCTGCTTCACATTGCCAAACAGCTGTGGTGTACATCCCAAAGTTGGGATCCAGCTCGGAGAGATGAGGCTCATAAGGGCAGCGATTCTTGTGATCTTCATACCAGATGACTGTGTTCTTCAGGCAGTTCACATTTCGCCTTCTTCCTTGGGACATGGTAAGGATGGGAAGCAAAAAAATAAGATAAAGCAACAAAAAAAAAGTGTTTGAGAAACTTGGAACAGATGGTATGCTCTCTCTGAAAGCTAACAATGAAATCCATCTGTTTTTATATATGATGTAATTTTATGTTATTTCTACATTTAGGAAAACAACTAACCAAATGAATTTCAGCCAAATAGAAAAAAAGAAAATAGGTCCATTTTAGGCAGCAAAACTGTTAAAATAAATATGGTATACCTCAGTGTATTATCATTGTTCATAATGTTCTTTATGATTAACGACAATAAAGAGTAGCATTTTGCATTTCATCAGAAGGAATACATAAATGAAGTTATATTCCACACTTTCCTTTGCAACATCAGCACTTTGGAGTAGTACAAAGTCATAGAATGCCTTAGCATCACATGATATTAACTACATATTTCTAGTCACTATGCTGAATATTTACAGTACTTAACTACTTCCTGAGACAGTTTGTACATTATGCTTTATGAGAGAGAAATATTGTACAGGCTGTAGCTTTTGTAAGAATAGTGTTGATATTTAGGTTGCTTGACGATGTATTTCTTTTCCTTTCAGAAAACTCAGTCCTTTATCCATTCTGTCTAATTTGGACATCAGTTAAGTCTTACAAACAATTGCTTTAGCTTAGGCAATAAATTGACCTATTTGGCTATGTTCAGCCCTGAAAATTATACGGAGATCAGTATCTATCTCTTCCACATCTAGTTAACTCACAAGCTTTGGATATGTCTTACAACAGAAACCAAAACCTTTGTAAATGAATGAATAAAAATGCTGGTTGTAGTGCTTATGACAACAATTTAGTTCAATGGGATTTATTTGAGGATTTTATAAGACTACAATCATATATATCAGTGTTGGCGAACCTTTTTGGCACCAAGTGCCAAAACGGGAGTGCACTCCCATGTGCATTCCAGAAACCAGAAGAGTAGCCGACCGGTATGCATAAGCACGCCAGGAAGATGATCTTCTGGTTTCTGGCACACGCATGCACACCGGCCAGCTGGTCTTCGAGTGCACATGCGCGCCAGAAACCAGGAGCCCAGGTGGCCGGTGTACATGTGCTTGCCAGAAACCAGAACAGCAGCCGCCCAGCGCACACATGTGCACCAAGCGGCTGCTCTTCTGATTTCTGGCGCTCCCGCGCGTGTGAAGACCAGCTGGCTGGAAGAGCAACAGACAACAGTTCGTGTGCCCGGAGAGATGGCTCTGCGTGCCACTTCCAGCACACGTGCCATAGGTTCGCCATCACGGATATATATAGTATATTCCTGGTATAGCTGAGAATTTATAATTTGAAGTAAACAAAAAGCATTTAATAATTCAATAATTTCAGCTCTATTTTAGGAATTACTTCAGACGAAGAAAAATACATTTTTAAAAATATCATTAAAAGGTTGCTAAGCCTGTTTCATTTTTAATAGTCATTACTCATAATGCCAACTCTAATACAGTATTTTAAAAAACTGAAATTTCTACATGAACATGACATGTGACTTTTCTGATTACTGAAGGATTATTGTCATTACATGTTGAAAAATAACAAAATGAAATATCTTTAACACAGGGGTCTCCAACACCTGAGCCGTGGTCCATTAATGGGCCATGGCCTATTTGGAACCAGGCTGCACAAGCACTGGGGCTGACGCATGTGCATGCAACTCAACTCACACGAGCAGTGGGTCGGTGTGCATGAGTCGAGCTGTGTGTGCATGTGTGAGTGCCCCATCGCTCACCCGAGTTGAACTGTAAGTGCGCACATGCGTGCCAACCCCCACTCACATGGCCCAATTCCCCTCCCCCACAAGCCAGGCCGCCAAGCCCCAAAAGTTGAGAACCAGTGCTTTAATGCTCATGTCAATACTAAGAGAACAAATTTTAAAAAACCAAATAGCTAACTTAAATAAGTTCCTAACATTTAAATTATTGTCAATACAAGAGCTATAAATGATTTTAAACAGAAAATGTGATGCACTACAAAACATTAAGAGCCACAGTGGCACAGTGCACTACTGCAGCTACTGCTGCCTGCAATTTGGCATTTCAAATCTCACCCGGCTCAAGGTTGACTCAACCTTCCATCCTTTTTGAGGTGGGTAAAATGAAGACCCAAACTGTTGGGGGCAATATGCTGACTCTGTAAACCGCTTAGAGAGAGATGTAAAAGCACTGGGAAGCGGTATATAAGTCTAAATGCTATTGCTATTATATTTATATTTTAATTTCTATTATTACTTTAAAAAACAAAGCAATGCCATTCCAGGAAGTCAATAATGATATATTATGAAAATATGAAGAATTTTTCAGCATATACATTTTGGCTTTTTTAATTTTAAAAATATTTGAGCCAGTTATAGGAAATTAAATCTGTAATGAATGCTGAGCAGTTTCAATGTTAAGTTTAGAGTGGTCAAATGTAGTAGAATCAATAAACAAAGTTACAAGTTATAATGTGCCTTTTGATGTCTTGATTCTTTTTGATAGGTGTAAAGGCGATTATAGCCAAGAAAAAAATTAAACTGATTTTCAGATGCAAATATAAAGCAAACTAAACACTGAGAACATTAGATTCAACAAAACTAATAAACCAGATTGGGCTATAGATGGGAGAATTTTAAACTATTAGGAGACAAGTGAAAATTATTTAGAGGTCATCGTAATTAGGCAGCTACAATAAATTTGAATAAATATTTCTGAAATCATTACATAGGTAAATGAAGATTCTTATACCAGGAATTTATGCTAACAATTATATATGTTCAGTCAAATTTACTGAGATTTACTTTATAAAGAACTGCTGCCAATTTCTGTATCACTGTAAATTCATTCCAGACTTTCTTCTTGATTTCTTTATACTTTGTGGCATTCAGCTTTTTCATGTTTTTTTTAATTTAAAAACAGCAATTGGTTGTATTTTTAGAGCATGAATAAAATTGACATATCAATGCATAGATCACACTTACTTTTCTTTCGCTGTGACTCATAAGGGATCTGCTCCCATGGTTTTCTGCAAGTAAAGATGGTAGCATATCATAGTATGCACGCAGATTTCCAGAAGTGAATACCAGGACTTGTTTGCCAAAGGAAAGCCTCAGCCAAAGGAGGTACTAAAAGCCTTTGAAAAACTTCTTTAAAGATAATATTTCAATAAGACTGTCATTCACAGAGAGGAAAGTAATGGTAAGAAATAAGGAAATTATGCTTCTGAAGATACCTAGTTTATACCCTAATAATCAGCACTATCTTTTCTAACAGCCTCTATCAGAGCAACAAACAACTAAAAACAGAATTCAAACATGCTCTCAGTTTCTCTGTTAGAGCAAATACTGCCAATGAGCAATCAAGGAGTCTATCAAGAACAGTTATCCACTATTACTTGATCTGGTATAATTTACAGGTCACCTTGCATAGTAATATGGATTGGTCTCTAAATTACATAGAGTTTTTAGACCTATATATTACATTTCCAGAGAATACATGCATGCAATGCAAACTAAACTAAGGATATGATTGATCATTTTTAGGAAATGTTTTAAAAGATTTGAGAAATAATTATTGGTTGCACAAAGATAGTAAGGATGGATAGTTATGGAGGATGCAATACTCAAATGTGACAGTCAAGTTATATTATTACATTCCAAAACAGCCACATTATTATTATTATTATTATTATTATTATTATTATTATTGTTGTTGTTGTTGTTATTGTTATTGTTATTATTTTATTATTATTTATTGAATTTGTATACCGCCCTACTCCCGAAGGACTCAGGGCAGTGAACAGCCAAATAAAATACATATAATACAAATGTTAAAAAACCATTAAAATACAATTAAATAATTGGCCTGGAAAACAAAATTTAAAACACCCCAAATTCATAAGACAAATTTAAAATTTAAAAATTTTTAAAAACAATTTAAAAGAGAGGTTAGGCCAGGCTGGCCTGCTGGAATAAAAATGTTTTAATGGCACGGCAGAAAGCGCGCAGATCCGGGATCCTCCGTATCTCCGGGGAGAGCTCGTTCTAGATGGCGGGTGCCCCCACAGAGAAGGCTTTCCCACTGTGGGCCGCCAGTCGACACTGTTTGGCCGATGGCACCCTGAGGAAGCTCTCTCTATGGGAGCGTACTGGTCAGTGACAGGCTATTGGTGGCAGAAGGCGGTCTCATAGATACCCCGGTACTAAGCCATGGAGCGCTCTAAAGGTGGTAACCAAAACCTTGAAGCGCACCCGAAAGACCACTGAGAGCCAGTGCAACTCGCGCAGGACAGGAGTCACATAGGAGCGCCACATCGCTCCCATAACCACCCGCGCGGCCACATTCTGGACTAGCTGGAGCCTCCAGGTGCTCCTCAAGGGGAGCCCCATGTAGAGAGCATTGCAGTAGTCCAGGCGGGAAGTGACGAGGGCATGAGTGACCGTATTTAACGAGTCCCGATCCAGAAAGGGCAAATCAGGCCCTCCTGGCCACAGCCGTCAAGTGCTTTTCTAAAGACAGCTGTGAGTCCAGGAGGACCCCCAAGTTGCGAGCCCTCTCTGTGGGGGCCAACGACTTGCCCCCAATAGTCAGTGATGGCACCAACTGACTATATCGGGATATCAGAAACCACAGCCACTCGGTCTTGGATGGGTTGAGCCTGAGTCTGTTTCTCCCCATCCAGATCCGTACAGCCTCCAGGCACCGGGACATCACTTCAAGGGCATCATTGGGGTGGTCTGGGGTGGAGATGTACAGCTGGGTGTCACCAGCGTACTGGTGGTACTTCACCTGAAACCATGGATGATCTCACCCAGCAGCTTCACATAAATGTTGAACAGAAGGGGCGAGAGGACCGACCCCTGTGGCACCCCACATAAAAGGGGCCTCGGGGTCGACCCCTGCCCCCCTGCCAACACTGACTGTGACCGGTTGGAGAGGAAGGAGAACCACCGCAGCACAGTGCCTCCCACCCCTAACTCTTCCAGCCGGTGCAGCATGATACCATGGTCGATGGTATCAAAAGCCGCTGAGAGATCTAATTGGACCAGGACAGAGGGGCAACTCCTCTCCCAAGCCCTTCAGAGATCACCAACCAATGCGACCAATGTCTTTTCCATACTGTACCCAGGCCTGAAGCCCGACTGGAATGGATCCAGATAAGCCAATTCATCCAGGTACTGAGGGAGCTGTCGTGCTACCACTCTCTCAACAACCTTCACAACAAAGTGAAGGTTGGAGACTGGACGGTAATTAGCCAATACTGCCGGGTCCAGGGAAGGCTTCTTGAGGAGAGGTCTCACCACCGCCTCTTTCAAGGCGGCGGGAAAGACACCCTCACTCAAAGAAGCATTTATAATCCCCTGGAGCCAGCCTCCTGTAACCTCCAGAGAGGCCAGCACCAACCAGGAGGGACACAGGTCCAATAAACATGTGGCAGCATTCAGTCTACTCAGTATCCTGTCCACATCTTCGGGAGTCACAGAATCAAACTCTTCCCAGATAATATTCTCAAGACCTGCCTCCATCCTCCCCCCTGAATCTACCCTGTCAGAGGTAGAGGTAGATAAGTGCCTGATGATAATTGGGGGGGGGGACGACGACACACACAGAATGGTTCTAGTTTGCCAGGTATCCACCTGTTTCCAACTACCCCTTTCTAAATGACAAGATGACATAAGATGTCTGTTTGCAGAATTAACCATCTCATCCTCCTTTTGTCAAATGCCTTGAAATCCAGAGAGTGACCTCTTCCCAGAGCAGCCGATTTCGATGGTACCCAGGGAGAGCAGAGCTAACTGGAAATCGTGCCTACGCTGACCTCCGAAACGTCAGGCAGTTTCGCTGGCAAGACGCCGCCATCAGCCCCCCACGTGCAGGAAAAGGCCTCGCGCCTGTTTTTTTCATGTCTTTGGCCCTTGCCTGCTTTGCACTTGGCCCCGCACCTTGTATGACCACGAGGCCTCCGGGGCTCTTGCGGCTGAGTGCTCCCCCCCCCGCCTTCGCATTAACCGTCTAGCCATCTCCTCCCTCAGCCCTTTCTGCCGACTCTCACCCGCGACGCCCGGCCCGCTGTTCTCGTTCCAGTTCCAGTAAATAAGCCGCCAGCTTGGCGTCACTCCAGCCACTGCGCTGCCTCAGGTCCACCCACGAGCCGTGAGACTCGCCCAGGTAGACTCGCCGCTCGTCGTATTTCTTGCGGGATTCGAGGCGTCGTCGTACCCGGTCAGACTCGGTGAGGCGCGGCCTACCCCGGGCTTTCCGCCCACCACGAACCTTCCGCCCACCCGGCGCAGTCTCGGCATCCACATCCCCAGCAGCGACCTCTTCTTCCTCCTCTTCCCCTTCTTCCTCGGGCTCCCCACCATCCTCCTCACCTGGGGCTGGGCCGCGCTCCGAATCATTCATCCCTGCTTCGTAACCAGGGAACCCTCCTCTCGCGAAGCCCTGTCGTCCGTTGGGCGCGCGCTAGTGACGTCATGGGGCGACCGCTCGCTCGCACCCCCCTCTCCGGCTGGAGGAAGGCTCTCGCGCTCGGTCCGACGGGGGGGGAAGGGGCCGTTGGCCCAAAACTTTCCTCCAGGTGGCAGGTAGTCCAGTCCAGATGCTGGAGTGTGTATTTTGGCAGAGGGGAGCACCACCGTTAGAAAAAAGAAAAGTGCAACAGACTTACCTATGGTAGGGCGATTAAACAAGTTGCAAGGGCAACGATAGCAAAAAGTTTTATTTCGCCCCCTCTTTGCTGCCTTCCTCCGGATTTTCAGAGTTCAAATGGAATGTCTGCCTGAAAAAAATGAGCATCCTGCCTCTCCTTTTGGTGGGGAGGAGGTTGGAGTGGGAGAATTAGACTTCGTTTTCCCTCTTGATCCTCCCACATAACTATTGTCATAACTCTGATCTGGGTGTATGGAAAGCTCTTCAAATTGCTTCACTTAGATAAGAAAGTCTTTGTTCTTTGTTGTTCAGTCTTTGAGAATTCTTGTGAGCTTTGGCTGTGCCCTCAGTCTAATCATAACTTGGTGGTCTGTCACAAATAGATTTATAAATTGGATTTCATAGATCTTCGATTTTTTTTAAAAAAAATAAAGTTTGATTTTATGTCTTAATAATAACCTTTATTGTCACTGCACAACATACGTACAATGAGATTGGTGGAGCTCCCTCAGTGCACCCCTTCCAACACAATACAGCTCACAGTGAAGACAGACAATCCCTAACCCAATAAACCATATTAACAAACACCCAGTCCTATTGCACCAGTGTGAACATGTTGCGCCAGCCCTGCAAGTCCATCCTACTACATAGTTATGTTATTTCTCATTCAGGAGTCTGACAGCCCACGGATGAAAACTGTTCTTGTGCGGCTGGCTATTGCTTCTATCAGTGCTGTGAAGTCGGAGTCGAGGAGTCGGAGGAAATTTTGGGTACCTGGAGTCGGAGTCGGAGTTGGCAAGCAATGCCAATGCCAATGACTCCGACTCCTACTAAATTTAGATTGGAATTAAAAAAAAAGCAAGTTTAAATGTCCCAATTCACAAAAACTTATAATTAATGACTTCTCTACTGTAAGAATAAAGACCAATGCATGCAGTGCCTCACGTAACCGCAAAATGAACACGTTAAGTGACCGTGAAGAAGCATGCTTTTCATGTGCTTCACTATATGGCACGCAGCGCACAATTAGGAGCGGCAATACTTATACTTTCCATAGTGTTGTGTTCTGCTGTTACAGGGAACCCAGCGCCCATGGGTAACCTAGCCTCTCACTGATAAGGGATTAAGTAAATATGTTTTTTGCAGGACTAGAGACACTTGTATAAGTGAAGGGAATGGAGGGTCAATAGTTCAAGACTGAAGCTGTAAACCATTGGAAAAACTGCTGTCATTCAGCTAAGGCTATAAAAACTTGTGAACTCCGATTGTTAGCTTAAACTTTAAACATGACTATGGGATTCTACTAGGGAAATCATGTTTTATAATAAATAGCCTCCTCAGGGTGCCGTCATTAAAACAATGTCGACTGGTGGTTCCCAGAGTAAGAGCCTTTTCTGTGGGGGCACCTACCCTTTGGAACAGGTTACCCCCAGGGATACGAATGATCCCAGATCTTTGTACTTTCCGTCACGCACTTAAGACCTTTCTCTTTCACCAAGCTGGGCTGGCATAAATCTCTTCATTGTTCTAAATCTTTATGCTGAAAATTCTTAACCGATGAGCCAAATTGGCTTAATCATCTTATATTCACATTTTATATTTATTTATTTATTTATTATATTTCTATACCACCTTTCTCCCGTAGGACTCAAGGCGGTGTACAGTCAAGAAAAATATAGACACACAAACATCATAAAATTGCTAATTAAAATTGTTACTTAGTTTGGTCAATTAAATAAAACCCAGAATTAGATAACATTTAAAAAATCATTCGCATGTTTGTATGTTTAGCCCTGCCTGTTGGAACATCAGGGTCTTGAGGGCACGGCGGAAAGCACGGAGATCAGGGATATTCCGTATCTCTGGGGGCAGTTCATTCCAAAGGGTTGGAGCCCCCACAGAGAAGGCCCTCCCCCTGGGAGTCGCCAGTCGACATAATTTGACTGACGGTACCCTGAGTAGTCCCTCCCTGTGAGAACGAACTGGTCGGTGGGAGGCTATTGGTGGCAAAAGACGGTCTCGTAGGTACCCAGGTCCTAAGCCATGGAGCGCTTTAAAGGTGATAACTAACACCTTGAATTATATGTATGTTATGTTAACTGTTCACCGACCTGAGTCCCCCAGGAGAAGGGCGGCATAAAAATTAAATAAATAAATAATAAATAAATAAATAAATGCCCCTTCCTGGATCCTCCCACTGCCCTATCTTCAGCAGCAGATCAGCACACAAAAAGGAGAAGGCAGCAGCTTCTGCCCAACTACCTCTCTCTGCTAGAAGAGCTTAGAAGAACTTGGTGGAACAGCTTCTTGGATTCAACTGTAAGTGTTTATATTTATTTTAAAACCTGCATGCCTGCTTGTCTGTATGAGGGGAGACATGTATACATGTTTCTGGAAGAAACTGTCTATCCTAGGTTTGTAAGTGTGGTGCAGGAATGTATGAATGTTTATGTATAGTGCAGATTGTTTATATGCTCTGAGTACTAAAATGTAGGCTCTGTGTTGTGTGTGTGTTCAGTACATGTCTGTGCATGTTTTTCTGTATAGGACAAATCATGTCTAGGTTTAGTGCTGGGATATATAGCTTATTTGTTTGTATAAAGCCATGTACGTACAACTTACAAGACTGTGTATGTTGATATTAAAAATCTAATTATATGCCAGTTAGTATAACATATTTTATATTTTAGGGAAAGAGGCATCCTAAACAATGGCAAAAAGACTGCTAACAACAAACACGACAAAGTCTACTATTTATGAGCACTTTGCATTATCAAGTGATGGAAAACCTTATGTGTGCCAATGTATTAGAAAAGATGATGATGGTGAAAAACAATGTGATGCAAAAATTAGCAGTTTCAGTGGGCCTGATAAAAATGCACCTACAAGAACATCAAATTTGAAAAGACATTTACAGCGTTTTCATCCCAAAGTGTTAGAAGCCGTGAATGAGAAAGATAGCAATGAAAACATTGCATCTACTTCTGTGACAAAAAACGTTCAGAAATCTACTGGAGAACAATCACAAATAAGAAAATTCTTTATATCTGACAAAGTTACCATAAGGATGACACCAGAAAAATTCAAACACCACATTATTGAAATGGTAGTAAAGAATAGTGTACCACTATCCTTCTTTTCACAGACAGTCTTTTTAGGCCTAAATGGAGAAATGGCAAAAAAACTTGGTGTTTCTCTGGATAGAGAAAGTATAAGGAAACTTATAATTGAGGAGGCCAAATGTAAAAAGGAAGAACTATAGAAAGTTCTGAAAGGACGTTTTGTCTTCCTTAAAATGGATGCATGCACACGTCACAGAGTCAATTATTTCACTATTAATGTTAGATTTGTGGATGAAAATAACAAAACAACACGGACCCTCGGATTAAAGGACACTCAGGCACATCACACCAGTAATTACCTTCAGAAGTTAGTGGAGGGTGTTCTAGAAGATTTTGAAATTAAAAAGGAACAGATTTTATGTGTTGTGACAGATAACGCTTCTAACATGTTGAGCACAATTGAGAGAATGCTGACATTTTTTTAGACAACTTTGTTGAAGAAGCATTGAAGCTTGCTACTATTCATCATATGTGATGTGCTGTTCATACACTGCAACTTGCCATAAGAGATGGATTAAAAGATCGCCATGCAGCTACACTAATTGGCAAATTACGGCAAGTAACTGTTGCAGCCAGGGCCCCGAAAACAGATGCAATTTTGAAAAGACGTGCAGGAAAAGGAGTCATTTTGGATCAAACAACTCGCTGGGGAAGCACTTATTTAATGGTGAAGCGTTTGCTTGAACTTAAAGACTTCATAGAAGAAATGGACAATGAAAATCTTGCATTAACTGCAAGCCAGTGGACACAAACAAAAGAGCTGGAGAACCTTCTTTCTCACCCCTTCACTGTCACCAAGAGGTTGCAATGTGACGATCTAACCCCGGGTAAATTCCTCTTGGAATGGAAGAGCCTGTTATATCGCCTGAACAAAAATGGAGGGTCAATAGCTGAGGGCATTGCATTTTCAATGATGAAAAGAGAGAGTCTTTTGCTGGAAAATGAAATCTTGTTAGCAGCTATTTATGTCGACCCAATGAGCCGACTTTTGTTGAACAGTGAACAGACTGCTACTGGGAAAAAGGCCCTCTATGATGTAGCAGTTCGCATGAAGGGATTACGACTTGAAATACCTCCACAGGAGGATGAAGTTCTTTTAAGCAATAGTGGTAACTCAGGATCATCTTCTTCAAACGAAGAATTAGACTTTGATTCCTTCTTAGACAAAATGGAAGTTGCTAAACGAAAGCGACGTCGCATAAGCGTTACAGAACCAGTAAATGTCCAAATAAAAAAATTCCAACAGGAGTTTTATAAAGCACTAAAAGAAGTTGAAAAGTATGATCGCTCATCAAAACTTACTGTTGAAGAAGCCATCCTTGTTTATCCAGAGATCGTTAGTGATGTGGCCAGAATAGTTACTGCAATGCCACCCACCCAAGTCAGTGTCAAAAGATTATTTTCAGCCCTAAAAATAATAAAGTCTGACGTAAGAGCCTCTATGAAAGAGGATCTGGCAGAGGCAATTCTCTTCCTTAGAACTCTACATTGAATTGATTTGCATTTGCTAAGCCTATAACTACATTTCAAGATTAATATAAACCATTTCTAGGTTTTATAGATTTTGTTTTTGGTTCATATAGATAAGCTTTGTTTTTGTTCTAAAACAACCAAATAATGTGGTTTGAATTTTTGAACTGGTAAAGTTCCTGTTCCTGATGTTTATGCCTGCTGCTACTATCCAGCAACTTGATTAATTAAATTAATTTTAAAAAATTAATAAAACTTTGTTGTTTTCATTGTGTTTGTCTTTTGCTTAAATTGTTCAATACAGTAGACTGTTGGCTTCCCAGCCAGTAGTCCTGTGGTAATGACATGTATGTTGCCTTTCTTTCCTTCAAGGAATGTATAAAATACATTCGCATATTAATACAGAGGAGTCGGAGTTGGGGAGTCGGAGTCGGAGTCGGAGTCGGAAGTACAAAAAACTGAGGAGTCGGAGTTGGAACATTTATCTCCCGACTCCACAGCCCTGGCTTCTATATCTCCTTCCCGATGGTAGAAGGGTAAAGAAGTGCTGACTAGAGTGTGAGTCGTCCCTGAGGATTTTCCTCACTCTAAGGCAGCAAGCCCTAGCAATCTCGTCTAGTGGTATTAGGGGACAGCGCACGATGTTTTGTGCTGTACTCACCACCCTCTGTAATGTTTTTCTATCTGCCGCTGTCAAATCTTGCAGAATTAATTACCAAAAGGGAACAAAGGAAGAGCTAAAATCCTTAGTGTTGCGATCATCTGGCGGGCTCCTCATGAGGGGTCCAGATTAGAGAAGACACAGACAAAGGTGTTTCTCGGGATGAGAGAGCCTCGAGCTGACTCCAGACCTCTCTTTTATTAAACAAGGGTATGGGGCGTATCAGAAGGCATGATTACAGCTATACATTCTCATATTACATTCTTGATTAAAAGGATTTTCTCCATATCTGGACATAACTTTCACATCCTACTATATTACAGTAAATCACATGAATTCTAGGAAAGCAATACTTAAGGCAGAAACAAAACTTAACTCTTGCTATGTTATCATATTTGGCTTCGTTCCCAGCATCCCATCACCTGCCAACTGAGAGGCCCCGTTATCAGAGATTTACCTCAGTTGTCAGGAATGTTAGTTCAAAGGGATTGCTACACACTTTCTGTTCTACAATATTATGAACAAAGAGAGAACGAAGAGGGCCTTTCAGTGATCATCTAGCTGAATCCGCTTTTCCTACTTTACTCTTCTTCCATAGCCAAGCTCCGCATATGTGTTCCAACCAGCCAAACTGGTCTACACATACACCATGGCTACCTCATTCCCACACCTTAGTCATTCATGTGCCTATAAAATTTAGAGTCAAAAAATTGCATCACAGAAATTGGTTCATTTTTTTCACATTTACTTTTTTTATTGTCAGTAAAGCAATACTGGTAGTAAGAATACTCTCATGCAGAGACTGAGGGGGTTCCCAAGTGAAGTGCCCTCGAGAAAATAGTTGGTGGCAGCAGAAACTACCAATACTTACCTCAAGGAAGCATGGACAAGGTCCGTATAACAATAGGGATTCTGGAAAAGGAGACCAGTATGCAATTATAATTTCATAAATTAATCCACTGTTGACATTTAGCCTACATGTGGGCTGGGACTGGATTCAACTTCCTACCTCAAATCATGTTATAGGAGCAATCAGTCTATTTAAGTAAACTGCTTATTACTCTGTTTTTGAAAATAAAATTCCTGCTTATTTAAAAAGTTCCAACAAATAGCAATAATGTTGATTCTACAGTCTCAGGATCACATCAGAAATAAAATGTTAGTATATTAATGGAAAACTATTTTAAAAGAAATTAGAAACCAGAAGTGCAAAGTAATTAAATTATAGAGATGGAAAGGCTCTAATTCATATGGCACTTTTAACTGGATTATTGGGAATAAGCACATTATGCAAACCGTAAAATTGAATTGACCCAGCAAATTAACTATGAGGGTATTAATTTTAATTTAATTTTAATGAGGGTTGTTTGGATCTAAACTACTGAGAGTTGAAATCACTGGTTTAATTCTGTTATATGAATAGAACCTAAAGAAATCTGACATTGAACAAACAGAATTGGCAGCAACAAGAGAGGTTTCCTGTTAGCATTGACATGTCAGTTGCCTTTCTTCTGCGTGGCACATGGAGGATCTTAGGTCCAGAATGGAACAACTTGCTGTGGCCAACTTGCTATGATCAACTAGTCGCCGCAACCTTGCTGCTGCCACTCACCTCAGGACATGACACATTTATCTCATCTTGGGGACAACTCACTGCAGGAGCTGGCCAAGCAGGTGAGCAGAGTGTGTGAGGTGCGGCAAGAGGATGGAGTATGCCACCAGCAGCCGCAACTGCCTGCCACCACCACCACCACCCAAGCTGGCCAGCCAGTGCTCGACGCAAACTGGTGCAAATCACAGTGAAACGGTGCCCAGAGCATCCCTCCGTCTGCTTGGCACATCTGATGCAACTATGTCAATGCAGGACCCGATGCTGCTCCCTCTCTAGGCTCTGGAAGAGCCAGGAATGGCAGGGCGGGCAATGAGGGATTAGTGTCACAGGCATTGCCTTGGTCAGATCAGATGAGCCAGGGAGGGAGAGGAGCACTGACCTGCTGCAGCCTGTGCCAAGTTGTTCCAAGCACCAGCTGGCTGGTGGGGGTGGGGTGGGGCTGCTGTTGCTAATACTGCTGGTGGTGTGGTCCATCCTTTTGGCACACCTCACATGCTCTGCCCACCCGCTTGCTTGACTCGTCCTCCGGTCGCCTTCAGGGTCCATTGTCTAGCTGTGCACTCTGCTCACCCACCTGGCTCTGCCCCCAACTGCCTGTGCCCTCTCACTGCATCTTGCACGCTCTGGCCACCTGTTCACTTGCCAGCTCCTGTGGTCAGTTGTCCCCATAGTGAGTTAACCATGTCAAGTTTTCTTGCGGTGAGTTGGCGATGGCAGGCTGGCGGCGGCTATTTGGCTGCTGTGAGTTGTCCTAGGCCCTCTTAGGTCTGAGTACCATTTAGATTCCTTTGGTTGATACATATATTGTTCCTATATCTTTTGTTATGAAAACTCTGTGTTCTCTGTTCTACTATATACTACGTAGGAAGGGAAAAAAGGCCTTGTTTTACTTGTGACCATCTTGGGTTTAGAAAAGTACAAGCCTATCACTTTCTTTTCTTCCTTCTTGTTCCTTGGATTTCTCTCCTTGCTTTTCCACTTCCACATACCAGTGCATCAACTTTGGTGGATACTTCCTCTATCTTTGAGGTTAATTCACTCAGATAGAGCTCCACAGAGACCATTTTTTTCTGATCACAAACATACAAGTAATCCTTTCCAAACCTTCCTTTTTATACTCCAGACTGTTAAATGCTATATCTGAATACTATGAATCATTGTATCTAGCCCTTAGTTGTTGGTAATAATTCATCTTCTTGACTAAAAACAGTGATCAGAATATGCCTCTTCCATTGTTCCTATAATTGTATTTATTTGTATTGTCCTATTGATTTTAAAGCTTACCTATTATAAGAAAAGTGTGTGTATCAAAATGCTGTAGGGAAGGATGATGTAGCAAATACTTGTACTACATGTCTTCCAATTTTGGGATCAAGTACTCTTGCTTTTCACTCTCTGCAAGGGATGGTACTTTTCTTAACAGTCCTTAAAGTCCCACCAAGAATTACCAGATAATATGGATAGGAAGAAAGCTTATTGGCCCTAACAAAGTCCTGCTCCTTTCTGCCCACTTAATCAAAGGGGCAGAAAATCTTTTTTTTCCCTTCAAATGACAAGCTGCATTTCATAAGGATTCTAAACAACTTTTCCCCACTAAGCATATAGTTCAAAACTCTTTTGCAGTACAAGGTAAATCTTCAAATACAATTACAAGTTACAATATCAGTAATGGTGTCTTCTATGGATAGATTATTTCCAAAACAAATTACAGATGTGAAAGAGAACATCTGAGAACATCCACAGGATAAAAGAGCTGAAACAAATATCATCTGATGTAGAAAATTAAATATGCTGTTGAAATATTGGAAAATAAAAAAAATTGTGGATAAAGTGAAAATGCAAACAAACCAAAAGAATCATCTATATAATAACTCCTTGCTGGATTTGCAAAAGAGGTTTGCTAACTGAGTTCACTTTTCATTGAAATAGAAGTTATTCCAGTTTGACTGCAGTTCAGATCAGTAAATGCTCAGAACTATTTGTGAAGTTACAGTGGAAAAACTTACAATGAAAAAATCTGTTACTAAGCAGATTATAGAAATATTGCAATATAGAAAAATTTAATGGACTTAAAACTGGTTTGTCTAAGTGTCAGCAGTAAGCACTAGGAATTCTTCTATTTGTCATATTTATTTTTTGGTGAACATGGAGAATTTTCTTATTACACTGATAAATATAATGTCTCCTTTAAGTCTGTGTGGACATAGTATACTTAGATTTCAGTAAGGCATTTGACAAAGTAGACCACAACCCACTTCTTGGTAAACTAGAAAGATGTGGAATAGATAACATCACCACCAGAAGGATTAGTAGCTGGCTGACAAACTGTACTCAACAAGTAGACCTTAAGGAATATGGAAAGAAGTAAATAGTGGGGTACCACAAGGCTCTGTCTTAGGCCCAGTACGCTTCAATATGTTGAACAATGGGCCCTAGACAACAAAATTAATTTTAATGTGGAGAAAAGCAAAGTTTTACATTTAGGCAGGAAAAATCAAAGGTGTAAGTACAGATTAGGTGACACCTGGCTCAAAAAAAAATAACTGTGAGAGGGACCTTGGAGTCCTAGTGGATGATCACTTGAATATGAGCCAGCAGTATGCAGCAGCCACCAAAAATGCTAATACAATCCTGGGTTTTATAAACACGGGCATAGAATCAAGATTATGTGAAGTATTAGTACCGCTTTATAAAACTTTAGTAAGACCACACCTGGAATACTGCAACCAATTTTGCTCACCATACTACAAAAAAGATGTTGAGACTTTGGAAAAAATTCAGAGATGAGCAACTAAAGTGATCAAAGGCCTGGAGACTAAATCATATGAAGAATGGCTGCAGGCTATTCTAAAAAAAAGAATTAGGGGTGACATGATAGCAGTATTCCAGTATTTGAGGGGCTGCCACAAAGAAGAGGGGGTCAAATTATTCTCCAAAGCACCAGAGGGCAGGTTAAGAAACAATGGTTGGAAACTAATCAAAGAGAGAAGCAAATTAAGGAGAAACTTCCTCACAGTGAGGACAATTAACCAGTGGAACAGCTTGCCTCCAGAAATCGTGGGCGCTCCATCACTGGATGTGTTTACGAAGTGTCTAGACCAGGGGTGTCAAACTCACGCCCGTGGGCCAGATACATCACATGCTGGCCACCCCCACGCCCAGTTTAATGAAGGGGTGGGGGGAAGTTGTGATACGTCATGTGATGACGCCATGAATTGACACTCCTGGTCTAGACAGTCACTTATCTGACCAGAATACAATCATTTTTTTATACTTCAGCTCACCCTCCAACACATGAAAAGATGGGCAAAACTTGGTTGACATATAGTGTTATGCAGTGAGAAAAGGGATTTCCTTCCAGATTTAGTAACATCCAGAAAATGTTAACTATTGTCTACAGAATTAAGCTTGATCATGGAACTAACTGAAGAACTTTAACATTTTGAACATTCTCAAATTTGTTTAATCTACAGTTATCTAGCACTAAAAATATACACATAAGACAGTTGGTAGTTTTATGTCAGATCTTATTTTACAAAGCCTCAATCCTCCATTTGCAATATCAGAAACATATTACATTAATCTACATCTTAAGCTGATTTAACAATTCAGGAATTTATTGGCTCAAATGTCTTAAAAACCTCATATAACATGACTGAAACCTAAAGCATGATGAGTGAAGTTTCAAACTTCTTGTTTGAAGAATTTGGCCTGTGTTCTTGTATTATTGCCCTCTGTTTCTTCATTGCACTGCAGCTCCTGAGGGCTGTGCATGAGACGGAATATGACAGTTATATCATGCAAAATAGGGTTTGTTTCCTGAAGACCCACAATCCATTTGGCCAAAGTAGCCTTGTTTTCTGCCCCAACCATACACATGGCAAACACAGGGCCCTCCTTAACTGTAGAGAAAGCACAAAATACAGTGTCAGCATTCTAAGGCAGCTCAAAAAGGATTACAAAGAAGTATAGGTGTGAAATATTCACCTCAAGGCCAATTCATCATCCACTGTCAATTCCCAGAATACAGCTTATGTTACTTGCATGCAGTTCTTGACTTACAACCATTTGTTTAATGACTGTTTGAAGTTGCAATGGCACTTTTAACAAGAGGTCATTACACTTATGACCATCACAGCATCCTTATAGTGAAATAATCAAAATTTGAGAATTTGGAAAGTGGCATGTATTTATGACAGTTGCAGTATCCTGGGGTCAAACTATTGGCATTTGTGACCTTCCGAGCCTCCACCTCACAAGCAAAGTCAATGAAGGAAGCTAGATTTGCTTAATGACTGCATGATTCACTTAACAAAATTGTCATAAAATTGGGTGCGACTTACTTAACAATTGCCTTGCTTAGCAATGGAAATTCTGATACCAATTTGGGTCATAAATTAAGGACTATCTGTGTATGCATGGGACTTTACACAGATCCCATATCCTGGGTGTTTACATTTTCATAAGAGAACTCATAGACAAGCAAGCAGGGGTCTTTCTAACAAATGGTCATGCGAGACAAGAGAAGCTGTTAGTTTAAACTCTGTTCACTTGATTCTCCTATCCTTTTCTAGTTTTTACTTTGGGAAGGATTTCATCCTACTTGCTAGGGATGATCGAGACTGTTATTTTTGCATACAAAACACAACACCCACATATATGATGGTTACCTTTATCTGTGTAAAACTCATAATCATCCAGAACATCCCGTTCCAGATCAATATCCAGATGCATGGGGTAGTAGAAATTCCTTTCTGGGTCAATCACTTCCACTATCTGTGAACAGAAGCAAGGAAGTGCTGATTATTTTTTCAATAGCAAATTATCTGACCAGAACCCTACTATCTTTGTTTAGGAAAAGTAAACAGAAACGTCTAGTCACTTATTCCAGTGTTTGTCTCCATTAAAGCTACATGCTTCAGAGGATATGGCAGAGCAATGTATTTTATTCTAACAATCTCAATTTTCAGCAATGTTTTAGAGATACTCAAAGGATAGTAAGTTATTGGTCTCTACTATTTCTGTAGAGTACTAGTATGACTGATACTAGTGCTCAGGGTGTTCTTCCAGAGTCTGCTTATCCCTTCAGATATCCTCTGAAGTATACAAATGCCATTTAAGCAATCAATAGGTCCCTCTTGTTCTTTTTCTCTATCAAGAAGCTTTTCCTTCCTAAGCTAAATCCATGAAATGAGCCTCTTTTCTCCATTTTCCTATAGCTGGATGCCCTCTTTGTTCCCCAGTTTCATTTCTTTTGGCTTCTACATACTTGCACCTGAACATGTCCAACAGAGATTTTGTTTAATGTGCTTGGTGTTGAATTATTTAAACAAAAACAAATTGTCATCATTTTGTTGCCCTCCTCTGGTCCTCACTTCCAAATAACAAAGAAGTGAATGGAAGTGCTTTGTTGGAGCTTCAGCTAGTGCAAGATCCAGCTTGCTCTTGAACAAAAATTAGTCTTTGTCATCCAAAATAACCAATAATTACTTACTGTTCTCTCTCAACTAAGACCTTAACACTAAAAATAGCACTAAGCCATTCAGATATCAAATTCTTTTGTAGGTATCCTGTTTAATTACACTATTTCCCTCTCTAAAATGTCTAGGCTGCTCAAACGCTATCAGGTAGGAATACATTTTCACACCCTGAATTGTTTCTCCCTCTCTGCATGACTAACTCCTTGCATGCCCGTTCAGAGTACAATCATAGTTCATCCTTTTTTTATAAGTTTATTTTGCACTGACACATGCTCACACAACTCCATCTGGTGCGCTAGCAGAGAAATTACATGCATCCTTCCGTGTCTAACTCAATGTTACAAGCAGCCTTTAGAGAAGATACCAAATACTAATTTACATGTTCTTCTGAAAGCTTTGCTCTGAGCACATAGTAATAAACACACTTGGTCTTGAGCCATAAGCGAAAGGGGCCTTCAAGGAAAATGGGCTTTTCAGTATTATGAGAAGCAAGCAGTGACTGCTGATCAGGGCTTTGGGTTCCTGAAAGGCAGAGAAGAGACACAAAAAGAGCAGGTTATAAACAAAGGTTAATCACCACCATTATTTTAAAATATAAAAATAGTATGTCAACTCTAGTTCTTTAGTAAATTAAAAAAAGAGATGTGCTTTGTTTTCATCCAAAACAAGAATTCTCAGCATTATCAGCTATGTCCAAGAAAGAGTTTAGAAACCAAATTCCAAGAAATCCAGACTGAGATTCCTGGATAATGTCCACAAGTATTTCAAATCTTAGATCCCACTATCCATTCATGTTGATTAACTATCAACTTTGAAGCTGGCAGCCAAAGCACTATATTTTGAAGAAATTTTATAAGCCAGTATTTCACTTCATTGCCACAGTATTTCTGTCACTATATAATTCTCCTGTGATTGTATTTCTAGTCCTAGAAGAAATGAAATAGCTAGAAGATGCAGAGAATTAAGTGCTAGCTATGAGAAAAATAAGTGGAGCACAGAAAAAAAATTCATGCAAAGGAAATTCCTTGTTCTTTCCTCCCTGACCAATCTGTTAAATTTCCAGTTTCAGCGTTTGTATTTCTGAGCCAAAGAATAAGGATTGCACAATATTCCCCAACTGGTACACAAATACCCATGCTTCCCAAGTCTATTCAAGTCAAGCAATGCCTTGTTGCATTCTTATCTGTAATTTTTATTTCTGGTCCTGCTGTATGCATTATAAAATCAATAATTACGCAAACAATGGCTGTTGCAGGTATATATTGAGTCGCACATTTTTGTGGCGTTCCCTCTATCTCCTATGGCAGAGTGAGAAGGCAAACAAGAAGGAAGAAACCAGACTGGCCTACTTCCTATATGCACTTGACAGAAGGAAATCAATTAATTTGCAACAAGAGGAAAACCTCTTGTACAGGAGAAAATCTGGTCCTTGAGATTTACATTCATTCAAATAAAGGGGTATTTTCTTACCATAGGTTTGCCACCAGGCTCTATTTTATCCCTTTATCCTGCCCTTCACAATTTCATTTATGTGAAGAAAACTGAACCTGAAATTAAATAGCATTGCCTTTTTGTTGTCTTTGAGCTTTCTCTGAGCAGCTGATAAGATTCTTTTCTTTTCCTTTCATTTTGAACATAGCTAAAGAAGCTCCCTTGTCTTACTTGCAGCTACGGTGGCACCTACAGACGTTATGAAGGAAATCCCAATTTTGTTGCATATTCATTTGGTTCTCAAATC
The DNA here is from genome assembly GCF_059756535.1 of Pantherophis guttatus. NCBI lineage: Eukaryota > Metazoa > Chordata > Lepidosauria > Squamata > Colubridae > Pantherophis > Pantherophis guttatus. The sequence continues at coordinate 113,059,479 of NC_142064.1, forward strand.
TGAGATTATCCAGTCAGCACAAAGAAAAAATGACAGAAAGGATTCAGTACCTACGATATGTGGATGATTGATTTCTTTTCCAGAATCCAGCACTTCCGAGTGGGAGAGCTGCAAACGTTAAGATAGTTTACATTCATTGATGACCCAAAAGTTAGTAAAGGAGCAACATAATAAGTTGCAGGAAGCCATTAAGGGACAGAAGATAAGGATGAGAATGAAACAGGAGGATTAGGAGTTGAAATACAGGTAATCCTTGATTTACAACAATTTGTTTAGTGACCATTCAAAGTTACAACAGCACTGAAAACAGCGACTTATGACCATTTTTCACATTTATGAATGTTGTAGCACCCCATGGTCATGTGAATAAAATTTGGATGCTTGGCAACTGATTCATATTTATGACGGTTGCAATGTCCCAGAGTCATGTGATCCCCTTTTGCGACCTTCTGACAAGCAAAGTCAATGGGGAAACCAGATTCACTTAGCAACCATATTACTAATAAAAAACTGCAGTGATTCACTTAACAAATGTAGCAAGAAAATTCGTAAAATGGGGCAAAACTCACTTAACAAATTTCCCTTAACAACATAAATTTTGGGCTCAATTGTGGTAGTAAGTTGAGGACTACCTGTCTTAGTAGAGGAGTTAATGGGTAATGAAAGGAAGTATTTTTCTTTTACATGCTTCCCGAATATTTTCAGATTTAGCTTTCATTTACTTGAGAACTCCAAACTTTGGTTGTTGTTTTTTCTCTTAAAAAGTTAAGATTTTCATAATTAAGCTTTCTCTTATTTCAGGAATATATCTATACTTTCCACACAAAGCCAGTGGCCCACATACTGAAAAGGCCAAAACCTCAAGATTTTTAGTTTTTCTTATTAATTTGAATGTTTCACACATGTTAAAGGAAAGGTACTACATCCAAAAGAAACATCAGTACTTTAAATTAGTGGAGAAACTAATCATTTGAATCCGCACAGTAGATTATCTCCTCTACCAGTAGGACTGCAAATTTCTCAATTTACCTGATAAACTGTAACCTTGGCATTCAAATCAGCTGCAATCCTCTGCAAGCCCAACTTTGCAAGTTCAATAGGATCTTCTGGCAGAGGAGTCGGGACTGGATAAGGATTGATATGCTTAAATTTAGGGAACCAGTACATGATCCTCTGATATTTTCTTATAGGGTAGCTTTTATTACCAAAGATCTCGAGCAGTAAAAACCTGGTTTCCTGGTTTGGCATGACACCTTTAGGACAAGAGAAAGGACAAACTTATCAGGAATGAGAAGAAACTGTTTTTATTTACCCATTACTATAAGGAGTACAAGGTCTACAAGGAGAAAACCTCAAAAATGAAAGTAGCTTAATTTTACCAGAATTGGGTCACTAATAAAAGAAAATTAAGTCCTGAGTATTAATTGGCTCCAGTTTCCAAGATACAACTTCAGGTTAAAATTGCATCAAAATAATTCAAAATTATTGAGGGGGATGTGCATTATGCTCCATAACTTTTCTGCAAAATGTGATGTAGCAGTGAGAATGGTACCACACCGATCATTATAAATTTATCTTTTTATTGATACCAATATTTTATTGATACCAACTATGTTGTAAAAATCTTTCCAAAGCAAAAACCAGAAAAAAGCTTCTCCAAGTGACTGGAAAGTTTTCCATTAACAGTTATTTTATCAGCAGTGTTAGTCAGCATTCTATGCTAAGATTATTCATGTAATATATGGAACAATTTTTAAATTGAGCAAGTTTGTGGAGATGGAGGATCCCATGTTTTTTCATATACATATCATTAAAAAATTCCCCACTTTTGGGGCCCTCTTGCTATTACTACCAGGCATGTACTTACCAAAGTGCTCCATCTGTTCAAGCAGCTGGACAGCACAATCCTGCTGCCTGGGATAGTATTTGAGCATTTTCTGAAAAATATTTTGAGGAATAAAGACTTTCTTAGGAAAGACATCCAAGATTTTGTTGTACACATTAACATCTTTCTCCACTCCAAATTCTGGCATTTTCTTCAGAGCTGCATAGATGAACTCTACATGACCCGTGCGGCGGATATCCCGCTTGCAGAAGATGTCCACAGCTTCCTGAAATGTAGCTTTAGTTTTTTCGTGTTCAGATATTGTCTCAAAGATATCTTCAATTTTCACTAACGACTGGTTGGCAGATTCTTTGTCAGGTTTTTCATGCTTCTTTACGGCAAAGTTGGAAGTGCTAAGAACTGTGCTCATTTGGATACTTCTCACAGGAACCAAACTGGAGTTCTAAGACAAGCAAAGTTTATTGGAGAGATGTAAGAATTACAGACCAGAGTACAGTCAAAGAAATATTGCAGATAAATAGACCCACATTTTTATGCAATCTCAGAAATTAAGAGAAGTTTTTAGGACTTTTATTTTGTACCTGGAAATAAGAGCTTCTTTGTAATTGTAGAAGATCCTTTTTAAGAAAGGAGCCTCTTTTTGCAGAAAGCTCCCCAGCCACTAATAATGCCCTGAGGCACTTCATGACAGTCCATGTGTTTTCAAGAACAAAAAATTGGGATTTATCAACTTCCCATTACATGCCTCCAGAAAATCAAAGACCTAAAAATAGAAGAAGATGAAATTATGGTTACATTCAATGTCACAGTACTCTTTACACCCATAGAACCAGAACTAACAAAAGAATCCATGGCAGCAGTACTACACAGCATACTCAACCTAGCCAAGTACACTAAGATGGAGATACCCAGAATCATGGAACTCATCAACTTCTGCCTCACTAGCAACTTTCAGTTTGATGGACAAATATACCAACAAGTCAGAGAAACACCCAAAGGATCACCACTCTCAGAATTCATAGCAGAGATTGTAATGCAGCTTCTAGAAACAATAGCACTTCAACACATACAACATAAAGTATGGGTCCAGTAAGTAGATGACAGCTTTGTCATAATAAAAAGGAACAACAGAAGACACATGAAACAATTAGAAACATTTTAAAAGGAATAAAATTTACAAGAGAAGAACAAAGCAACAACATACTCCACTTCCTGGATATCCTCATCAAAAAAGGAAACACCTGCAAATTAGGCATGTAAGTCTATCGAAAAACAACCTACACCAACCAGTTAACTAACAAGTAGACCAGCAAAATGCTGTGGACGTAATATACTTAGATTTCAGTAAGGCATTTGACAAAGTACACCACAGTACACTTTTGGTAAACTAGAAAAATGTAGAATAGACAATATCACCACCAGATGGATTAGTAGCTGGCTGACAAACCGTACTCAACGAGTAGTCTTTTAGATTTTAGAAAGAGCCATCATAGTCATACTCCACTCAGCATCAAGGATGCAGCTGTAGAGACGGTCAACAGTACTAAGTATCTGGGGGTGCAGATAACTAACAACCTGAACTAGTCTTTCCACACATCATCTTTAGTGAAGTGTGCAAACCAGTGTCTGCATTTCCTGCATCAGATGAGAAGAGCACATTTTTCTCCTATCCTGGCCACTTTTTACAGAGGCACGATTGAGAGTGTTTTAACGAACGGCATCACTGTTTGGTTTGGTGGCAGCTGTGCCTCAGATAGAAAGTCCATTCAGAGAGTGGTAAGGACAGCCGAGAAGATTATAGGAAGCTCGCTTCCTGTCATTCAGGATACTGCTTATAAACACTATGTGCCCACACAGCCACTTCACGGTCTGTTTCTGTTGCTCCCCTCTGGGAGGAGGTTTCGAAGTATTTGTAGCAGGACCTCCAGATTCTGTAACAGCTCTGTTCTCTATGCCATCCATCTGGTAAACTTGCAAGATTTGTTTCTCTTGCCATGTACATCTGAACTAGACTGTGTTGTTTCTCTGTGTCATATGATATATATCGGTACATGCATAATTTTGTATTTATTTATTTATCTTGTCATGTTTATATTTATATTAAAGGTGGAGACCCTTTGAGAGCTGTATGCAACTTAATTTCATTTTAATGTATGCCAATTAGTGTACATTCAAAGTGACAATAAAGTAGTCTAGTAGTCTAGTCCTTAATGGTATACATCCACATGGAGGGAAGTAAGCAGTGAGGTACTACAAGACTCTGTCTTAGGCCCAGTACTCTTCAATATTTTCATAAATGACTTAGATGAGGGAATAGAAGGGGAATTCATAAAATTAGTTTAGATGACACTAACCTGGTAGGAATAGCCAACACTCCAGCAGACAAGCTCAGGATCCAAAAAGATCTTGACATACTTGAACAATGGGCCCTATACAACAAAATGAATTGTAATGTGGAGAAAAGCAAAGTTTTACATTTAGGCAGGAAAAATCAAAGGTGTAAGTACATATTAGGCAAGACCTGGCTCAAAAACAGTAACTGGGATAGAGACTTTGGAGTCTTAGTGGAGGATCACTTGAATATGAGCCAGCAGTATGCAGCAGCAGCCAAAAATGTTAATACAATCCTGAATTGTATAAACAGAGGCATAGATTCAAGATCACGTGAAGTATTAGTACCTTTTTATAAAACCCTGGTAAGACCACACCTGGAATATGGCAACCATTTTTGCTCACCATACTATAAAAAAGATGTTGAGACTTTGGAAAAAGTTCAGAGAAAAGCAACTAAGATGATTAAAGGCGTGGAGACTAAAACATATGAAGAACGGCTGCAGGATCTGGGTTTGGCTATTCTAAAGAAAAAAAGAATTAGGGGTGACATGATAGCAATATTCCAGTATTTGAGGGGCTGCCACAAAGAATAGGGGGTCAAATTATTCTCCAAAGCACCAGAGGGCAGGGCAAGAAACAGTGGTTGGAAACTAATCAAAGAGAGAAGCAACCTGGAATTAAGGAGCAAATTCCTAACAGTGTGAACAATTAACCAGTGGAACATTGTAGTACACTAACCCAACTAAAGACCTTCAAAACATCTTAAGTAAACCAAAAGATTCAGTAGGCCAGGAAGGAAAAATAGGAGTCATCTACCACATATATTGTAAGAATTGTAACCATCATTATGTACACCATAGACTTGCAGAACTTATCCATAAACGCCAATTACCAGTCAGAAGACACTGAAAACTTCTAATTCTCATAATTTACCATTTACATTTATTTATTTATTTATTTATTTATTTATTTATTTATTTATTTATTTATTTTTATTTTTATACCGCCCTTCTCCCGCAGGACTCAGGGCGGTCCACAGCCAAAATAAAACATAGTATACAAAATTTAAAAACAATTTAAAAACAATTAAATAGTTTTGGCCCAAATAATGTAAAACAATCCAATTAAAACCGAATCAATTAAAACTGAGAGGATGGGATCAAGCCAGCCCGGCTAGATGGAAAAAGTGTGTTTTCAGGGCCCGACGAAAAGTCCAGAGGTCTAATATCGTGCGTATCTCAGGGGGTAGGTCATTCCAGAGGGCTGGTGCCGCCACAGAGAAGGCTCTCCCCCTGGGGGTCGCCAGCCGGCACTGTCTGGCCGACGGCACCCTGAGGAGGCCCTCTCTGTGCGAGCGAACCGGCCGGTGGGAGGCTATTGGCGGCAGAAGGCGGTCTCGCAAATACCCCGGCCCTAAGCCATGGAGCGCTTTAAAGGTGGTCACCAACACCTTGAAGCGCACCCGGAAGACCACAGGAAGCCAGTGCAGCTCGCGCAGGAGAGGTGTCACGTGGGAGCGCCCCGTCGCTCCCATAATCCCCCGCGCGGCTGCATTCTGGACTAACTGCAGCCTCCGGGTGCACCCCAAGGGGAGCCCCATGTAGAGAGCATTGCAGTAGTCCAGGCAGGAAGTGACGAGTGCTTGAGTGACCGTGCGTAGGGAGTCCCGATCCAGAAAGGGACGCAACTGGCGTATCAGGCGAACCTGATAGAAAGCCCCCCTGGCCACGGCCGTCATATGCTCTTCTAAAGACAGCTGTGCATCCAGGAGGACACCTAAGTTGCGAGCCCTCTCCGTGGGGGCCAATGATTAGCCCCCAATAGCCAGCGATGGCACCAGTTGGCTATATCGGGATGCCGGAAACCACAGCCACTCGGTCTTGGAAGGGTTGAGTCAGAGCCTGTTTCTCCCCATCCAGGCCTGCACGGCCTCCAGGCAATGGGACATCACTTCAAGGGCATCGTTGGGGTGGCCTGGGGTGGAGATGTACAGCTGAGTGTCGTCAGCGTACTGATGGAACTCTACCCCAAAGCCACGGATGATCTCACCCAGCGGCTTCACATAAATGTTGAACAGAAGGGGCGAGAGGACTGACCCTTGTGGCACCCCACAAGCAAGGTGCCTCAGGGTCGACCGCTGCCCCCCTGTCAACACAGATTGCGACCGGTCAGAGAGGTAGGAGGAGAACCACCGCAGGACGGTGCCCCCCACCTCCAGCCCCTTCAACCGGTGCAACATGATACCATGGTCGATGGTATCAAAAGCCGCTGAGAGGTCTAATAGGACCAGGATAGAGGAACAACCCCTGTCCCGAGCCCTCCAGAGATCATCAACCAACGCGACCAATGCCGTTTCCGTGCTGTGCCCAGGCCGGAAGCCGGACTGGAGCGGGTCCAGATAGCTTCATCCAGGTACTGGGGAAGCTGCCGCGCCACCACACTCTCAACAACCTTCGCAACGAAGGGAAGGTTGGAGACTGGACGATAGTTAGCCAAAACAGCCGGATCCAGAGAGGGCTTCTTGAGGAGGGGCCTCACCACCGCTTCTTTCAAAGCGGCCGGGTTCAACCATAGTTTCATTAAAATGGACAATAAAAAAAGCTAAGAAGGAAATGAAAAGACCAGAACACATCCTTTCTAACAGCCAAGACCCAAATCAATAGGTATTAACCCTGGGCCAATCAAACAGAAAACATTGCCCTAATCAAGGAATGATCATAGAGATATGTATGACCTCACTAAAACTGGCAGGTCAAGCTATTGTATATAGGCAGGGAGTAAAGCCCACATTTATGCTGATGTACCTAGTTGGGCAATGAAACATCTGCAAGCAAACAACCAAGCTTGGAGAGCCAGGGATTTCAGTTTGGGAAAAACTAGCTGTATTGAGGGGCTGCAAGACAAGCAAAACAACAGCTCTGGATATGCAGAACTTGCTAAAGATTAAGATTCCTTAGTAAAGGAAGGTATTAGGATGCTATTACCTTCCCATAATTCTTGTACATACACAATGCATATCCCTTCCACAGTTAGGAGATAAATTCTGTAGCTTCCCCTCAAACATTCTAAATTGCTTTGTCCCAAAACTTCATTGTCCAAACATTATAACCAAATGTGTGAAATAAAAGGGTAACTGTGGTGTTGTAATAACTTATTCCTTCAACAGAAAAAGTTTTCATAGACCAATCCTGAGGTCAAGCAAAACATATAAAACAATGAAAAGTAAGGAGTCAGAAGTTGGCAGAAAGATTAACATGAAATAGTAATTATAGATTATCCTATTTCTCAATGTTATGATCTTCATCCCCAACCTTAATGATGGAGAGTGATGTTTAGAGAATGTAATATACTGCAGTATTTTGATTTGAAAAATATCGAAATTATAATATCATGTGACATTACGGAAGCAAAAGTTACTGAAAAGGAAGAATAACATAGTTTGAAGGGACCTTGCAGGTTTTCTAGTACAACCCCCTATTCGAGCAGGAAACCCTATACCATTCTAGACAAGTGGCTGTCCAGTCTCTTCTTAAAAGCCTTCAGTGATGAAGCACCTACAACTTCTGAAGGCAAGTCATTCTACTGGTTAATTGTTCTTCTGTCAGGAAATTTCTTCTTTGTTCTAGGTTGCTTCTCTCCTTGATTAGTTTCCATCCATTGTTTCTTGTCTTGCCTTCTGGTGCTTTGAAAAACAGGTTGAATCCCCTCTTCTGTGTGTCAGCCCCTCAAATATTGAAACACTGCTATCATGTCATCCCTACTGTTTCTTTTCACTAGACTAGACATATCCAAGTCCTGCAAACATTCTTCATATATTTTAGCTTCCACCCCACTAATCATCTTAGGGATGGACCCTTTTCAAACTCTCAACTTCTTTTTTATATTGTGGTGATCAAAACTGGATGCAGTATTCCAAGTGTGGTCTTACTAAGGCTTTATAAAGTAGTGCTAATCATTCACATGATCTCGATTCTGTCCCTCTATTAGCGCAATCTAGGATTGCATTGGCTTTTTTAGCTGCCACACACACTGTTAGCACATAATTAAGTGATTGTTCACTAGGACTCCAAGATCCCTCCCACAGTTCCTGTTTTTGAGCCAGGTTTTACCTAATTTGTACCTGTACATTTGGTTTTTCTTGCCTAAGTGTAAAACCTTACTTTTCTTTACATTGAAGTTCATTTTGTTAAATAGGGCCCAGTGTTCAAGTCTGTCGAGAACCATCTGGATCTTGAGCCTATATTCTGGAGTGTTGGTTATTCCCACAACTTAGTGTCATCTGCAAATTTGATGAGTTCACCTTCTATTCCCTTATCTCATAGGTGTCAAATTCTTCGCGTCACATTGCCATCATGTGACGTTTCGCGATGTTTTCCCCATTCGTGGAGCTGGATTGGGCATGGCCTGTGCATCTGGCCCACGGGCTTCCAGTTTGACACCCCTGCCTTATCTAGATCATTGATGAAAATATTGAAGAGTACTGAGCCTAAAACGGAACCTTGGGATAGCCCACTGCTTACATCCCTCTATGTGGATGTAGTTCCACTGAGGATTATACGCTGAATATGGTTTCTCAGCCAGTTACAAATCCATTTGGTGGTGGTGCTGTCTATCCCACATTTTTCTAACTAACCAAGGTTGTGGTCTACTTACCCTAGCAGGATATGATATCTACCTACCTAGCAGGATATGAGTAGTATTGACACTTTAATTTTTGTGTTGGAAAAGATCCTGAGAATACTATGCACAGCCAAGAAAACAAATAAATTGATCATTGAAGAAATCGGCCCAGTTTTCTCACTTGAGAAACAAATGATCAAGCTCAAATTGTCCTACTTTGGACATGTTATGTGAAGACCTAGCTCTCTGGAAAAGACTGTGATGCTGGAAAAGACTGAAGAAAAGGCCGACTGGCAGCAATGTGGATAGTCTCAATTACAGTGACATTGAGAGCACCGTTGGAAAACCTGAAACACCAAGTTAGGGACAGATCTTCAATAAGAAAAGGTATCTACCGGTATGTGGTCACTAGGTATCAAAAACTACTTGATGGTCTGCAAACAAGATTTGAAATATGTACTATACTTCAATTCCCAACTCAGTAGTACATACTTACCTTATCTAGTTTTTAGATTGCACAAGTATAGCAATACATGACTGCCCATAATTACAGCTAACTTCCCCACAGCTCTTTTAAATATTTATGCCCCGACCCGCTTACTTGTGGCTCACGCTCAGCCCTCTGAACTCAGCCTGCACCTCCTTTAAAAAGCTAGGGAATATTAAATATATAGTAAAACCTAGAGCCAATAAGAAATAAACACGTATACATGTTGGTCATAGAAATATGATATATTAAATGTTAACCGCATTGTCAAACCTAATTCATATTTAAATGGAACAACGCACATGGACAGTCGCGATTCCTATCAGACTTTCTCCCAGCTCTGGCACATTCCTCTGTCCTACTCTCGCAGGCCCTTCTTGTTCCACAGCGCCCCAATCCCCCCATTTCCCCCCCCCCCATTCCCCCGAGGGGCGTCCGCACGCTCGCCTTGTGCTTCTGACCTTCCGCTGTCCGGACCGCCATCCTTGGAATTCTCCGCGTGACGCCTTCTCCCCAATTGCTCAGATTGTTGCCTAAAGTCCCGCCTCCTCTCATACTCGATTAGAGTTACGCGAGAGCCGCCTCGGAAGCCTCCCATCTCAATCCAAACTCTCTTAACGTTAGTTCCTGTGCAGTCTTGCTCAACCTTACTAACGTTAAGAGAGTTGGACTTCAACTCCCAGAATTCCATAGCTAGCGTTAGCGTTAGCGGATAGAGCTCGTCCGCGGGTTCCTTCGATTGGGATTGTCTTTTTCATTTCTTGGCTAAACTTCTACAGCTGGAAGTTCGTTGCCTCTTGGAGATTACAATTTTCACTTGACGGGTGGGTGGGTGTTGTTTTGTTTTTAAACCACTCCAGTAAAGTGGCTTTTGCGGGGAAACCCTGCGCATATGCGACAGCACTATTGTCACTAAATTCCAGACAGTTACGCTGCCGGCCACAACACCTTCATTTGTACAGAACTAATACTGCAAATGTGTTATCCTCTCATTTTTTGTTCTTTCCTCAATTTCAGACAAGATTTTGGAGGGGGTGGGGAGAGTACATAAAATAACTTGAATATAGAAAGGCAGGATAAACCTGTTTGACCAATAAACTGGTAGTTGATAAACCAGTACTCGAAGGGCTGTCACAAGAAGTGGGGGGGGGGGGGTTTGACTTATTTTCCAAAGTATCAAAGGGCTGGACAAGAAATAATGGGTGGAAGCTTGTTAAAGAGAAATCCAACCTAGAAGTAAGACATTTTCTGGCAGTGAGAACAATTTAATACTTGCCACCTGGAGTTGTGGGTGCTCCATCACTGGAGGTTTTCAAGAATAGACTAGATAATCATTTGGCTGGGATGGTGTAAGGTCTTCTACCTTGAGCAGAGTCCAACCCTCTGCTCAATATCCAAGGTCCCTTCCAGCCCTTTGATTCTATGTTCTATAACACTGGCTGGACACTTGGTGACCAGAGGGACAAACTCTTGTCATCGTGACCTGCTTTTGGGTCTGTAACTAACTTCCAATGACATTCCAGCTGCTTCTTTGATCCTGACCATCCACTTTTTCTGCTGTTCTCCCATTCTTCTCTCAATTAGCTCGCATCATCCGGTTGCATCACATGTTCAAAATGCATTGTGCAAGTTTCTGTTGGCTCATCATAGTCCTAGGGAAACAGCCATTATCAGTTCCATAATTGGTTTGTTGTTGTTTTCTCTTGCAGTTTGTACTCTTCTGGCATGTCAAGATAGCTAGTTTAAGATGTGGTCCACCAGTCCATGAGGTGGCATGCAGAATGTCAGTATGAATTTCATTTCTTTACCTGATCACTTGTGAGATGCATAACCAATCTCAATTGTGTATCCCTATCAAGGCTGACTGGTAAACGTCTTTCACAGTTGCTTCGTATTCTGCCCATTTGCCTGATTGGCTGGCAGCCAGGAGGGTAACAGGCTGGGTGCTATAGAAAACCTATTATACCAAGCACTTGCTGCTCACCTACTTGTTTATGAAGGGATTTCAGGTCAGATATTCAGTAAGGTCTTTTTGCTGGTGAAAGCATATGCTGATGAATTGCTGTACCCTGCTGAGTAAGTGGTTGGCCAGATACTTTGCTCCAGCACCAGTCTGGCAGTGCTCTGCCTGAATGACATAGTTGGGTCTGGCAGGAAGAATGCTAGGCATGGCACTGATAAAAGTTCGGTGACCTGATGAGTAAGGTATGAAAGGCAGACACATAGCTAGGATGGCAGCAAAAGTACACCCGGTGCCCCTGTGTTATCTGCTGCAGTAATTGGTCTACATGGTGGGTGACTTTGGGTTGCAGACCTCCCAAATCCCCTGTATGATTTGTTAGCATGTCATGAGGGAGGTACTGGCTGATTAAACTTACCAAACTTCCTTCTGTTTCAGAAGGATTGCCTCCTGGAGTTGTGGGTATAACCTTTGACAGCTGATATGCAACTTGCTGATGTGCTTTGGAGGATTTGAGAGGAGGAAATAAAAAGTATTACCATCCACTGGAGCAGATTGGAGGGGAGGAGATGTTCCTCCAGAGGCCAAAAGCAGGGTCTAGATTCTATTCCTTGTCACCGCATCATGCAAGTAGTCAGTCTTTTTTAAAAAAAATACTTTATTGAACAATACTGTACTGGGCCACGTGGGTTGGGATGAAAGAAGGGTAAAATATTGTGGATAGCTGCTGCTACAGTACCCTTTGGAAGACCGGTGCAAAGCACATGGGGCGCATCTCTTGGCCTCCTGTTGCTTTTGTGGCCGCAATCGATGGCAAAAGCAGCCACGCTAGCTGGAGGCACCAGCTGGAGTGGCACCCACAAGGCAGCTGTTCTGTGGATGGAATTGCCTGCTGTGACTGTCACCATTAGGTGAGGGCACGAGCTGTGTGGGGTGTGTCACTTGGCCTCTGGATACTTTTGCGGCCACAATTGGCTGCAAAAGTGGCCACGCTTGCTGGATGAGGCAGCCTGAGTGGCACTGTGAATTAGCTATTTCATGAATGGTGGGATGGCTGCTGCAACCCTTTGGGAAGCTGGCATGAGGGTCACTGCCCCTCTCACCTCATACCAGTACAGGTGGGGGGGGGGAATAAGACACACACCCCTGAAAATAAGGCCAAGCGCCTATTTCAGGGTTCAAAATATATAAGACAGGGTCTTATTTTCGGGGAAACACAGTGACTATAATTATGATATTAAAAAGAAGCAATCATTTTTTACTTTAATGTCAAAATCTACACAACATTAATGTTTAGAAATGTTTTTTAAAAGAAAGCAGAATTGGAAGGGACCTTGGAGGTCTTCTTAAGCAGGAGATACTATACCATTCCAGGCAAATAGCTGTCTAATCTCTTCTTAAAAACTTCCATTGTTGAAGCATCCACAACTTTTGGAGGCAAGTCATTCCACTGATTAATTGTTCTAACTGTCAGGAAATTTCTCTGTATTTCTAGGTTGCTTCTCTCCTTGACTAGTTTTCCATCCGTTGCTTCTTGTGCTGCCTTCAGTTGCCTTCAAGAATAGGTTGAGACCCTCTTTGTGGCAGCCCCTCAAATATTGGAGCACTGCTATCATGTCACCCCAATCCTGCTTTTCATTAAACCATACATACCCAATTTCTGCAACTGTCCTTCTTATGTTTTAGCCTCCGGTCCTCTAATCATCATTGTTGTTCTTTTCAGCACTCTAGAGTCTCAACAACTTTTTTTATATCATTGCTGCCAAAACTGGATATAATGTTCCAAATAAGGTTTTACCAAGGCACTATAACACTTCATGTGATCTTGATCCTATCCCTTTATTAATGCAGTCTTATCTCCAGAATTTTCTCTCAAACAATAGTTTGACGTGAATTTTACAGATTTGTTTCAAAATTCAACGGCTGGATTGAAACTGTTTCTTTGAAATTTTGAGTCCAAGTTATCATGTATGTTCTTATTTGTTCTGTCTCTGTGTCATATCTAAGTAAGAGTATATATTTATATATTTAGGTTATGTTTATCCTGCCTTATTGTTTTTGTAAATATTTCAAGACAGCTAACATACCTAATACTCTTTTCTCCTACTTTCCCCACAACAACAACAACCCTGTGTTTGGGTTGGACTAAGAGAGAGAGTGACTGTCCCAAGGTTATCAGGTGTCTTTCATGCCTAAAGTGGGATCACAATCTCTTGGTATATCTATTAAGTGTTTTTTTTTCATATAAGTATTTCAAATTGTGTCATTTTAATTAAAGTCCTTTTCTTCTTCCAGCAATTTGTAACTATGTCATCCATGGCACACTCTGGCCTTCACTGAGTAATTATTACTGTGTCTAATCTGTTCATCAGATCTGGAATTCATTGTCATGAATTTCTTATGAGTTTGGCTAAAGGAAAGCTTAACATACTGCATCATGTGGCAGTGTTATTCAAGAAGTGTTAACCAGTCATTCTTAAAATGAATTGCGGGGGACATGCAAATATATCTTCCTTGCATCTGCTCAGGACTGGGTGCCAGTTGTGCAGAACACTGCCTCTTACGCTGATGCCAGGATTTTTCAGTGCTTATTTAGCCATAGGAACTGGATGGTGTTCTCTGTAGAATGAGTTGTCTACCTGAGATTTGGGTCCATGTCTTACCTGGCTTCTGCAGGCAACCAGGCAGGGGGTCAGTGGCTGGATTAAGAAAATTGTCAGTGCTTCTTTGAAGGAGGGAATAATGTGGAGGAAGTTGTGTGTCTTCTCTTGAAGATGGATCAAATCATTTTCAATATGTTCTATCTGGCAACCTTGCCTTTGGGAAGAAGACTTCTGAGAAAATGGCTGAGACTCAGTTTCAGAAAATCCCAGAAAATAAATTATCTGGATTGCTGCCAGATGCAGACCCATCATGAAATTGAAATGGCACAAATTCTGGATAATCTTTATTGGGCCCTCCATAGGGAGAATGTGCTCTTCTAGTTCTTTAAAAACTTTCAGCAGCATATAGAATAGAATGATTGATTGATTGTGTGATTAGACACACAAGGAATTTGTCTCTGGTACATAAACTCTCAGTGTACATACAAAACAACAAAGTAATAATAAACAAAATATCAAAGTAATAATAATAATGATACCAATAAGAGAACACAGTGGAACAGATGAGCAGGATAAAAGTAATACAGCCATACTACATGGGTAGTTTAGTTTAGTTTAGTTTAGTTTAGTTTAGTTTACTTTAGTTTAGTTTAGTTTAGTTTAGTTTATTATATTTGTATACCGCCCTTCTCCCGAGGGACTCAGGGTGGTGAACAGCCATGGTAAAAACAATGTACAACAAAAATTAAAAGCTTATTAAAATAATTCAATCATTCGGCCAAATTTAAAACATCCAACTAAGATCATTTTAAAACTCCTATCAAAACCCAATTTAAAAAACCTTTATCCTGTCAGTCCAGCTTGCTGGAATAATAGGGTCTTCAGAGCGCGACGGAAGGCATGGAGGTCGGGGATCCTTCGTATGTCCAGGGGCAGTTCATTCCATAGGGCTGGGGCCCCCACAGAGAAGGCTCTCCCCCTGGGGGTCGCCAGCCTACACTGTTTGGCTGACGCCACCCTGAGGAGGCCCTCTCTGTGGGAGCATATTGGTCGGTGGGAGGCAATCGGTGGCAGAATGAGGTCCCGTAGATAACCAGGTCCTAAGCCATGAAGCGCTTTAAAGGTGTAACCAACACCTTGAAGCGCACCCGGAAGACCACCGGGAGCCAGTGCAGCTTGCGCAAGATGGATGTTACATGGGAGCGACGAGTCGCCCCCATTATTACTCGCGCGGCTGCATTCTGGACCAGCTGGAGCCTCCGGGTGCTCCTCAAGGGGAGCCCCATGTAGAGAGCATTACAATAGTCCAGACGGGAAGTGATGAGGGCGTGTGTGACTGTGCGCAGGGTGTCCCGATCCAGAAAGGGATGCAACTGGGAGATCAGGTGAACCTGATAAAAGGCCCCCCTGACCACGGCCATCATATGATCCTCCAAGGACAGCCGTGAGTCCAGGAAGATGCCCAAGATGCGAGCCCTCTCTGAGGGGGGTAAGATCTCATCCCCAATAGCCAGCGATGGTGTCAGCTGGCTATATCGGGCCATCAGGAGCCACAGCCACTCAGTCTTGGAAGGGTTGAGTCTGAGCCTGTTCCTCCCCATCCAGATCCGCACGGCCTCCAGGCAGCGGGACATCACGTCAAGGGCATCATTGGGGTGGCCTGGGGTTGAAATGTACAACTGCGTGTCATCGGCATACAGTTGACACTTCACCCCAAAGCCACGGATGATCTTGCCCAGCGGCTTCACATAAATGTTAAACAGAAGAGGCGAGAGGACTTACCCTTGCGAAACCCCACAAGTGAGGAATCTCGAGGTCAACCTCTGCCCCCCCCATCAACACAAACTGTGTACGGTCAGAGAGGAAGGAGGAGAACCACCGTAGCACGGTGCCCCCCACTCCCACCCCCTCCAGCCGACGCAGCATGATACCATGATCGATGGTATCAAAAGCCGCTGAGAGATCTAGGAGGACCAGGACAGAGGAACAACCCCTGTCCCGGGCCCTCCAGAGATCATCAACCAATGCGATCAATGCCGTTTCCGTGCTGTAACCCGCCCTGAAGCCCGACTGGCACAGATCTAGATAGACAGCTTCATCCAGGAATTGAGGAAGTTGTCACGCCACCACACTCTCAACAACCTTCGCCGCGAAGCGGAGGTTGGAGACAGGACGATAGTTAGCTAATACAGCTGGGTCCAGGGAAGGCTTCTTGAGGAGGGGCCTCACCACCGCCTCTTTCAGGGCGGACGGGAAGACCCCCTCACTCAATGAAACATTGGTAATCTCCTGAAACCAGCCTCATGTAACCTCCCTAAGTAAATATACTTAGACATATGACAGTACTGTGGGAATTATTTTGAAGACTGTAGTTACAAGATTATTGAGGGAAGGAGTCAAAGCTACTTTTCAGAGGCTCCTTGGACTACATGGGTTCACACATTGTGCTAAATTTAAATTCAGAGGTGTATCAAGTAATGGCATATTACATTTGTTATTTACACTCCATACCCTCTACTAAGAATTCTGATTGTTTAGACAAACTTTACTGAATAAAGAACAGTTGACTAGCTTTGCCCAACAATTTAAGTCATAAGGAGGGGTTTATGAACTACTATGTCTGCATTCAGAACACACAACATTAAAAACCAAGTGTATTATATTTAAGCAGTGTTTACACAACCCATGTTGTAGTGCACACATCATGCTTTCCTTGGTTTGTATTTGGCATATTGTATAAACACAGACATGATGCTTTGTAAACAATGATTAATGACTTACTGTGAATCCATGTGACCATGATTTATTTCACAAATGATAGTTAAGCACACAGTCCTACAATGTTTATATACAATATACTGTACATAAAATCATAAATCATAATGATTCTTTTAAATTCTGATTTTCACATAGTAAAAGGTACAACACATTTCAGTTAAGCTTCCCTACTGTACAGTACTTGATTATCAAACTTCATGGAAGAAGAGTAAGATGGCATTATATCAGAGGTGGTATTCAGTAGGTTCTGAGAGGTTCTGGAGAACCAGTAGCAGAAATTTTGAGTAGTTCGGAGAACCGGTAAATACCACCTCTGACTGCCCCCACCCCCCATCTATTCTCTGCCTCCTGGGTCCCAAGAGGAAATGGGGATTTTGCAGTAACCTTCCTCTGGAGTGGGGAGGGAATGGAGATTTTACAGTAGCCTTCCCTTGTCACGCCCACAGAACCAGTAGCAAAAATGTGGTTGAGCACCTTGTGTAAATCTCAATAAACGTGATATGTGATTTAGTAATGATATGTGAACCCTGCAGAATCGATTTATTTAAATCCACAATTTCCCATGTCTTGTGGAGTCAGGAGTGAGCCTTTCTATGTAAAAGGGAAGATACGTGTCTAGTAGGAAAGGTGATACGTGTCATCGGCAGGCAGGGTAGTGGTGCTGAATTTAATTGCCAAGTACGTTGGCGGCGGCGGCAGAGGGCGTCCTTCCTCCTCAGGACCGTCTCCGTTAACATGCTGGCTGCGTCCGATGGCAAGTCAGGGGCATAGGGGGCAAGGTAGGGGGTGTTTGCGCGATCCTAAATTTGCCTCTATTTAGGGTTGCTCGCTGACCTGGGACATCAGAGGGAAAGGAAACCTTGATTATGTGATTTATGACTGTCGCAGTCTGCGGGGGGTGAGGTGGGCGGGAGGAAGGCGGAGCATTTCCTGAGGAAAAGGAGAGCGGGGAGAACCAAAAAGGAAAATAAGCAGCCTCGGAACTGAACGTAATTTGTGCATCGTGGAGCAGGGCTTTCCTTTCGGGTTCCGTGGCAGCGCACTCGCGGGGGAGGGGGCAACTCATTCGCCCCACCCAGATTTTGGCTTCTCTGTTTCCCCTCTCCCAGTCTACAGGGCGGGACCGGGGCTGTGAGGCAGCGGTCGATTGGCCGAAGCGGAGGGGGGCGCTGGTCCGTCGGGGGGGGGAGGGGGGATGGCCACCCGACTGAAGCCTCGCCTGGATGGGCTCAGCGTCGTGGGCGTACTTGTCTCCCCGGCCGAAAAAGAGGCACCAGGCAGCCGGAGGGAGGTGAGTAGCCCACGCGGGTGGAGCGCGACAGGACGAGCCACAAGCTGTTCTCCATGGGGAGCGGGGGGATCGTTTTGAGCAAAGGGCGACGAAGCTTCGATGGCATGTAAAGTCGACCCGATCGCCAGCTGCCTTACTGCTGGAGAGGGGCTGGAGAAGTGTTGATTTTGCGAGGAAAGAAGCTGTGTGCGGCAGATATGGATTGTACAGTAATGCTTCGGGAGGTCGCGATCTTGAATGGAAGACGCGCTCGGAGTGCCTCGTTTTGGGGACTAAACCTGGCGCGCTCGCACCTTCCATCGCCATAATTTTTGCGGGGAAGGAACTGAAAGCAATCGCCCTTTCGCCCCTCCGGCTCAAAGAGGAGAAGGTCCTTTGGCCGTGACACACGGATGTAACACGTCGTGTGGAAGTATTGCATCAGAAGAACCCTGGACAGGGGGTTCTGCTCGCGTGTGTTTGTGAGCCTGTACAAATCAGAGTCTAAAAATGGGAAAGCCTCCTCCCCCTTCCTCCCCAAGATATTTTTGGGAAATGTCACACTAAAGATATGACCACACCAAGTCCAGAGAATTTGCAGCGTCAAAGAAAATTTCAGTGCTTAATTGACAGCATCAATAATATTTAACTCAGGGCATAATTTAGCAAAGATAAAGGAACTATATAGTGATAGATAGGGGAAAAGGAATATATTTTAGATCTCCCTCCCCCTCTCTCTCCCTCCCCCTCTCCCTCTCCCTGTGGTCACCAAGGAACAAGTTAAAGTGAATGGTTCTGCTTCACCACTGGAAAAGCTCATTTAGTCCTAAATCGGATTGTTATTATCATAATGTAATAGAGTCCCTGAAGCCTGTTGAGGCAGCTCCTGGATGAAGCACACCTGCTGCATTTGATGTTAAAAATTTATATCCTACAATTGAAATTTGACATTTGAAACCACCCAAGATGGCTTATGTAACAAAAACAACACATTTTATGAAATATAACTACAATATTAAAATTAACATTTCCAGATGTAACAAACCATGACTAAAGACCTCCAAGGGAGGAGGGGAAGAGAGTTCCATATCAATAGACTACTGTTTGAAAAGATCTGATGTTGAAAAGAGACACACGTCAGGACTGTATAGATTAGTAGATGGCTGTGGCTGAGGAGAAGGTGGTCATTTCATATAGATATTTCCTGAAAGGAAGCAAGAGATAGAAACAGGCGTACCCAGCTGCCCTCGGTAAATAGTGCAGAAAAATAAGAAAGGGGGCTGTCCTATTGCTCTGTCTGTCCCTTCAGTCCAAAATTTCTTTAGACTGAAAGCAGTTGTATAAAAGTCTCTGATTCCAGATTGTGCAGCTGAGTAAATCAGTTTCAATCCAACCTGAAAAACTCTCTTACAGCTGTATCTCTGGGGTAATGGCTTTGTATGGGGATCATCTCTTCAGGAATCTGTTAAGTTTACAGATCACTGTCACACATCGCAGTAAGTCATGGTATGAGTTGGTAGAACATACTTAGTCACAAAGTAACAAAAATATTTTGCATGTTGTGATATGAATCCAGAATGCAGAGTGCTAGCATATCCAGATGGACACTAAAGAAATCAGGCTATAGATACTGTAAAAAATAATCAAAAAACAGATCTGTGAACATCTAGAAACAAAGTTATAACTAATATGAGCCGTGGTGGCTCAGTGGTTAGAATGTAGTATGGCAGACTACTTCTGCTGACTGCCAGCAGTTCAGCAGTTTGAGTCTCACCAGCTCAAGGTTGACTCAGCTATCCATCCATCTGAGGTTGGTAAAATAAGGATCCAGATTGTTGGGGGCAATAGGCTGGCACTGTAAACCGCTTAGAGAGGCTGTAAAGCACTGTGAAGCGGTATATAAGTCTAAGTGCTATTGCTATTGTTGCTATTGCTAATAGCGAGCACGGGTTTGTTAAAAACAGATCATGCCAAATCAATTTATTTCATTCTTTGACAAAGTAACTAAATTAGTAGACCAGCAAAATGCTGTTGGCACAAAATATTTAGATTTCAGCAAGGCATTTGACAAAGTAGATCATAACCTACATCTTGGTAAGCTAGAAAAATGTGGGATCGACAGCATCACCATCAGATGGCTGACAAACCATACTAAATGAGTAGTCCTTAATGATATTACATCTGCATGGAGAGAAGTGAGCAGTGGGGTAGCACAAGGTTCCGTCTTAGGCCCAGAACTTTTCAAAATCTTAATAAATGACTTAGATGAGGGAATAAAAGGGGAACTCACCAAATTTGCAGATGACACTAAGCTGGCAGGAATAGCCAAACCCCAGAAGACAAGCTCAGGATCCAAAAAGATCTTGACAGACTTGAACAATGGGCCCTATCCAACAAAATGAAATTTAATATGGAGAAAAGCAAAGTTTTACATCTGGGTTGAAAAAACCAAAGGTACAGATTAGGCGAAACTTGGCTCAAAAACAGTAACAGTGAGAGGGACTTCAAAATCCTAGTGGACAATCACTTAAAGATAAGTGAGGCAGCTAATATAATCCTTCGTTGTATAAACAGAGGCATAAAATCAGAATCATGTGAAATATTAATACCATTTTATAAAGTAAGGCCACACCTGCAATATCATATTCAGTTTTGGTCACCACATTACAAAAAAGATGTTGAGACTTTGGGAAAAGAAGAGTTGCTTAGAAAGAGTTGCTTTCAAAGAAGAGCAACTAAGATGATTAAAGGCCTGGAGACTAAAACATGAAGAAGAGTTGCACAATTTGGAATGAGAGAAATTAGATTAGAGAAAAGAAGAACTAAGGGGGACATGATAGCACTATTCCAGTATTTGAGAGGCTGCCACAAAGAGGAGGGGGTCAATTTATTTTCCAAAGCACCAGAGGGCAGGACAAGAAAGTATGGATAGAAACTCATCAAGGAGAGGAGCTATCTGGAATTAAGGAGAAACTTCCTAACAGTGAGAACAATTAACCAGTGGAACTTGCCTTCCGCTTGCCTTCAGAAGTGGTGGGTGCTTCATCACTGGAGTTTTTAAGAAAAGACTAGACAGTCACTTGTCTGAAATGGTATAGGGTCTCCTGCTTGAGCAGCGAATTGGACTAGAAGACCTCTATGGTCCCTTCCAGCTCTGTTCTGATTGATTGATTGTTTCAGTTTGGAGCATCTATCTTTTCTGATGTGTTCACACAACACACAGAACTTATGAGACCACAATTTAACATAGTATATTGTGCAAATGCATTTTGTGTACTTAAACAATGATTTATATACATATACATTTATATATAACTCAGGCAATTAAATGCTGTGAAAGCATTTAATGTGGTTGCCTGTTGAAATCCTTTCCATATGTGATGGAAAACTAATCTCTGATAGGCACTGTTATATCATTTTTAATCATTCCAAATTTTTCTTTATGTTACTAATATATTTATTGTAGATCCAAGTCATCAGTAGACTTTTGGAACAGATTGCAAAATGCAAAGTACATTTCTCTTTCAAATGCAGCGGTTCCATTTGAATGGGCTAAAGGAAACAACATAACCCTCCACACAAATAATAAGAGTTATCTGCTTAATCATCTTGCATCTTTTCTGATTTGTACTGTGCTGTGCTTTGGTAAAGGGTGATAATGATGCGTAGGAATATATTTTATGCCTCAATAAATTGAACTGTTGTTTTTTGTTAATCTGTAAATCCTTTGAATACCCATTAAGAGTATTTTGTAACAATTGGCCAGATCTAATTGTGTAAGATTAAAGATTAGACTAAAGGAACAGGCAGTTTTGCTGTGAGAGTGATGAGCTTCTGGGTGTGCATTCCAGCAGGGCACTGCTTAAATATCAATATTTCATTTTTCTGGTCTAAAACTACAGTGTTTCATATCTAAGGATTGAGTGAAAAATAATGCCTCCAGTGGGCAGTGACTGGGCCTGTGTCTTTAGACCCACCTTCCTGACTTCTGGTTGTCCAGGAGCCCTCTCAGGCCATGCTTAATTGCCTGTGATCTCACAGTCTTAACTCCTTCCGCCATACAGCTCAGACTTGATGTTATAAGATGTTCATCTATCCCCCAAATTGAAGGAATGCTTTGTGGGCATCTTGTGGCTCAAATCAAGAACTCAAAAGAACTTTTAGGCTAGATGAAGAGACAGCTTTAAGAAGTTTGCCATTGTGGGAAGAAGTGTTTAGGGAGTATGGTGTTTAGGTGGAAAAGAATACAGGTAACGAAAGAGGTTGTGAGGATTATGGCACTTTCCTGTTTTGATTTATGAATAGAATAGAATAGAATAGAATAGAATAGAATAGAATAGAATAGAACAGAACAGAACAGAACAGAACAGAACAGAACAGAACAGAATTCTTTATTGGCCAAGTGTGATTGGACACACAAGGAATTTGTCTTGGTGCATATGCTCTCAGTGTACATAAAAGAAAAGATACATTCGTCAAGAATTATAAGGTACAACACTTAATGATAGTCATAGGGTACAAATAAGCAATTGAATCATATTAGGAAACAGTCAATATAAATCATAAGGATACCAGCAACAAGGTTACAGTCATACAGTCATAAGTGGAAGGAGATGGGTGATAGCAACGATGAGAAAATTAATAGTAGTGCAGACTTAATAAATAGTTTGACAGTATTGAGGGAATTATTTGTTTAGCAAAATGATGGCATTCGGGAAAAAACTGTTCTTGTGTCTAGCTTTTCTGGTGTGCTCTATAGAGTCATTTTGAGGGTAGGAGTTGAAACAGTTTATGTCCAGGATGCGAGGGGTCTGTATAAATTTCCCAGCCCTCTTTTTGACTCGTGCAGTATACAGGTCCTCAATGGAAGGAGGTTGGTAGCAATTGTTTTTTCTGCAGTTCTAATTATCCTCTGAAGTCTGTGTCTGTCTTGTTGGGTTGCAAAATCTAACCAGACAGATATAGAGGTGCAGATGACAGACTCAGTAGTTCCTCTGTAGAACTGTATCAGCAACTATCCCTATTTAAATAAAAGTTATAGTGGTGGAGGCATCATTTTAAATTCAGCCCTCTTTTGTCTGTTTAGCTCCACAAAGGGTTGTGGGGGGAGAGGAGGGAAGGTTCAGAGCAGTCATGTGTGGAGTTGTATATGTGCCGACAAGATTTGGAGCCTAATTGTAAAATTAAAGCTTTCTCTTAGAATTATATGACTGGATAGCATTCCAGAGATTTTAGGATAACAAAGCGCTCTGTATTTTGCTGATTATGTTTTAGAGACTCTGCCAGTGTTTCTCAACCTTGGCAGCTTGGTGGTCTTCAGAATTCCCCAGTCAGCATGGCGGAATTGTGTCATTTGGCGATGGAATTGCCAGTCCCAATTGAAGTCATTAAGTGAGGAGGACCAGTGATAGTTGCCCATTCTGTAAGAGGAGACTGAAGGTGATGACAACAACATTGATGATGACAATGATGATGATTTCCCCTTGTGCCTGTCACAGCTCAGGTGTTCCCAGAAAAGAGGCACAGGCAGTGGAGGCAAAGGGGTGGGATAAAAAAAAAAAAAAGACCAGAGATCTCCTCCAATTTGCTAGCCCTTTGGGAAGGAAGGAGTGGAACTACTCTGCATATTTAGCAAGAGGGAAAAAAAGATGAAGGGAGATTAGCTGAAGGTTTAAAAATATTTAAAAGGATTTCTGAGCAAAGAATGGGAACAGGATGTCTTGTGAGCAATACTAATGTATAAGAAGCTTGATTTCAGTTTAGGTGAAAGGCAGACTTTGGAATAAACTTCCTAGGAAAATCATGACTCTTTCTGATGAATTTTCAAATAAAGGGCAGGCAAACCATCATCCAATGGTCAGCAGCAAACAATTACCCAGCTTGGATTCTGAGTGGAGCTGCTATTTTAACCTTGGGAGTTGAGGTTGAATGCTACAAGTTTGCTTTCTAATCTTTGTACACTCAGAATCACCTGTATGACATGGGTGGCCATACAAATCATATACATAAATAGATAAAATGAATTACGGGGTTTAAAAAATGAATAGACGTATAGAATTAGCTGTATATTCATTTGCAGCAAATAGTTACTTAATACATGTACATATTCTGAAGTAAGGTAAAGATAATGTCAGCAATCCAGCTTGACTGTTAATGACTTAACACAAATTTATATATCAATGCTCTAATCATAACATGGATATCATGGGAGTCGATAGGTCTGTGGTGAGCAAAAACTTTTTGCAAATTAAACTGTGACACTATTGGTGGGTGAAAAAGGAACACGAACTGAATGGTCCATCCTAATATTTTCCTCTACTGTCCCTTATTATTATTAATAATCTGTTCTTTATTATTAGTCCTGTATTATTATTATCTGCCCTTTATTATTAGTAATCAGTTAGTAATATTAGTAATTATCTGTTCTTTATTAGCAGTAATTAATTTTTAGTAGGGGCCTTTCTTTTCTTTTTCCATGTTCTTAGCCTTACATAGAATTGGTTTCTTCTTTGCAAGATGGCTGTGCCAATTTTTGGCTGTATTTTGGTTTGCATAGTGGGTTTTATATATTGTTAGTTCTCCTAACCGTCTCCCTTCAGAATTCACTTGTGATTTTGTGATTTTTTTTTTTATGTTGTACATATTGTCTGCTGTCCCCATGTTTCTTTGTCTCAATTTCTCTCTTCTTCTGAGAGAATTTGATTAATCATATGTTTGCCACCTTCTTGGGGAATTTAACATTCTGGCTGAGGTCCAGCCCAACTCTCCCAAATTCTTTTTCAATGCTTCTTTTTGCCCCCCAGGACCCACTTTTGACCCACTTCCCTTTCCCAATATGACACAACCAGATTTAGGAAGAGTTTTTCATCATACAACTATTTATTTTTTCCATCTTGTTTTGTCATGATTTTCAGTCTTGATTCTTGGATCTTTTCTGTTTAAAAAAAAATTGGTCCCTTTTTTGTCTCTACCCTTAGTTCTGAGGCCTTTTGCTGGAAGAGGGTCTAGCAACTCTGTTGTCTGCTCTGAACAGACCTTTTGTCTACTTGCAGGTGCTATTGAAACTCAATGGAGGACTTCACTCGCTTGGGTTACTGCATTGTGGCTGGCAGCTTCGTAGCCTTCCAGTTCTCCTTCTCAGCCCTCAGCCCCCAGCTGTCCTTGTCCTTGAGCCCCAGCTACTCCAGCCTTCCTTCGGTCAAGCAGAGTGAATGGAATTCCAGGTAGAGAGAGGCTCTAGTGGATGTGGCTGGACGAATGGTTGCGAGATTTGCAGTTCTCTCACCTTTCCACTGTAAGAATCTCCATGGAACTTGAGAGGTTACGTTCCACGCCTAGTGTGCTTTGCACAGAATAGTTGCGTGCATATTGCAAGAGAGAGATTGTGTAGTTAGTGTTGCACTTATGTAATAACCTTTATGTGTTCTCCTCTTTAGATGTGTGTCTACACTCCATGCAGTGATAGTCGGCCTCTTCTGCGTCTACATCCTTTGGTATGACGATGCTGTAAATGCCAACCCCATCTGGTAAGAAATAACAGGCAATCGACTTGCATGCATGCCTCCTAGGGCACA
This sequence comes from Pantherophis guttatus, assembly GCF_059756535.1. Lineage (NCBI taxonomy): Eukaryota > Metazoa > Chordata > Lepidosauria > Squamata > Colubridae > Pantherophis > Pantherophis guttatus. Next base: position 113,084,951 of record NC_142064.1, read on the forward strand.
CATGTATAGATTTGGCAGCCTGCTCTCCCTGGCAAGAGAAAGAGAGGGAGAGAGGAAGAAGAGGAGGTGCATATGAGCATGATTGTTTTCATTGTGCTGAGAAGCACAATGACTGTTTTATGCTGAAAAAGAATAAGCCTTTGTTATACTTGGATTTTAGGATGTGAGAGGTGGAAACAGGGTCACTCCAGGCAAGAGGATCTGAACTGGCCTTGGCATTGAGCCTAAAAAGGTGCAAACACTCCTGCCGAAGACATAATCACTCCTTTCTTTAATCCCATTCCACATTTGCTCTATAGAACTATGCCTCCTGTTTCAATGAATGGGTTGAGTTGATGGGAGATTCTAAAGCTAAGAAGGCACTGATACCATTACTGCCTCTGTCTATATCACACCTTATCTTTCTGCTCTTTCTCCCCAATTCCTGCTTGATCTCACTTGTCCAGTTTCTTTGTTGTTTGACTTTGCACATGGCATGGCTGAAAGTCAAGACACTCTAGGTTCTGAACTTCACTTTCAAGATTTGGATGCAGAAGACTCACAAATACAACTTGAATAGAGTAGCTATTTTAAAATGAAGCCTAACACAGTACACAAGGGTCAAAAGGTATATGTTTGTACTTCAGAATTTAAGTCCTAGCCATCTTCCTTTGTCTTCCCATCTCTTCAAGGTGGCTGCAGTTGAAAGATTGACATAACAGTTTTCTCAAGCCTGGGAAATAATGATTCCTACCACCTATCACATTTTGCTGACAAACATCTTGGCCCTATGTTAGAATTCCTTAGAAACATATTAATGCCTTTGCTTTTAATCTTTTGTGGATTACCATTTCTCATGGACACTGAGTTAAAGATTGATTTTCTACCTTGAAAAATGAAGTGGAAATTCTAAGGGTATTTCAAATAACACAACTAACCATACAGTAGTTCAGAACCATATTATTACTAGACATGAGAACAAAGAAAGAACACAGGTGGTTGAATCTAGGAGAAGGTAGAAACAATATAGCTTTTTTTACAGTTCCGAATTTATTATTGCATCATTTAGAATAATTCTATAGAGTAGGACACTATTTAATTTTATCAGGATTTTATGCTTCTATTTTATATTGGGGGGAGGGAATGAAACAGAATAATGAAAGCAGTATTGTATCATTGTGAAAGAAACCTTGCAAGTTTTGTTTTGTACAAAAACACATACAAAACATACAAAACCCCCAGAGCTTCCAGTACAATGCTGCAACAGTGCTTGTGTCATTCTGATAAATGCAGCAAGCTTTTTTACATGCTACTTCTGTATATGTGTAGGGGTTGTATGAGTGTATATGTACATGTATGTGTGTGTATGTACATGTAAATTGTGTGTGTGTGTGTGTGTGTGTGTGTATGTGTGTGTGTGTGTTTGGCAATCCTGAAAAATATTGGCCCAGAGATAGGCTAGAGAGAGTTGATGCTAGAAGAAATTCTGAATGACTAGGGTAAAAAGCTCTTTTTCAAAATGCCACATGATGTTGCCTGATGAAGGGTGGGGAAAATGGGCATCTAATAAATTAAAAATGGGGTTCCTCTCTCAATACCAGATCTTTGTCTTTTGACCTTGTCTCCATTCATTCATTCTTGTAGGGGAGATCCTTGGTTGGTCAAATTGAATGTAGCTGTCACCTGTGGCTATCTGCTCTATGGTAAGCACCACACCATTGGGTTTCACAAGGTAGGCTAGTGGGCTTGTTTTATTATTTTATTTTATTGATTAAATTTATATGCTGCCCATTTCACTGCTGAAGTGACTTATCAAGGCAGCTTTCAGATTTGCTGTGAAGATTTTCCTTGCCATAATAATCCTGACATATAATGATCATCTTTGTTAATATGCTTGTCTTTTCCCTGCCTCCTTCTCAGCCAATCCTATTGGGAATACCTCCTACATGAGATCTATTACAGTATACAAGCAGTTATTATTCCACTAAGATATTTTCAGTAGGTTATATCCAAAAGAATTAAATTAAAGCAAGACTGCCAGGAGCTCCCTCCTCTTCTTTTATCATGATGCAGTGAGGTGGAGGACTCCTTAGAAAGGAGAAAACTTTGCAAGGGATTGCATTAACTGAGGCCAGTCGAGGTTGTGTAGTCAGTTCACTTGGGGGGGGGGGGAGAGGCTGTATTTTATTGTTGCACTTTTCCTTTCAGTCATTTTGCCCCATGCTGCTTTGAACAACTTTTCAGCTTGACAGAAAGCCAAGTTTTCAAGTGGAATCCAGATGTCTAAATAAAGATGAACAAATCTACCACTGCCCCATGATGTGCTCAAATGTTGTATGCCTTTCATTCCCATGTCTTCCGTTAAGACAGTGCCGCTGTGAATATCTTGTAATGTGACCCATTATAGGAAATGTACACTGGACATTTTTCTGAAAGTGGCTGACTCTGACCATTAAAGAGGAGCAATTGGATTAGAGTTAGAAGAGCTGGGTTTGATATCCCATTTCTTATTTTATTTTTGATCTACAATTAAAAAAAAACATACAGTTTATAGACCACAAGAAACTAAATACATATACCGTAACCAAATAAACAAAACAATAAATTTGTCATGTAGAAGGTATGAAAAAATGTCAGTTTTTATTTGATGTTTGCAAGGTGTGTATGTGTTAGTGCCACGTTTTTCACCTATAGAAGAATTTCAAGTTCCCTCTGCAATACACACACACACACACACACACACACAAATTAAAAGGGCCATATAAATAATACATGATACCAGATGAAAAATAACTATTAATTCCCTATTTCTACAATATTTGCTCACATGCCACTTAAACAATGCCACTTAAACAATCACATTGGCAGCATTAAAGCCAACCATTTTTCTCCACGTCCTTTTTATGTCATATGAAGTACTTTCCCACCCCACTTCTAGGAATGAAGAGTGATATAATATTGGCTGAGACACTTGCGCTCTGACAGGTCACTTTATCATTAAAACTGGGGCAGGTTTTCAACTCAACTCTTGCCTGCAGACTTAAAGACTCTGCTAGAGCAACAGGCTCTGTGGTATATAGAGATGTTGCTTTTCTGAAAGACCCTAAAAACATGGTATTGCAACAGGCCTGGGAACCACAAATGGAAATGAAGCCAATCAAGTGGCTGATTTGAGTGTGCTGTTGCAACCATGGGGAGGGGAGTTTGCTATAAGTTTTTGTTACGCAGTGGATTTTTAATTTTTTTTAAAAAAATGTTTGATAATTTGATAGGTAATTGTCTTACAACATTTAAAAAATCCATAGCATTGGAGCCACCTATGAATGAATTAAGCAGCTATATTAATTTGTTAAATAATAAATAAATGTGTAGGGTATGTGAATTTGGGGGTAGGGTTAGCATCAAAAGTGAGTGAGTACTGGTCCAAGTGATATTACCTGCAATTGCCTATCAAATTAACTATCAGACAGGATTTTAAAAAAATACTAGAAGAATCTGAGGTGAAGTAAGTCCTTTTTCCAGAGAAAATCCGATTCCCATAAAAATGGGCTTAGGACCATGATAATTTATCCTGCTCCTCAGTGCTCCCTGTTTTTGATGCCCAAGAAAGCTGGCACAGATTGCAGGGTTAACTTTTAGAGAGAAGACATTGAGTCTGATCATGGTTTGTGCAAAGGACCTTTCCCCCAGCATTTGCTCTGAGGAATTATTTTCCTTTCAGTAGTTTCAGCCTTTTTCCCCCTCATTCACTTTTGGCTGGGATTAGTCTGTTGCCCAGCTGCATTCCAAGGACTCTTTTTCCCCCCTGTGATCTTCTGAGGTTGGTTTTGACTGGATCTTTCCAGTGAGGTTTTGATCTCATGTGTTCAATTAGCTGATGAGATCTACTTCCTCAAACAGGGACTGTGTTCCCCCCTTCTCTCTGGTTTGACCAAATGTTTTGTTTGGGAAAGTTTAATTAGTTGAAATTATTTACTCAGAGGAATCAGTGGATTGCTGAGTTCCTGTTAAGTCAAGGTCTGTTTAAGAAAGGATTGGGGGGGGGGGCATATAAGATATTTGCCAATGAAGGACATTTTGTATGTAGAATATTGGTTGAGTTATTCATGAATAGATGATCTCAATGCTCAGACTGCCAGTGTTTGCCATGCACCTGTGCTACTAATGGCAGCATTAAAAAAAGAGAAAGAAATTAAGAATCAAATCTTTTCTATCCACATTTGGAAAAGCCTCAACTGCTAAATCCCTGCAGGTAGCACAGCTGAAAGAAGCAGGGCCGCAGGGGGAAAAGAAATCACCTTACTTTTGTATTTACTTTCTTAAATATGAAATTATTTTCTATATGTTTATTTTCTAATAAAAACAAGGTGTTTGTTTATGAACATGTGTTCTGCTCTGAATTCTAGATCTGTTGCTGCTAGTGCGCTACTGGAAGACATTGGGGGATTCTCTTTTCGTTTGCCACCACTTGGTGGCACTATATGCTTATGGATACGTTTTGGTTAGTTCCAGAGACCTTTAATTTTTCTGGTGGGTGGGGTGGGGAAAAGAGGACTTTTCATCCTTTTAAAAAAAAGGGCATGCTTCTTCAACTTACTTCAGTGCATTCTGCAGTATCCATCACCTCAGCACCTCTATCAGCAAACATTTTCTGGTATTTACCATCTTGATCAGTTTCCATCCAT